>NC_040093.1:27399373-27702403 GCF_003369695.1 Bos indicus x Bos taurus | reverse complement strand
GAGAAAATGAAGATAATTAAGTATTCAACTTAAAGTTGAAAAGAATAAAGCAAGCCTAATAAGATGCAAGTGATACTAATGAATTAGAAAACAGAAACGTTAAAGCGATCAACCTAAGAGCTGTGTGTTTGGGGAAAAAGTCAAGGGGATAGACTAAGCATGTACCATATCTAAAAAGAAATACAACCAAGTAAAACCAGAAGTAAGTTGTTATGTTAGAAGAAAGAGTTAACAAATTAAAAGTTACACTGGAGATAATTATTTTATGTTATACAAATCAAATTTAGTAACTTAAAATACAGCATTTTTGAAAAATCTCAGTTGACGTGTCTGTTCTGGATGACTCAGAAGTCTGAGTCTTTAAACTAGGAACTAGGAAAGAAACTAAGCACTAAAAAAATTAATACTTCCAAAGTGGGCTCTGGATGCAAGCAGTTTCATGGATGAATTCTTTTAAACTTTGGGGGACAAAATAATTCGTTGCTCAGTAGACTGTTTCAGAGTGTAGAAAATTGTTGATTTTACAAAGTTAGTACAACTCTGGGAACCAACATTATTACAAAGATTACACAAAAAGAAGGCTGAAGATTTAGCTCAGGCATGAGGACGGATGCAAAAATGCCAAATAAAACAGTCACAGATTGAATTCAGCAGTATTTTAAAAGAATTGTGACCACATAGGGTTTATCCCAGAAATGTAAGAGGGACTTAAGATCAGAATGTCTAGTCTCCAAATACGTCGTGTAAGTAGAACAAAGAAGAAAAACATATATCCAAAAATGGCATTTGGTAGATCTCTATTCTTTTGCTTAGAATTTTAAAAAGCAAAACAACTTTGCTACAGAGAGATTGCATTAATTTGATCAAGAAACCAGCAGCCACAACACTTGGAGATTTAATGGCAAATCAAAAGAGGCAGCATAATGAAATTGGAATAAAGCAAAGATTGCCCATTGTACTCATTTCTTTTTCCTGCCTTATTGAATTGGCCAGGGTATACAAACCAAAGTCAAATAATAGTTAAACAATGAAAATTATTTGCAGATGTTACTGTCTTCCTAAAATACCCAGGACACATTTACATGGAATTAAGTATGGAGTTCAGTTACAAAGTAAAATTTCAAAAATCATTAGTTTTCTCATATACCAGGAAAACTTGGTTGGATAATATTCCAGAGGTCACACAGTGGAATGGAATCAAATAGAAATGTGTCTGGGAAAGGTAGCATTTCAAATAAATGAGAGGAATTAAAATAGTAGCAGCTCATTTAATCTTCACAAGAATTGTATGAGGTCAGCACTACCTATAGTTCCAATTTATAGATGAGGAAACTGAGGTTCAGAGAGTTGCATAACTTACCCAGATTCCTGAAGGATTGAACACTGATCTGACTGGCGGTAAAACCAGTGACCTCCCTCCCTGTGCTTTACTGTCTCTAGTGAATAATTATAGAGTAAATAGGAAAAAATTAACTTAGATAAATAGAGAAAACTGAGTTAGAGCTATTCTTCATAGTGTATATTATCATATATCTACATGAGTTAGAGAGCTATTAGTAAACCTGAAATCACAAAAGAGCTCAAAGAAAGTCTGCTGCTGCTGTGGTTTAGTCGCTATGTTGTGTCCAACTCTCTGCGACCCTATGCTCTGTAGGCCACCAGGCTCCTCTGTCTGTGGGATTTCCAGGCAAGAATGCTGCAGGGGGTTGCCATTTCCTTCTTCAGGGGATCTTCCTGACCCAGGGATCAAACCCGTGTCTCCTGCTTGGCAGGCACAGTTTTTACCACTGAACCCCACCTGGGAAGCCAGAAGAAAGTGTGAAAAGTGAAAGTGAAAGTTACTCAGTCCTGTCCAACTCTTTATGACACCATGCACTGTAGCCCACCAGGCTCTCTCTCCGTGGAATTTTCCAGGCAAGAATACTGGATTGCCTGGTTGCCATTCCCTTCTCCGGGGGATCGTCCCGACCCAGGGATTGAACCTGGGTCCCCTGCATTGCAGGCAGATTCTACTTTCAGCCCATAGTAGAACGTATAGGTGAATGTTAATCTGTATATGGAGCAGGGAGGGACATCAGGCCCGGCTCTTCTGGTGAAGAAATGATAACCAAAAAGACTGATGTACTACATTTTAAAAAGTTCTTTATCCTGGGCACTGATAATTGGTATTTAAAGGCATATGACAAACTGAGAAAAGATATTGAAAACACACAAAAAAGTTTGTCTTCAATATCCTTAATATATAAAGAGCTCTTAAAATCAACAATAGAAAAAGATAAAGAGAGAAAATGAGCAAAGAATACTAAATAAGCAAACTTAGATAAAGAATAAATTCAGATTGCCCATTTGAAGAGCCAAATGATAGCTCATTATTTTCACTTATTTGTTTACTAGGAAGATTGTGCTTTCTTTTCTTTTTTTTTTTATAGAGCAAAAAGGGAGTGGTTATGATGAAGGAATTGGTAAAACTGGTAAAAAAATTGGTAAACTCTTTCTGGAGAGTACTTTGATAATGCTTGTCAGGAAGCTTTAAAATAAGATTTATATAAATTTGTAACTTGTCTCACCATGAATTTCCTGATTCTCCTTACTCTGTCCCACTTCTTCTACCATAGCCTATTTTTGCCTAATAAAATACTAAATAATATTAAAGAATTCTTTGAATTTATTACCCTTGATTTTCTCTCCTGCTAAGAATGTAAGCTTCCCAAGGAGGAAGGATCTTTGCATTTTCACAAATTTATCCTTAATGTCTAGAATAAGACTGGTAGCCCAGTACCTTCATGTATAATATAGAGATCTCCAGTTGTACAGAAGATATTTATAAATAAAGATTGTCATTACAGATGTCTATAATAGTGAAAAATAGTAACCATCTAATTCTCTCACAGGGGACTGATTTAAACTGTGGTGCATCCATATGGTTGATTCTTAATGTGGTTATTTAAAACTCTTGTCTCATGGTTAGGAATGTGGGAAAACAGTGGTGTTAAATGAAAGGAGGCTGTGTGTACTATAGGACTTCAGTTTAACTTTTAAAAATATGCATAAGGATGAGATTGAAGGATACCTGTAACAGAATATTAACTTGAGTGGTTACATCCAGGCGGTAGAAGTACAGGCTGCTTTTAATACTGTTTTCAGAACCCAGGATAGTGAGTATCTGTTAGTTTCATAATTAAAAAAAAATGTCTTAATGTTAGTGAGAATGTAGGATCACTTGAATTTTGCTGGTCTGTGGCTATGTCTAGAAATATTTTAGGGATTAAAAATTTTTCGAATTAGCAAGATCCTAATTAAAAAAAAAATCAGCAAGAATGCTTCCCACAATGTCCTCAGGCTACTTGGTCTTAATTATTTATGATCTTTACTGTAAGTGTCTAGGGTATGTGTTTGTAAAAATAGTGGAAGTCTTAGTCAGTGCTGTGCATGCTTGTGGAGTCCTGCTGGAGATTCAAGAATCCCTCTGCCTGTTTAACTTTCTTGGTGGAAATGGTGCGTTGTCTTCCTGGTGTGTCATGGAATCTCAAAGTACACTTGGATTGCACTTGGGCGTGAGCTGAGGCTGAGAATTTTCAACTCCCACATTAACCAAGGGGCAAACAGTCTACCTGCTGTGACCCATCAGTGTGGAAGGACTTTGGAGGACAGGTACAGAGGAAGCTGCCAGGTTAGAGGGGAAACGTCAAGGTAGGGGCAAGATCCACAGAGTGTTAACAGTGGTGCTGAAAAGAGAAGACCAGCGTTCCTGATGGAATTTTCCTAGCCAGCAGATCAAAAGTGTGTCCAGAATGTTTGGGCTGAAGTTTCCCAGATCCTTAAAGAGTCACATGTCATCTTGGCCAGCGTTTGACTTCCATCTCTGCTGCTTTATGACTGTGAGTGTGAATTTCTTTATTGGTAAAAGGAGATTAGCCTAGCTCCTCTCTTCACTCTACTTTCATATCTGCGTTCTGCAGGACTTTTGTGTCTTTTGATATTAAAGCATGTATTTTAGGTATGCATGTGCCATTTGTGGTGATGGTGAGGCCCAGTGAGTATTGTCACTTCCTAGCTGTGTGGGCCCAGATGTGAGTATGAGAGCCGAAATTGCATGGTGAGAGGAAAGCTGGCAGTAAAGGATCAGTCTGGCCTAAGTGAGAATCTCAGCCCTGCCACATTCTGGCTAAAATTCTCTCCTTTTCATTTTAACATGGAGAGTGTATTTGTTATCTACTGCTGTGCGACAAACTACCCCTGAACTCAGTGGCTTAAAACAACAGTTATTATTAATCTCTCAGAGTTTCCATGGGTCAGAAACGTAGGTGCGGCAAAACTAGACCCTCTGCCTCCAGATCTCTCGTGAGGTTGCCATGAAGATGCTGAACAGGGCCACGCTCTCATCTGAATGTTGCATTGGGGAAGGATCCATGTCTGATCCGTGCGCTTGTTGACAGGATGCAGTTCTGTGTGGGCTGTTGGACAGGGTGCCTCTGTTCCTTGCTGGCTGGGGACTACCCTCAGTTTCTGGCCATACAGGCTCCTCCTTAGAGCAGAACACAGCATGGCAGTTGGCTTCCATCAGGGAGAGTGAGGAGTGTGCAGGAGACAGACGCTACAGTGTCTCTGTAACCACATCTCAGAAGTGACCTCTACTCACAGTAGAGGTGAGTCACTGTGCACAGCCTGTGCCAAAGGGGAGGGGACTCCTCAAGGATGTGGATTCCAAGAGTTGGGATCAGAGGGGCTTGACCACCAGAAGCTGTAAAGATTGAGAGTGGAGGTGGTTTTGTAGGGTGTCAAGAATGTCTTAGATGCTCCTATCTGTCTCTCTGGTTTAAAAACTGCTTTTCTTAAGGGTAGTCTGTGGGGTTGAGCAGAGTAGGTTAAAACCAGGAGGGCGTCTCATCATACGATCTAACGTCCACTCATTGTCTTCTTACGCTGAAGTCTTGAAATGTCTGTCAGACCCATGACTCCTCACCCCGAGCCTGCTGGGTGTGGCGCATCTAGCATAATTTGAGAGGGAAATGGGTATTTGGCTGATGAAAACTTCCAGTGTGTGTTTCCGCAGGTTAGGCAGCCATTCGGGGGAACGCCCGGGAGCAATTTGGGAGCCTGTGGGTCAAAACATAAAAGCCCTCCAGGGCTGCCCCTCTTTGTGTCTGAATGCCACCACCTCTGGAGTCAAGAAGGTCTGCCTGGCATGGCCTCTGGGTGAGGGACGCTCCAGCGGGTTGCGCTGGGTGCCAGACATTGCCACAGCCCTCGGAAATGAGTAAGAAAAAAAATCCGAAGCAGAGACCTCCCCCTAGAACAAGCTGAGCTTTGTGCAGAACAGGCTCCAAATATGAAAAGACCATTGTTCCTTGGATGGCTTTTTAATTAATGCTCACCACTCACACCCATCAGCTCGCCAAGAAGAGCCGCCTCCTTCCTTCCTTTCCCCTCATGCTCGTCCCCTGCTCCTCTCCCCAGCGCCTTGGGGACAGGTTGAGGGCCACTCGGGATGGGAGGATGCCAGGAGTAGCATTGGCTGAGAGGGTTCCCCTCCTGCCCCTGCCTGGCGTACTTGGATGGGGGGCCCTCCACCTGTTGGAGAGCAGCCCTCTGCATTTCCAGGTTCAGGAGCCAGGCCTGTCCCCTGGGGGCTCCTGGAACGAGTCCCGGCCTCAGCCTGTTCCAGCCCTTCCTCCAAGCTCCGCGTACACCTTCTCTTGCCTAAAGCCAGAGCAGTGAGCCAGAAGTGAACTGTTCTCTGTATGTTTCAGGTTTCCCCTGGTTATCCTGCTCTTAGAGCTGAATCTAGATGGAAGAGCCTATTAAAAAACAAACAAGTCTTTGGCTTTCTAGTAGTTCTTTCTAGATCAACCCTCTATTCCTCTGGGTAGGGCTGATGTAAATGCAGGGGACAGGGCTGAATGGGGAGGCGAGGATTCTACCATTGACCCAGCAATGGCTTAAGGGGGCTGACTGAGGAGTTGCTGCGGGGTCAGTGTGGCTGGTGGCTCAGTGGGACCCTGCCCCGGCCCGCCCTGGCACTAGGAAGCATGCTGTCACAGACCCACTTACACTGTGCTAAGTGTCTCTACAGGCTGGGGGTTCAGATCTCTGAGCTATTTGTTGTATTTTAAGTAGCTCTGTGACCCTCCTGCATAGATCTGGACTGAACTTAGCAAGTTTTCTGGTTACTAGTTGCAGAGAACACAGCCTCAACATCTTACCTTCTGTGAAAAATTTTCCTTCTGTTTACAGGCAGTTCCCAAACCTCTGGATTTGTCCTGCGCCTCCTTGTGCCTTAGGATTCTGCAGACATGACCTCAGTCCTTTATTCTGCATAATTTTGTTAAATTTTGTGTAGATTCATCATCTGCAACTAGGGCAGAAACCGTTGAGTGTGATCTTGAATTAGAGATGGGGTCTGTCCTAGTGGAGAACACATCAACAAGGAGCTATGGACGTGGGCACCAAGGAGTTAAATATACATCACCCGGAAGATGGTGGATTTTCAAGTTACAGGGTTACAAGGATTTAAAATTAAGAAACCCTGGGGGTTTACTTGAATGGTGGACAAGCCCTGGAGAGAAGATCTGATTGACCAGATAAGTTGTATGCGATTCCTTGAAAATCTGTTCACTCCAACCCCAGCAGCTTAACTTCTTGACATGTCACCCAAATGTAATTGTAAATGCCGTGGGAAAGAATCTTGAGTAGGGGTAAGTTCTGTGAAGTCTGTGAGTGGGAAAAACAAGCATGAATTATTACAGCACAGCCAGATTAGAGTTCTGCTTTAGGTTCTCATCGGCAGAGGAAGGCAGTGCTCTTGAGATCCCTGCAATATGGTAGCCACCAGCCACGTGTGGCTACTGAGCCCTTGAGATGTGGCCACTCGGCGTTGATCTGTGCTGTAAGTAAACATGTACAGGTTCTCAAGGCTTAGTCTGAGAATGGAGGGGTGGTGAAGGGGGAGATAGGTTAGTAACATTTCAATGGATTGCACTGGAAGTGATATTTATTTATTCTTGGCCATGCCACACAGCATGTGGGCTTCCTTGATAGCTTAATTGGTCAAGAATCCCCCTGCAATTCAGGAGACCCTGGTTCGATTCCTGGGTCAGGAAGATCCACTGGAGAAGGGATCGGCTACCCACTCCAGTATTCTTGGGCTTCCCTTGTGACTCAGCTGGTAAAGACTCCACCTGAAATGTGGGAGACCTGGGTTTGATCCCTGAGTTGGGAAGATCTCCTGGAGAAGGGAAAGGCTACCCACTCCAGTATTCTGGCCTGGAGAATTCCGTGGACTGTATGGACCATGAGGTTGCAGAGTTGGACACGACTAAGCGATCACACCCACCCACCCACGCGGCATGTGGGAGCTTAGTTCATTGACCAGCGAGTGAACCCATGCCCCCTGTAGGGGAAGCACGGAGTCCTAACTACTAGACTGCCACGGAATTCCCTGGAAGTGATATTTTGGATATACTGGTATTAAATAAGATATATTTCAATTTGTACCTATTTACCCCTCCTCTTTTCTTTCTTTCTTTTTTTTACCATGGCTGTTAGGAAATTTAAAATTACCTTTGTGGCTCCCATTTTCAATGCAGGTTTTAGAGGAAGGATGGCTAAACAAGGGAGACCCAGAGATGTGCTGGTTTGGGTTCTCTGACAGTAGGCTCTGAGGAAAGTCACGGCCGGCTCCACTTGGGAGCACCGTGAGTAATGCTGTGGGAGACGACCTGTGTTTGCATTTGGGGGTTAACCCATCCTAGTCAGAAATTCTTTTAGATTCTGTCCTCCTGGCTGTGGTCGGACTGTGAAGGAGTGCAGCAGAGTCTGTGGCAGGGAGGATGAGTCTCCCCAAGTACCTGGGGAGGCCTGGGTGCCCTGAGACGAGCAGAGGCAGTGGGTCTTAACCATGGCAAGCCCTCAGAGGGGTAGGGGGATGATTACTCAAGAGCTGGAGTGGCCCTCCAGGGCACAGAGCTCTTGCTCAATGGCGAGACCTTTAAGAGAAGACAGCTATTGCTCAAACGGACCTCTGGACCTCTGAATCCAATCATTCCAGTTGCACAGGCCCACAGGCAAGGCAGCACTGGGTAGTCCTTCCGTGGTGGTAGACCTTACCCCACTTTTGGGACGGAGCCTCCTGGTGAAGTTGTGCCTTTATGTAAAGTAAAACTGGATTCCCGTGGGTGATTCCCTTTCTCAGCATGTTTGCAGAGGGTCCCTTTGGGAGCAGAATACACCAGCTCTCTTTGTGGAGTGCCTGGGCTTGTCCTCCTGGATGGAGGGAGCCTGACAGGCTTTCTCACTGGCACAGAATGTCCAGCCTTGCTATGGGCTTCTACCAGTCAAGGGGTCAAGGGTTCACGATACCAGTTGTCAGTGGTAATATCTAGAGGGCTAGCAAAACGAGGTTGACCTTAAGCTGCTTTTAAGTTTGTCTCTCTTGTAATCCTGCATCCAGAGTACTGGTCAAACCAGTCCGTATCTGGCTGATTATTATCAATAAAGTAAACTTAACTCTGTGGCCAGAAAGTTTCTGGCATCCAGCAGCTTAGATTTACCTGGTGAAACTGCCGTAGTGACAGGTTTGCATTTCATGAAGGGCAGTGCCTCTTAAATGTGAGAAGCTGGGTCCACTGTTTCCCCACAGAGAAGGGGGGGACCCAAACCCCCATCCCTCTTGTCGACTCACTGCCAGTACCAAGTCTTGCACGAGGTTGGTCTCTTTTCATAGAGGGTTGACGGATAGTTGTTAGCTATTGGTGTTTGAGAATGAATGGGTAACTGTGTGGGCTGTCTATTCCAGCCGTGTATGGAGAACCTCCATGGTACTGACTGGTGGTCTGCACATACTGGTTTGCAGAAGGTATAAAGCCGCAATCCCTGCCTGGCAGGAAACCGTGTCTAGTTGGATTGATAATTATCCACACAAATAATTATGCATATTTAGGGGCACAGGAGGAGCAGAAGAACCTGTGAATAAATACGCATAGTGAAGAGGAAGGCAAGGCTAGCACAGTGCCTCTTGAACAGAAAATTGAGAAATTCCGGAGCCTAAGGGCTTTGGCGGCCGGAATAATATCAACGTTTATTTGCGTTTTCAGTTTGCACTGTTCTCCACTGTGCCCATTGACCCTCTTAATAATCTCGGAGGTCGTTTGGTCAGACCAAGACATTCCTGGTATTGGCTGGTGAGCTGCTGGGGCCCCTGTGGAGTTAACGTGATTTCACCCAGGATCCCACAGTGCAGGAGTGGCAGGACTCCATGTGGGGCTGGGGGGGCTGATGCATGTGTTTTCACTACGCCCCAAGCTACGACCCTCACCTGTGGTTTCTGCAGAAGCTTGGTGCGCTCTGAAGGCTGACCGGTAGCCTCTGTGAGTTTCACGTGAGAGGAATTGGGGGTGCTGACCTCGGGGGGAAGACTGTGACAGCTGTAGTTGAGAATGCGACTGGAGGGACAAAAAAGGTGTCCATTAGAGAGGTTTGTGCCAGCAGTTTAATTTCCTTTATTTCAGAACTGGAAGTTATTTAAATTACTTTATAGACTTCCTGTTTCCTTGCAAGAGCTCATTAAGTCCAGGCGGAGCTGCAGCTTCCCCGTCATGGAGCAACCGGACCCGCAATTCCCATTCTGTCCGCTAGGGCCCCCACGGTGGCAAGGACACACAGAGGATGGAGGAGAGCCCTGGCAGCCTGCCCCTTGTACTAGATGTCCAGTTATGACTCAGTGTCGATGGTGTCCCTCAAGGATACAGAATTAACCTGTACTCTGGACCCTAGAGACTACTTTCTGAACTTGTCCATCCCACCATTATGTTATGGAGAAGAGGCAGGCCGGTCTCATCTGGCTAGAGGATGGGGGCCTTGCCTACATCTTTGGTGATCAAATGTGACGTTAGGAGCTGATGTGTGTACAGTGAAGGCTGCAGATCTCCCTGGTCATCAGGAATACGAGTCAGGCTTAAGTGTGGATTCCCTTAGCCCCCACTATTATCCGTGGAAGAGGGCTTCCGACAAGGGTTTCAGAACTGCTTTCCGACTTTTGAACCCTGCTCCTAGGCAACTCTTGAAAAGATGTGTATTTGACTAAATGATTTACCTGTAAACTTGCCAAGAAAATAATTTGAGGTGACTAGGAAACACCCCTCCTGTTGCGCATCTGTGACTGTTCCGTCATGGGGACACCTGCCCCTCCATTCAGGGCTGGGTTTGTGGGCAGAGTACTAATGAGGAATGGTAGGAGCCAAACAGGGATTAGGAGGGATCGTACATGGTGTCAGCATCCAGAAACTGTCACTGGTGCCCTGTGTGGACCAGTGGCGATGCCGAGAGCTCACGGCTTACCTCCATCCACCCGGGGGACGGTAGGGAAGGTGGAGGTGGGATAGACTGCCACATCCCGGCCTTCCTTGACTCCGTGCACGTTGTTCCCTGGTTTGAAGTTGTGTTCCATACCATGTATCTCTTTTGGTACTCAGTGGGTACTCTGTTTTGGCTGGTCCAGAAAGTCTCAGGGGAATCCCACACCTGGGAATTGGGGAGGGGCCTCATTCCTTACTATCAGCTGGACAAGAATGTTTCTAAAAAGGGAGGTAATACGGCGACTTAAGTGTAACCTGAGTCAGACTTGCATGCCTAAGTGAGTGCTGAGTCTTCAGTATTCATTTACAACATTAAGGTCTGTAATTTCTTCATAAAAAATTCTAAAATAATGAAGATGACCTGGTAGGCAAAATTCACTGGTATTTTCTAAAAGCTTTTGATAAGGTCCCTCATAAAAGATTAAGAGAGAACAAAACCACAGTGTGGCGCGAAGTCCTTGTTGTGGATTAAAAAATGATTAAGTGATAGGGAACAGAAGAATTCCGGTGGAGACCCACTGCTTGGAGTGGGGAGAGGTTAATAGAGGGGTGCCTGAGGAGTCTGTTGTTGGGGCTGGAGTTATTAAGTGCATTAATTGTTTGGAGAAGGAAACGGAGGGTGAATTAGTGCAGTCAGCTGCTGCTAACCTGGTTTTTGTCACTGGTTTCAACCCAGAGAGTCCATACTGCCTGGAACCTATTGGGGGAAGAGGCGGTGCAGGGAAATGAAGTTTGCGGAAGTCTGTGGCCTAAGTCTATGGCTTCCCTTGTGGCTCAATGGTAAAGACTCTGCCTGCCAATGCAGGAGATGCGGGTTCAATCCTGGAGTCAGGAAGATCCCCTGGAGAAGGAAATGGCAACCCACTCCAGTATGCTTGCCTGGGAAATCCCATGGACAGAGGAGCCTGGCAAGCTACAGTCCACGGGTTCATAAGGAGCTGGATGTGACCTAGCAGCTAAGCAACAACAACAAATGGCGTAGCTCAGATTGGCAGAAAGTCCAGTCCACACAGACGGGGTGCAGTGCCCCCTGAACTCGCCGCTTCTCCTGAGGAAAGAGGTTCAGAAGCCATCAAGGGCAACGGCAGTTCAGCAAAGTGGCCTTTTTGGATCAGACAGAGGAAATGGGGATGGGGTGGGGCTGAAAAATAAAGGGTTTCCTTAGGAAGGACGAAGCAGGCTATTGTGCTGTGCGGTGTCTCACTGGCTCGCTGCATTAGAAAGGAGGGACACCTTTTCAGTCTTTCTGACCATGTTATCTTTTGTGCTGTTAGATTTATTTTTAGAGTCACAATGAGGGCACCCTGCCAGTCACGAACACACTGCCTCTTGAAAGTTCTCAGTAGGGCCTTTGCACACTACTCTGACACATGTTACATACGTGTGTGGGCTGCTAGTGGGGATGGCCTGTTGGATGGGTCTGGTTGAATTACAAGCAGATGATCATGCAGAACCAGGCTAGCGGCCTGGCATCTCGAATATTCTGAGTTTGAGGTGGGGCACCCAAGCTGTCTGGGGAGGGGAATGGTTCTGAGCTGAGTGGAGGGGGGTGGGGTGGGGTGCTTGTAGGAGCTGCAGAGCCACCCTGTGCCTCCTGCCCGTGTGTGTTTCTTGTTGCTGCCTCTTTAAGGCGACTTGCTGTGTTCCTCCTGAGGCTGAAATGAAAGTTTCTTGCTCGGGGCCATCCGCCTCCAGAGCTGGTGCTTTCCTGAAAGGGCTCTTCTTCCAGGCAGGCCCTGGATTTCTTTTTTTCTCCCCTCTTCTTTACTTTCTGATTTCCTTGTGTAGCTGTCTCCTTACCTGTCCCACTTTTCATTAAAACCTGAAAAAGTGCTGGCCTCCCTCAGAAATGTCGCTGAGTCCCTCCTTTCGGCTGTGAGCAGATGCTGTGTGTGGGTTGGGGTCCTCAGCAGCGCCCCCCCCCACTCCATCCCCCACCTCCACAGGGTGGGGGCGAGTTTTCGCAATCTTGGTCCAGCATAGTTAGAAGCTGCAATTACTACTTGGTCGCTAATTACCGGGCCTCACATTAGATCAGTTTACAGAGGGAGCTTGGAGCCTGTCAGCAAAGGTCAGCCTGAGGTCCTCTCACTAAACAGCCCTCTTGGTGATAGCTGTACAAGGAAAAAGGCATTAAGAGGGAAGACTGGGTACCAGATCCGGGCTGCAGGGTCTTCGCTGGGTGGGGTGGGGGGGATGGGAGCGGGAAAAGAGCCACGGCTGACTAAAGGGGTCACGGAGGCTGATAACCCTTCTCACAGCCTTTCTCAGAGAGCCTGGAGGAAGGCGCAGCCCTTTCATTGAAAGGCTGTGCTTTAGAGAGGGCCAGGCAGGCACACAGGGAACCAGGACGTGCCCGCTGCTGGCTTCTCATGCTTGACTCTGTTAGAAAGATCCATTCAGCCCCAGCTTCTGAGAGGGAATGCAGGGCCTCAGAGAGAGCACCTGGGTATTCTTTTTCTGTCTTTTTACCACCCAAATTGCATTATTTACTTAAATTTTTTTTCATGAATTCCTGTATTAAAACCATAAATACCTGCTCTAGCATCATCCCAAGCAGTGATAGCAGGGGAATCACAGGTTTGGGCTAATCATATTGGCTCAAATAAATGTTAAGTAGGTAACGATTTGAATTGAAAATGTCCACCCACTCATCAAGTTGCCTGTGGCCAGCGGTGCTGGTTGCACACACTGGGAAATAATGGTGCAAAAGACACCAGTCCGGAAGTGTGAGCACTTGTTTTCCAGGCCAGCCTTACTTTCTCATGAGATGTGAGACTATGGGGGAGTCTCCCCTGCTTCTCTGAGCCTTAGAAATGAGGATTTGGCCTCCGTTAGATTTTATGCAAGTGAAACGATTTTATACAGATTCTGTCTGTATATGTATGTGTGTATAAAGATTAATAACTGACACTTACTAAGCATTTACTGTGCTAAATAAATACTTGGGTTATTAATCCCTACAACCGTATGGGGCAGACATCTCTACAACCATTATAGGTATGAGAAACCCAAAGTTAACAGTTTGCAGCTTTTCAGTGGCCTCCGTGCTGAAATGCCAGCCCAGGGCACATGCTTGTAGCCTGTTCTATACTATGCTATACTGTACTAAGCTATATATATGGGTTTTCTTTATTTTATTTTTTGTCATTGACCCACTTCAAGGTGTTAGTTTAGAGCCTCTCTGATAGCTGCTTGTGGGGGGCAGTATTAGAGAAAAATCGTTTGAAGTGACGAGTGGAAAGAAGAGAGCGTTCTGCTCCTCCTCATGGGCGGATCTCTATATATTCCCTGCTCAGGTGTGGCAAGTCCTGAGTGCTCAGTCCCAGTCATCTGTTCAACCCTTCACTGGCTGGGACAGGCCTGGGCTTCACTGTAACTACCTCGCTTCAAATCAGGGCCAGATCAGTATGCGGTCGGCAGGGGCCTGGCAGGCAGAGGGGGACGATGTGTTTCGTTGATAAAGGGCTTTGCAGCCCGAGCCCTGGGATTCGGAGCCGTTCCAGAACTCCGTGTTCAGTCTCACTGCAGATACAAAGCGTCTCCCCAGCACCAGAGACTCTGGCACTGCCAGGACCCAGGAGGACATTGTGCTGTCCTGACCCTCCGCAACAGTCAAGGGGCGGTGGGTGCCGGGGGTTCACTGGGGGCCCTCCCATCACCTGGAGTGCCACCACTGCCCCTCTCACCACTGTGGTCAGGGCTCAGGTCCTCTCTCTCGATTGGCTGAATCTGAAAGGAGTCCCACCACGTTTTGATTTATAGAACAAATGTGCAGAGAGGAAAAGGCCCCTGGGTATTTTGTATGTTAGGGAGGTTTGGCTGGGTGGGGAGGTGGGGTTGTCTACTGAGAGGGCTCTAGAAGGTCTGTCCACAGACGGTTTGGAGGTTCATGATTCCTCTTCTCATCCCGAGCCCGGGGAGCCTCCGGCCTGCGTGTGAGACATGCCTTAGAAAACCATTTTACTTAACTGCCACCCCCTGGGTGCTAACACCACTTCCCCTCATATAACTTCACATTTGTGTAATTAACATATAATTTGATACCTGGAAATTCATGCTGGGTGGAGCTGGAAAGGATTACTCAGCTTTTAGCAATTCAGACTCTTGGCTTATAGAACGCCATGTGCCGTGTCCTGGGTCTCCTGTTACTAACTTGGTTTGCCAATATTCTTGCTACTTAATTCTTCCTTCTGCCCTCCCCCTCCTTGAAGATGAGTGCAAATAATGACACAATATGGCTGGATGCTTGGGGCTGGTGCACTGGGACGACCCAGAGGGATGGTATGGGGAGGGAGGAGGGTTTAGGATGGGGAAAAATAAAATTAAAAAAAAAAAAAAAATGACACAATATGTTTTTTTTTTTTTTCCAATCATTCTAACAACTGAAGGGCTATAGACTGCCTGCTTCTCTAGTCAACGTGTTCTTAACTATCTTCTCCCATCGACTGGTGAAATTCAGGGGTACCATAGTTTATTTCACTTCCTGTTTCTTTGTCAGGGCAGCACCATCAGTATTAAAAAATGTGCTAAGTAATTATCAGGGAAGAACAAAGATGAAAACTTAGGACGATTTTGCAATTTAAATTTAGAGTGTATGCTGGTGGTTCTGTTTTGTTGGAGAAATTACTTACTATGTTGACACATATTAATGGGACGGGGGAATCGCAGTTCTTAATATACATGAACCCTGCCTATTGAAAGATAAAAAAGGCTGGGTGAACTCTGACCCAGAGTAGAGAACCAGCATAGTTGAAAGCCAATCAGGATATCTTGAAAATATATCTAAATGTTCACATACTTTGAAAGAGGACGTTTAGCGCAGTACAGATGGAAAATTGTATCTGATGGGAACTTGGAGAGAGGAGAAGAGTGAATCCCTTAAATCTTGATAGGCACGGCTTCCTGATCCAGTGGGTTGAGAAGGATCCAGAACCCCCCAGAACCCCGGTCCCAGGTGAGCGTGCTCTGTGAGCTACAGGGAAGGTAGAAGTGGGGAGAGTAGTCCAGAGGCTGGCTGGCTGGTCCCTGCCATGGATTGAGCTTGTGAGCCTTTCAAGGATTGAGAACCTGACTTTGGAAAGCTTCTAAATTTGTTCCTAGTGGGTTTGATTTATTTTGTTGAGGTCAAATTAGTGCTAATGGCCCTAATGGTTTACAATGCTCCTAAATGGTTCTTAGCACTTAGGCGGACTTGGCTGGCCATTGTGGGCGGGTTTCCAAGTGTGGACCATATCATTCCGAGGGTATATTTTTTGTTGTTGTTGAAGTTACTGTTGATAACTCTATGTGTGTGAGTGAGGTTAAAAGGTAACAGCAGAATTAGTCACACTTAATATTCTACTTTCTCTTGGTATCAGGTCCAGGGATGTGTTTTTGAACACGGGCCCCATGGGCATATGGTGTGTGACCAGGGCGTCCAGCTGGGCATGTAGTAGTTGATGATTGTCCTCTGCCACTTTCCCTGGGAGTGTATTGTTCGTGAAATGCAGTAATAGGGACGCCTCAGATTTCCTCCTGCCTTTCCTGGTTGCCAAGTAGTTCCTGTAAGAGCGGGTAACCAGGTTAAACTGATCTTGGTGCATCCCTTCCAGCCATGCTGTGGTATCTGTGAGTTCATGGCAAGGTCTTTGGCAAGGGGATTATACTCCCCATAAAACTGGCTCCAGTCTCCTGGTTTCTGTGTGATTGTGAGTAGGCGGAGCAGACAGGTGTCTACAGAGGAGCTGCGTGTCTCTACTCGTCCACAGAACTGAACTGTGGTGTGCACACGCAGGCAGGCTACGCGGGCAGTGAGCTCCAAAGGCTGCCGGCGCAGCTGACTCGGGAGAGAGTTAGGGCTTCAGTGCCGGAGCTGAGGTCTTGGTGCATGGTCAAGGCAGGGGCGTTGGTTAACCATTTCTCCATGCTTTAATGGAAAATAAAGAAGCTACCCCCATCTCATAGTTCTCTGGCCCATCACCTCTCAGAGTAGTGCTCCTGAAAGTAGCAAATGTGGTTTTGAAGGCCTGTCATATTCTGTCATGGGGAAAATCCTGCTGGTTACTGTGGGCCTAGCCAACGTTGTCGAGGGTCGAGTGAAGGATGGGGCCTCTACTTTCTCCTTCTAATGGAATGGCTGCTGGCTTCTTCTCAGAACTCGGGTTCCTTTTTTTCTTCCTGCACATTCTGCAAACACACTTTTAGTCTATTGGCAGGCTTGGTGTCCTGAAGCTACCATACTTATCCTCAGGACCCAGTAAAATTTCCCCTGGAACGATTTGAAGAGCATTCACAACTACCTGTGAGATGCTTGCTTCTATTGAGAAACATTTCCACATTCGTCTAGTTCATCTTGAAAAATAATATCATAGCATGTGAAAATATTATTACAGTCATCATTAACAGTGCTGTTAATCTAAAGACTTGGGTCTCAAGGCAGATGGCTGTATTTATAACCAAGGAGTTAATTCCACTGTCAGTAAACATGAACCTGTTGTGTTGGGTGTGATAGAACTGGAGACATGAGTCCAGTGTAGCAGCGAAAGTCACCACTGAGCTGTGTCTGCAGGAATGCATTCTAGAATCAGCGTTTGAACATCTTCAGTTAGTTCCATGGCCACCAAGTCCTCCAGAGAAATTTTAATTACAAACCAAGGTGATGTGGTTTCTTAAATGTGCTATAACAAATGGATGTTAGCTCAAGTAGCCCTGAGCAGCCCCCTCCATCAATAAAACCCCATAATTATCACATGGCGGGCTCTGAGGAGGAAATCTTCACGCCCTGAGTGTCTAGTCGGCTGGGCTTCCGGCCTCCCTTTCCTGAAGTTGGGGGCAGGGTGAGGGTGTGGAAGGTCAGCCCTTTCCTCAGAGGCCCCCGAGGGTCATGATACACCCAGGACAGGCTCTGGTGCTGCCCCAGGAAAGAACATGTTCATAGCCCAGGGGTGTGGCCTGCTTTTTGGTGGTGGACCAGGAGCTTGGGGGAGGAAGGGTGGTTTAAATGGAAGACCTTGAAATGGCAAATCTTTATTAGTTTTGTAAACAGCTTTAGGAAGCACTGGGAGCATCTTGCAGGGACCCTGCAATTATCATAATAAACAGTTTTATCATCTGCTTGGCAATCAATATTGTGGCTTATGCTGCTTTAGTATCTCAGTGGTATTGATTACCTTAACAACTGTGCTGCGGTCAGCTTCCATTAACCCCTGCTCTACCGGCAGGGTCTGTGCTTTCCCTCGTTGGATGGAAAACTGCTCTGGTCCCAGACCAGGCAAGTGCCAGAATTCAAAGGCTGGCCAGAGTCAAACACAGCTTTTATCTCAAGGCACCCAACAGAAGGAAGGTTTTTAAAAAGGGAAGTTAATGCAGGTCTTTAAAGGCATCTTGTTTGTGTGTTTGTGTGTGTGTGTAGACAGTGTATAAAATAATTGTAACAGTGGGATTTCAACAGATACTTAGGAATTTGAATGTTAAGATAAAAAATCCTGATTTTTCTCTGCCTTGGCCGTGTCCAGTGGTCATGTCCATTCCATCCCTCTTGCCCCCGTGATGGAATTGAGCACTACAGTGCTGAGGCCCTTATGTAACAGGCATTCCTGGGACATTTGGAGCATTCTGCTTTGAGATCCACAGTTTGCTTTTAGAGAGTAACCACTTACCTGGGGACATCTCATTCTAGGATTCAGGTTCCTCCAGACCAGTGAGTGTCTGAAGTGAAATGGTCGATCATAAGATGACAGAATGCTGGAGATAAATTTTGGTGCCCTTTAGATTACATCACTCTGACTGGCTGTCCCCAGTCTCTGGTCTGATTCATGTTTACACCCCCCTTTTCTCCTGATGAAACAAAAGCAACATGGATACTTAGCTCTAGGGAGCAAGGGATGGAGTGAGTCCCCAGACGCAGCCAGTAGTTAAGAATTAGGCAGTGCTAAGTGATAGTCATCCAGAAACTTTAAGGACAAGGTCTTTCTAGCAGCAGTGGGGACGATGGTGTGTGTGTGTTGACTTGTCTATGTCGTTTTTCTCTTAATAACTACTCTGTTTTAAATGAGAAATGTGTGTATGTGTGTATGCATATGTGTCTGTATGTATATGTGTGTGTGTGTGTGTATTCACATATAGAATGAGTATAAATGATGCTGGGGGTGAGCTTGCACAGCATATCTGGCAACATAACCCCTTTAAACCGATTTTAGTGCAAACTGCCATGGGGTCTTTACCTTTCTAAACCAAACAACACAGGTATGCTGTTCAACCAGAGTGACGACCTCTAGTGAGAAGCCAGCAGCTACATCTAGGAGTCAGTTTTTAAAGTTGGTGAGTTTCATGGAGTCGCTGGGGAGCGGAGGAGGAGGAGAAGGAGTGGCAGTAGTTGGACTGGGGGAGGGTGAATCGCTTTGGCAGCTGACACTATCCTGCCCTCCCTGCCAGGCTACAGCCTCTGGCTTCCTAATCCCTCAAGAGGATCCAGAAATGAAAGTTTATCAGATGGGGAGGAGGCCAGTAGGTGTGTGATGAAGGCAAGGGCCTTGGCTTCAGACTGAGCTTGGAGGAGTGTAAGTAGGTAACAGGCAAGAGGGGGTGCCAGGTGTATGGGATTCCAGATCACGGAATTCAAGTCCCAGCAAACAAGGGTCCATATAAGAGAGGGTCAGAATGCCAGGTCATAGAGTCTGGGCAGCAAGATGTAAGGCTGTAGACTCTTATCTGGTGGTGTCTAGGGGAGAAATAGCGAGACATGACCGCAGAATCCAGCCAAAGGCTTGACAAGCAGGGCTGAGCCCACAGATGGTCTTGAGGAGACAGAGGCCTGTGCAGGTGAGGGAATGGCCCCAGGGAGTAACGGTGGGAAGTTGGTGGGAGTGGTTCTCTAGGTGTGGTCCGGGAACCTAACCAGGGCCAAGCTTACCCTCCTGACCCCACCCTACCAGGTCACCGTCTCTCCCACTGGGATGTCAAGGGATCCCCATCACTGTCTTGTTTTCTGTACCCACCTACTTTTGTCCTCAATCTCCCTGTACCCAGGCTACCTTGGTTCCACAAGTTGGTAAATTTTATTTTAAGCATAATGTTCTTCCTAAATGGGCTTCCCTGGTGGCTCAGTGGTAAAGAATCTGCCTGCGAAGGCAGGGGATGTGAGTTCCATCTGTAGGTCGGGAAGATCCCCTGGAGAATAAAATGGCAACCCACTCCAGTATTCTTGCCTGGTAAATCCCATGGACAGAGGAGCCTGGTGGGCTGCACTCCATGGGGTTGCAAAAGAGTTGGACACTACTTAGCAACTACACAAGAACAACATTCTTCCTTACATATTAGCTACATCAGTCAGTCAGACTCAGGGGATGGGCAGTGGTTAAGTTGACCCAAGTTCCACTACTTTCCATTATGATAGGGACAGTAGCTCAAAGGGCTCCACTGTGACAGCAGAGGGTAGATCAGATGGCCCTTACTTTGCCACTGTAGACTATGCAACATTCATGATGGGGATGATACCTCCATATTTTAGTTTTATGTAGATGTGTGCATTTGGATTGGGTTATAATATTGTGGCCCAAATCACCCTTTGTGTTGCCTCACTGGTCTTAAATTGAGCTCTGCATTGATACTAGCTCTTCTAAGTTTGACCTCATTCATGAGGAGCTCCTAGATGTTGACAGCTTTTTACTTAGTTCTTTTCACCAATAGCTTTTTGAGCCACATGGTCAGACTTCTGGTCAGCAGTATTGTCTATGTGGTAGAGGATGTTTTAGAGGGAATCATGTTCTATGTAAAATTTTAAGATTTGATGTCTCACATCAAGGTTCTTGTCTGTGTGGAGCAACCCGGTATTTGGTATTATTTATAGTTCTGCTTTTTAGGTGTGAGCAGAGAAGTGAAATATCTTTTTTTGGGTCTTTGGTATACTCAGGTTTTTTTTTTTTTTTTCTTTCTTTCTTATTTAGAAGATGAAATGTTGTCTTTGAAGGGTTTGGAAAGATGATTCTTTTTCAGGAAGTGGTGTCTTCATAGAGAAAAGAACCCTGGAGTAGAAACTGGAGAATGGATCCTGGTTCCTGATTTGCTGCTCACCAGCTGGTGACCTTGGGAAAGAATGACTCATAGTAGTCACTCTCCTGTTTTAGACTTTTTTTTGAACCTGTAAAATCTGAGTTATGGTTCCTATTCTGTCTACTTAACAAAACACGATTGTTGGTGGTCAAGTGAGAAATGAATATGAGTGTTTCAAAATGTATAAACCACCGTATAAATTGAAGGAGCATTGTTATTTGTTCCTAGGGAAGTTGGTGCCGGGTGTGACTGTTTTCTTGGTCAAACACCAACGCTGCTGTGAAAAAGTGCTTTGCAAAGAGTATTTCCCAGGAAGCTGCAGCATGACGATGGGCGTGTAAAGGCCTCCATGCGGCAAGAAGCCCACTTATCATTGGCTCAGCCTACTTGAAGATGAGCACAAAGAGCCAGCCCCAGTGGGAACCAGCTCCGTTCAGACTTTACAAAGCAATTAAGGTGACTTATAAAACATTCATACTGAGATGAAAGACAATGAGCTCAAAAACAATGGTTGGTAAATATTGCCTTATTTCGTAAATTCACTGGAAGTGTTTAAAGTTATTTTTTAACCCACTAAATCAACCAGTGGAGGCTTTTCACTTATCAGTGGGTGTGTTTTTTCTTAATCATGAGTTTGACTCCAGACTCTAAATCAAGCTCTTATGTAATCTTAGGCTGTTACATTGGGCTCATTTTTTTTTCTCAGCAGTGGTATTGATAGTGGCCATGTATAAACGTGTCAGGGACTGTGCCCAACGCGTGATGCCTATTACCCCTTCCTGTATTGGTGGTAGGATGGTGCCTCGTACCTTCCAGGGGTAGGAGTAAGGGTGGGGTCAGCAAATGGTGAGTTTTGAACAAGATTTAGAGGTAGCTGGGGCCTAAAGTACTTCTTTGGAAGTCTTTAAGCTCTTCTAAATAAAGAAGAATCCATATTTCCTTGAAAAAAGGCTTAGCTTGCCATGAATATGTCAACTCAAGGCTGAGAAGCTTGGCTCTGGCCAGGGCCATTCTTTTCTCAGAAGGTGCTCCTGAACTGGATAAAGACAGAGCTTTCTTTAAAAAAAAAAAAAAAAAAAAGTGTATTATGTAAAAAAAAGTGATGATCTCCATCACTTACACTTGACAACAATTCACTTTTTGTTGGATTTCTTTACTCTTTTTGTTCATGGGCTTTGATTTTAGAGCTCATCAAAGATATCATGAGGCTTCATCATTTTCTTAGGTGGTAGTAACATTATGTCAACATAACAAAAGTAACACGTTCTTGCACGCAATCAAATATCAGATTGCTCTTCACACTTACCTGATTGTCCCCAGAATGGCTTCTTAGGTTGATTTGTTTGAAGGGGTTTCCAAGCGAGGTCTACCTAGTGCATTTAGGTGTTCGATTCTTAGCTCTCAAATCTAGATCAGTCCCCTCACCCCTCACTGTGGCCTCCACATGTGCCTCCCCGCTGACCATCCCATGGATTTAGAACAATGATGGGGAGTAGGTCCATGTCACAGAAGAGGCACTGTCGTGGTGTGAAGATACTCACATCCCCTTTCTAACTCTGCCACTGACCTTGAACAAGCCACCGACACCCTCTGGGGTCATTATTCCTGTCCATCAAAGGAGACAGTGAGTCTGAATGACCTTAGACTCAAGCCTTCTTATTATGACCTCCTCAAAGGGAACACTTGCTACCTGTTCCTTATCCCAGTTTTTGTGATTGAGAAATTGTTGGTGCTAAATAATCCTGAGTGATTAACTTGTTCTTTTTCTCTTGAACATTGTGAATAGTATACCTTAAACAAGGTTATTATGTTCTCCTTCTGAACTTTCAAAAAGCTTAGAGCCAAGTTTATGCCTCAACGTGTTGGTTATTATTGTATGCATTTTTCTGAAATGTTAAAATTTAAGCTTCTTTAATCTGGACCGTTTTTTAAAGTCTTTATTGAATTTGTTACACCATTGCTTATACCTTATCTTTTTTTTTTTTTTGGCCATGAGTCATGTGGGACATTAGTCCCCCAATAGTGGATCGAACTTGTCCCCCTGCATTGAAAGTCAAAGTCGTAACCATTGGACCACCAGGGAGGTCCCTGTTATATGCATTTTAAGCCTCATTTTTGGCTCAGATTTCCTCCACTGTTGTTCATTCTTTCTTCTTCTGCCCTGGCCTCAATTTATGCGATCATGTTGTGTTGTGTATTCTTGCAAGCAGCGTGAATAAATGACTCCATGCTGGGTATTCTCGTGTGACTCTGATCTGGTCTGCAAGCTCTTTCACCTAGGGTCCCTGTCTTACTGTTTTCTGCTTTGTTGAGCCACGCATTAGGTGCTCAGTAAAAACTTAACCAATAGAGTTTAAATCGGACATATTGTCATCACTTGTGCGTTTACATTTTTTCCCATTTTAGTGGTGAAGAGTTGTTGGGAGCAGTATTGATTTTTTTGAGTGTGGCCCCAGTCCTTCTTGGATTCATCTTTTTATGGCAAAACTGCCAGAGGAAGTCTGGCAGTTTTTAAATGCAGTGGATTTGGCTGACGATGTTTATTTTTCGGTAGAACTTACCTTTGTCAATAGCTTCTTGCTACCTTTTCCCCCTAGGCTTTTGATGAGTGAAGCAGTATTTGCTGGGCAAACATTGGGGACAGGGGGTTTTAAATCCTGAAACAGTAGCCATTCTACGTATTCTGGAGTCCACCTCTGGCTCCAGCCTTGGACACCGGGAGCGCCCTTGTGGAGATGCACAGGGTGATGGAGGTGGATGTACCCCTGGGAGAAGGCAGGCTAGGCAGTCGGTGAGCAAGTTCTCCTCTTGGCTCTCCAGCAGCCTGCCTTGGCCTTGGGAAGGCTGTGCCTGCTCTCCTCAGTAAGGCCATGGTTCTGATGGACTCTCTCCCTTACCCCCCCACCCAGGACCTCTGCTTCCTTGATTGCCCAGTAGGGGACGTTCCTCCTGCAGCTTTAGGGGAGGGTCTGAGTCTGTGCTTGTTGAGCCCCCAGCACACAGTAGGTGCTCAGTAAACACAGGGGGGTGCCTTCAGGAGCAGCTCTTCAAGTGATCAGAGGACATATTTACAGCCTTTGCTAGGGGCCTCCTTTTTTGATGTTTCTGCCACTTGGGAAGGCAGTCCTCTAAGCGCTGGTTTTGAGGGGCTGTGGTTTTGAAGGCTCCTGTTCTGGGTCCCCGGATGACTTCTGTCTCAACCACAGAGAACCGAGGTGCCCTTGTTGGTTGACGGAGTCCTCCCCATGTTCTTCTCCCAGCCAGACACCCTCCCAGGCCAGCGGCTTGGCCTTGCTTCTCTCCTTCCCACACCGAGGAGATGCTTCCAAGCCTCTGCTCCATGCAGACCTAGTCCAGAGGGAAGGCGAGACCCTTGGGTGAGGGGTCCTGGGTGTGGCGAGGAAGTTGAGGCTCATGGCTTGCAAGTTTTCTTCTAATGGAATTTCCCATCACTTACTGCCCTGCTGATTTCTGATCAATGAAAATGAAATTGCATCACCTCCTCAGAGGCTCCACGTATGCCTGCTGCTTCCAGCTGTGTCAGTTCCGGTAAAATAATCTCATCAGGCGTGCAAGAGGGTAATAGGAAATAAAAATAAAAACCCACAATTAGCAAGAGGCCTTGCAGCTGAGTAACACTTTCCATGCCGGAGGCAGAAGGCCAGGGAGTGAACGCTTAGGAAAGATTCCTTTAAATAAAAGAAGGAAGATTCCTGGTCCTTTTCTTCTCCCTTTTCCCCTGAACTCTGGCCCCCACCCTTCATGTGTGGATGGTTCAAACTCGTGCACAGGTTTGTCCTGCCCTCCAGGTGAGGTCAGCAGAACAGCTGTGAGAGGGACACACGAGGGAGGGGGCTTTCACTTTTCTTTCTCCCCAGCCCACCTCCCACCCCAGACAAACACCAAATGAGTTTCAGAAATTTCAGTTTCTCCCACCGACCTGTGACAGGAAACCAGATGGTTGCAAGGGGGGCTGGGGGTGGGTGGGCGACAACTGGAAGCTGAGTTAAGGTTGGTAAATAGGCTTCTCAGAGCTGGTTTATTTTAATTCCTAGACTTTATGCTTCAATTATCAGTCCATTAAGAACCAGACTCCCCACCTCTGCGTTATTCTCCAAAACTCCCAGGACCATGTCATGAACAAAAAGGAGGGTCTATTGAGGGGCATGGCTTGGTCACATGGAAGCAGGAGTGTGGGACAGGCCAGTCCTAACACCTCTGGGTAAGGCTTGGGGATGGTGAACCCAAGTACCTGAGGAGAAGCAGTGCTCGTGTGAAGGCTGGTTCAGTGGTTCTGGCAGTTTTTCTTAAGTTGTTTGGGGCACAGCATGCTTTCCTCCTGGGTCATCAGGAAATCTCAGACATTCCTAAGTTTCCTTTAGGAATCTGACTCCCTTTAGGTTCCTGACTCCCATGTAGGTTGAGGATGAGACCCTTGAGAGAGATGAGCATGGCAGGGGTGTGGGGAGGGGTTATGGTATCCCCAGCACCCAAGGGGCTTAGGGCAGTTGCGCAACTTGCCAAACCATGTGTGGCAGCAGTTGAACCATGTTTTTAAATGCAGTGGACATCAGAGGTCGTCACAGGCCGCCTCTGGTTCATAGAAGGACGGATTCTGGCCTTAGAGCAGGAAGGCTCAGGAATGTGGGGAGCGGTGGTAACCTGGATAACTGTGTTGATACTGTGAATCCGGCAGCACGTGGAGTTCTGCGCCTCCTCCAGCTAGCACCCTGCCTGGATGGTCACCACTGTCCAGGTTCTTATTTTGCATTTCTGGCCTCTAATGAGAGCAAGCTAGTTGGGAGTCTGTATCGATAAGAGGGCCGCTGTGCATATTGTAGGCACTTGGTGACCATCTGTTGTGTGAACGGATAAAAATCGTTAGAGCAGCCAGCGAGTTTTTGGCCAAGCATGATTCACAGGGGTTTAAAGCTAAGAGCACCAGGGCCAGAACCCCAGCAGCCTCTTCACTGTCATGGCCTAAGAGATGGGCCTGTTAACCAGCCAGATTGGGTACCCCCATCTCAGCATGGCTTAACGCTGGGGCCTTCTGGAGCTGTGGGAACAGTTTTCGTCAACTTATTCTGGCACTGCCTGGGATTAGGGCTGCTGGCTGGAAGTTTTGAGGGGACAACCCGAGCTCTAGGGGGGAGAGGACAGAGGGTGTCACTTCAGAAGGATGCTGAAGTTCTTGACGTCAACATGCGTTTTTCATGTGTCTGTGTATATGTTTCTTTGCTTTTTTTAATTATTTTTTAATTGAAGGATAATTGCTTTATAGAATTTTGTTGTACAGTTATATTTCTATCCTCTCATCTCAGACACTTAGCACAAGGTCTTGATCTACATTGATCACTTTTTATGACTTGAACTGGCAATTCCCTGCCAGGGATCAGACCTAACCAGGGTGTTCAGGAAACCATTAAGGAAAAATACATAACCATACTCATTCCCAGACTCAATTGTTTGGTCGTAGCAGTGCCTGGATAAGAGACTTTCCAGCATGATTAAGCCACGTCCTATTTAACGTGGCCTCGACGATTGTTCACAGCAGCCACTGACCCAAGAGCAGTGCCTGGAGCAGTGAGAAGAGAAAGTCCATCTGGGCCACTTGTGCTGAGCTTGTGAGGGCGTCATTGTTACCCGCTTCAGGTGGCTTCTGGAAGGCTAAGGCAGCGCAAACTCTTTGGATCCTTACGTTTGAAGAAGGAATTTTCCTTTGTTGATGTGCCTCATTCCCAGGGCCACTTTTTGAAGTGGCTAGTGGTAAATACGTCTCAATCCGTTTTTCTTGATTAAAAGTAATGGTGCAAATAATTGGCTTTCTGATTACCACTTGGGATGGAGAAGGGGCTCTGAAGAGTAGGGCACACATGTCAGTTTCACTGCCCCTACCCCTGCCACCCACACACCCCGCCACCCAACACCCGGTTGGGTTTTAAGCTTCAGAGTTTGGAAGTTCTTCACATACACTCAGAGGGCGAACAGAACCCGTACCCTCTTCAGTCCGTCTTGAAGTCCGCCGAGGTCACCATGGCTGCTGGTCCACTTGGCCGTAAGGGAAGGAACTGCCAGGGGCCAGGCCGGACAGCCTCCATCCCTGCTCCATTTAGTGGTGCCTCTTGCTCCCTGCTGCTTGAAAAGCTGTTTATGCTAACGAGCCAGGGAAGATCTGAAGCCCGCGCGGTGCCTGCACTGGTGAGAGGCTCTGTGTGTGTGTTGCCCCATTAATGAGTCTTCGAAGGGCAACCCTTGTTTGTTTTGTCCTGGTGCCAACTCCGGAGCCTTGTGCCAGAGCGCGCTGCCGATGGGGAGCCCGCCATGTGGCTTTCTTCCTGCTGAGAGGAAAACACACTCCTTTTTCAGAGAGTCATTTTGGAGATGCACGTCGAGGGGGACATTCCTTCCCCAAGGCCACCTCTCACCTGGCCCTTGCCTGGCTTCCTGACCATCCCAGCGCGACCATGTCCGGTGTGGAGCCCTGGCCCTCGCCTGGCTTCCTGACCATCCCAGCGCGACCATGTCCAGTGTGGAGCCCTGGCCCTCGCCTGGCTTCCTGACCATCCCAGCGCGACCATGTCCGGTGTGGAGCCCTTGCCCTCGCCTGGCTTCCTGACCATCCCAGTGCGACCATGTCCGGTGTGGAGCTTGTGGAGAGCAGAAGTTCCTCTGCCAGGAAGGCTGGATGGGGTTTCCCAGGTGCTGCTGCAGGACCAGAGAAAGGCAGCTCACAGGTTATTCCTTTGTTCTCACAGATCAGATCTGTGTAGAAGAAAGCTCGAGGCCCATGGCTGCTTCTATCCCGTCCCAGAAACAGCACGTGCAGAGAATCTGCCCAAGTCAGTCTCTCTTGCGTCTGTGCAGCCTTGAACCCCTGCAGTTTCTCCTGTGATTCAAATTAAAAGTTCCGCTGATCAATCACTAGTTCCTAAGAATTCAGGAACCAGTGGACTCATGGTCCTCTTCTACTCAAGAGCACAGATGGCTTTATAACCCTTTCCACAAGGAAAACACTTTGTCCATACCCGACTCCCCTCATTCTGTCCCCCAAACCCAGATAGTTAGGGGTTTGCTTGGCTTTCTGGATTTCTGTCTCCTTGACCAGTCTATTTAGGATGACTGGAATGAGGGCTGCCCCTGTAGACTTCAAATCTCCCAGATTATTTGGAATAGGAAATAATAAACCACAAAATACTGAAATACTCAAGTGTTGTACCTGAACCTCCAAATGAGGAGGAATGGGTCTTTGGTGGTCAATTATTTGTAATGTTGAGATCAGCGCTCTCCCACTAATACTATTTAAGATGTCTCAGAGAGAGTGCTCTTAATCAAGTTTTTACTACCTGCTTCGCACTGTGCTGGGAGGTGAACAGAATTATAAGCTGATTTTCGCCTTCAAGCAGCTTATAGTCCATTGGTAGAGATAGAAGTAACCCAGGTGGTACAAGGAGAAACTGTTTTAGTGTCAGTGTCCTGGTGATTACTGTTGGAGTTCAGCAAGGAGAAATACTTTGGTGGGTTTGAGTGATCTGTCGTTGTTGTTCATTCACTACGTCGTGCCTGACTCTGCGACCCCCATGGACTTCAGCACGCCAGGCTTCCCTGTCCTTCACTGTCTCCCCGAGTTTGCTCAAACTCATATCCATTGAGTTGATGATGCCATCCACCCATCTTGTCCTCTGTCGCCCCCTTCCCCTTCTGCCCTCAATCTCTCCCAGCATCAGAGTCTTTCCCAGTGAGTCCATTCTTCACATTAAATGGCCATAGTACTGGAGCTTCAGCATCAGCATCAGTCCTTCCAGTGGATATTCTGGGTTGATTTCCTTTAGGATTGATTGGCTTGATCTCCTTACTGTCCAAGGGACTCTCCAGAGTCTTCCTCTAGCACCACAATTTGAAAGCATCAATTCTTTGGTGCTCAGCCATCTTTATGGTCTGACTCTCACATCCATTGATGACTATCAGTAAAAACCATAGCTTTGACTACGTGAACCTTTGTCGGCAAAGTTATGTCTCTGCTTTTTATTACGCTGTCTAGGTTTGTCATAGCTTTTCTTCCAAGGAGCATGCATCTTTTAATTTCTTGACTGCAGTTTGAATGATAGGAGGGGAGTTTTATTGCCTCTGTGAAACTGGAGCTTGTGCTTTTTAAGGGACGTCCAAGGTTTGGATGAATGTTGAGGAAGAGAGAGGCCATCCACAGGGTGAGGGGCTGCAGAAACGGAGGCAAGAATGTGTTGATGGGGTTGAGACTCTGCTGTCGGAGAAGTGAGAGCTGGCTTGATTCATAGTGTGGGGTTGATTTTAGAGTGTGTTAAAACCAGTGTGGGGAGCATCTGTTTGAATATTTTGGCAACTGTCTTTTGCGTGGGAAAGGCACTGGGTGAAGATGACAGCAAGAAGACTGGGATGATCTTTCCTTTCTGTTTTCTGGAATCAAAGATGGTACCAAGAGTTCCATCCAGAGAGCCCAGGGCAGTCGGCAAGGGGCAGTACCGCTTGGACATGTCGAGCCACGCCAAGTGTGGCGTGATGGGAGGCCAGCCACTTGCAGACATCTTGTGGTCCACTGAAAGTCTGAGACGCACATTCAGGTGATAAGTCAGGAATGGAGAGTTTTGCTTTGGGAATCAACTCATAATTTCAGTAATTGAAACCACAGAAGTAGTTAAGGTAGTTGATACACAGAGATAAGAGCAGAGAACCAAGGGAGGTGGTGAAGTATGATGCTGGTTAATTCTATAGAACAGAGAGGAGAGATTTCTGGGGGTTAACATAGTACGGCATTTTATTAAGTAACTGGACAAGTGCACCCACATGTGGTTAGAGACGTAGGAGGAAAGCTGGAAAGCCATGTCAGAGAAGCAAGGCGGGGAAAAGACTGCAAGGGGACAGTCAGCAGTTCTGAATGCAGGGGAGATGGAAGAAGATGAGAGGAAAAGAGGCTACCCTGAGAAGGGCATTGGTGACCTTGGAGAGGGAGCTGCATCTTGGAGACACGGGGCCTTCTAACACCCCTTCCTGCAGAAACAGTGTCTAGCACCTCCTCCAGAGAGCCTGAGCCTGTGTTCTGGGGTCGGGGGGTGGGCTGGCTTCTGTGTGTATCTTCACTCGGGTCTACGTTTGGGTCTGCTGTGCAGCAAAGCTTGAGAACTGCTAATACGATGCAGTCTAGCTCTCTGTAAGCACGTAGAGCTGGTGGAGTCACCTGGCTTTAGAAGATCAGTGATGGGAAAGTGAGGCCGTGGACGCAGTCCACTTGTTGAAAGGAGTTGAGCCCTGAGGGAAGGACAGAGCAGTGTCATGTGCCTTGACGATGTGAACAGTCAGGTTCCCGTTCAGAAGCTTACGTGGGCGTGGAATGTGGTAGCCTGGCAAGTGGGAGGGGGATTGGCCAGCAAAACCCTACGAAGCCCTCTTAGTAATCATCATGGAAAGGACAATACACCCCTGCTGTAGGAATAACAGGCAATTTACAAAAGAAATAGCCAGTAAGTATCTGCAGATGGGTTCTCTTACTGGCAAAAAATGGAAGTGAGAATGAAATGCCATTTCTTGCCTGCCAAATTGGCAACTTTTTTTTTTTTTTAAAGCAAAATAATACCCACTATTGATGAAGGTGCAGGAAAATTGAGGCTCTTGTGCCAGTGAGCATGTGTTGGAAAGGCTTTCCTAGAGGGCCGCTTGGCCTATGCCAGGCAGCCTGAAATATTCCTAGCTTTTGAGCCAGCAGTTACACTTCCAGAAATATGTCCCACGGAAATAGAGATGGAACGTTATGGGTGAAAGCCTAGGTTTTAAAGTAGGAAGGAAGGCTTATGGTTTCAAAGGTTGACTTTGGTAGTATGTAACTTGTATAAGGTATTAACATTTAACCCTCTAGGCCTCAATTTCCTCATCTGTAAAATGGGCTGTTGAAAGGATCGAAGGATATAATGTCTTTTTAAAAAGTTCTTAGAACCGTGCCTGGCCCTACTAAGTGGGTAGTAATTGAGCTACTGCTTATTTTTATTATTTTGTTATTATATGTGCAGAAACATTTGTGAAGAGTTTACTGCTGTGCAGCATAAACAGCAAAATATTAAGGATTGCTTAAATGTCCAGTAATTATGAATTATGCTGTGTCCGTAAGATGCAATATCTATGTAGCCATTAATTCTAACCTATGAAGGATATTTCATGTCCTAGGAGCACTTCAATGCCTAAATTAAGTTAAAGGGGCAGTCTACTTAAGGAGCAGTGTGATCTGAGGTTGGTAAAGATCTGTAACTATAAAAATGAAGAAGGAAAAAACCTAAAAACTTCATACCTCCCGGTGGCTCTCTGGCCAGTAATACTGTAGGTGGTTTTTATTTCAGATATTGAGTTTTTCTACAGATACCCCAAGTTTTTAAAAATAGTGTGTTCATGCTGCTTTAGTCAGAAGACATTATTTAAAATAAGTCTTAACATCATGAAACGCCAGATTGAAACTCTTAACGGGCCAGATGGTACATTTTACATCATTTCCTAACTTTTGCTCCACAGCCCAATAGGAGAAATGGAGAGATCAGAAACGGGATCTTTCGAGATGGATTTTTAGGAAATTGGAATTGAAAAGTTTTGGGCGCTGGCACAGAAGACATTGAAGTAGATGTTCACACTTAGTGGGGAAGGTATCCAGTTTGCGGAGAAAGCACTGGAGGTTGGGCGAGGATGGAGGGGCAGATGATCCAAGTGGGAAGTTCAAGGGGCTGTATTTGCTAGAAGGAGGGGCTGCTTCACATCTGGGAGGGGGATCCATGCATTATGGTGAATAAATTCAGGTCAGGAGAGAACCATTCAGGCCAGTAATGGACAAAGGATACTGGCCCGTTGTTCTCAGGATATGGGAGAGAGGTTTCAGGGTAGACACTGAAGGAAGTACCTAAGTGTTGGATAAAATATTCATATAGCTGGTTAAAATGCCCCCAATTCTGCCTCCCCCCCCCCTTTTTTTTTTTAAAGAAAAACACAGAATCAGTAAAAACTGAGTGGTTTCACTTTTCATTACTGTATTATGGGTTTGGTCGTTTTTGAACTTTGGGTGTGTCTCCATACATAGTAACAAATCTGTTCCAGTAAATACCAGCTCCTCTCTCCAGACACCCACAGCCTGGCCTGTTAGACCTGGCTCTGCTGCGGATCTCGGGACTCTCTCCTCCTCCCCTGCATGACTCTGTCAGAGCCAGAATATCGCGGTAGTTGTGGATTCCCTGCAGAATGGACTGAGCTAGCAGTTTTCACTTCTAGGCTGATTTATGTTCACGCTGGAAAGAGCACAGATGCAGTTATTAGCAAACATGAAGCCCAGGGCCTGGACGATTTTCTGGGCCTTCCGGGCAGTGGTCCTCTTGCAACACAGGAGACCTGTTCCAGCACGTGTGTGTTCCCTGATCTCGCCATAGTTACAGAATGATTCTCAAGGCTACAGGGAAATAGCTACCAAGAGGATGGAATCTCGCCTATTTATGGTTTAACACTTACTGACTTACACGCAGCAGCAATATACAAATACTGTTGTGTAAAGCACAGAATGGAATTGGATATGATTCTTCAGTGGATTCCAGGCTAAACAGTTGAGGGTATTATTTCTTTGCCCCTTGAATGTGGTTTCTACTTATCTCCAAACCTAGGTTACCCTTGGTGCTCGCTCTTTTTTTTTTTCTTAGACCGTGGGGATAGTTTATTCATCATTGTGTATCTTGCTAACATGTTGTAGTCTGTGTTAAGCGGTACCCACTCTCTGTAGGTTGCTGGATTTCTTGCTTTCCGTGGTGGCTATCCTTACCATTATATTTAGAATTGCTCTTCACCAGGTTAGGGAAATCTGTCTTGAATCAGGATGCCTCAGTAAATAGGTTTCAGCATGTGTTACTTGAAATCCTGCCTGAATTAGAATGGCCATTTGTCTTCTCCAACCAGGGAGTTCTAGCTAGAACCTTTTGGGTGAAGAAAGGGAAGACCAGTTTTCTCTATCTGTCTGCACCTCCCCGTCGAAGCCTCCCTCCTGTCATGAAGCTGTGCCAGGAATGGATTTCAAATGAAGATAAGGGTGGATGATCAGGCTGGGTTGGCTGTTTGTCAGTATTTTGGGGAGATTCAACACATAGAGTTCCCACACTGGACAATTTTTTTTTCTTTTTCATTTAACGTAATTTCAGATGTACAAGAAAGTTATAAAGATAGAATAGAGAATTCTCACATATATTTCATCCAGTCCTCTCCCATGTTATTAATACCATTTTCTCCCTTCTGTGTGTTTGTCGTCATGCATGTTTGCACAGAGACACGCTCTCAAACATGTATTTGCTAAGCAGTTCGAAAATGGAGACAGCATGCCCTGCTGCTAAGTTGCTTCAGTCGTGTCCGACTCTGTGCGACCCCATAGATGGCAGCCCACCAGGCTCCCCTGTCCCTGGGATTCTCCAGGCAAGAACATTGGAGTGGGTTGCCATTTCCTTCTCCATTACCTCTAAATGGACCTGTGCCTATTTCTTAAAAACAAAGATACTCTTTTATATAACCACACTGCAGTTATCAAAATTAGTAACTAACATTCATCTACCACTATTTCCCAATCTACAGACCTTAATCAGATTTTGCAAAGTTGTCCCAACCGTGCCCTTTATTTGGGAAAAGTCCAGATTCTGTGTTTTGTTCATTGGTCACGTCTCTTTAGTCTAACTCTTTAATCTGAAACAGTGTGTCTTTCTGCCTCCTGACACTGACATTTCTGAAGAGCCTAGGCCATTAGACTGTCCCCGGTTTGGATTTGCCTGCTGTTCTCTCGTGATTAGACTTGGGTTTTGCATTTTCGGCAGGCATGTCACAGAAGAGATGTCACGTTCTTCTTAGTGCATCCTCTCAGGAGGCACAGGATGGCTACTCGTCTCATTCTTGGTGAGCCTCACTTCGACCACGTGATGAAGGCAGGTGGTGCTGCCAGGCTTCTCCAGTGTAAAGTCACTGTTTTTTCCTTCTGTAATTAATAAGTGTCTTGTGGGGAGATTCTTTGAGACTGTAAATATTCCTGTAACTACTCAAACTTTCACCCACTGCTTTTCGTATTCATTGATTCTTTGCTGAATGGGTTACTACTATGATGATGGTTACCAGATGGTATTGTTCTAACTTTATCATTCCCTCTGTATTTGTTAGTGGGATTTCCACCCTAAGCAAGAACTCTGCTTTCTGCCACATTAAAAAAAAAAAAAAATTACCAAAGTATGGAATCATGGATTCTAATTTTATATATTGGGTTGTAATCCTTTACTCTCATGTAACTTTCTTGCTGAAATTGTCCCAAGCTCGGGCAGTGAGAGCCCCTGCAGATGCTCCTGAGCCTTTGGGCACACTCTTCATTCAATCCTAGAGCACTTCCTTATGTCCTGCCTCAGAGAGGTGCTCCACACTCATCTTGCGCTCTCCCTGCCCCAGCCCAAAAATTGGCCGGCTCTCCAAGGAGACCTGCTTCCATTTAGAGGAGGAGGGTTGCACCAGACATTTCTTCAGTTTAGAGGAAAAGAAGGAGTGTGTCCAGGGATCATTTATTTTTTTCCTCTCTCAAAGTGTTATCATTTCTCCCAATACGTTAATTTCCCCCGTGGTTTTATTAAGCACCTGTTACATTGTGGATGTGAAAGATACAGAGATAAATGAGACAGGGATCTTGCTCTCCAACTGCTCATAGCCTCATGGCAGAAATAGACAAGTCAACATATCATTACAGCATTGTGATAACTCTAGAATTGCAGTGTGTCACCATATGCAAAACTAGGATCACAGAGGAGGAGGTTAAAGCTGATAAAGCTGACTGAATAACCCAGTGGGTCACCAGGAATGAGTAGAATCTTCACCTTTCAAATGACCCAAGAGGCTGCCTGATGTGGAACCTTCTGGCTATAGCAAAATGCCCTTCTCCACGCATGAAACCAGGGTCAGCATTCCACTTGGGAACTCTAATTAATCCAGAGAAAGATTTTTGTTTATATTGAATTGAACTCTATTTTTTAAATAAATCACCCCTCATTTACTCCTAGTTAAACCCTAAAGCTCAGTAGAAGACATGGAACTAATCCTCATTGTATGTGGCAGGCAGGGCTTCGCATGGTTGAAGATGGTTGTCTTGCCCTGCAATGGGAACCTTGATTTTTTTTTTTTGCTCTTGAGCTGATCATGGTCAGCCATTCATTAGTCAGTACACCTCTTACCAGATTCCCCCACATGGCTCATAACATTCTTCATGCAGTTAGAGAAAACGAGAGGGCTGTGATTCTGCTCAGTTGGAACAGATAGAGGCACCCCTGTAGCCCAGAGGCCGCATCTACATCTTTGGCCACTGTGTCAGCTTTAGGCTGCTGCTGAATTTGTAGTGAAGGAACACCTCCAGGTATGTTTTTTGTTTTTTGCATGAACTCCTGTTAATCCAAGTCCCTTTAATTCCCTGTTGGTTTTACTGCTTGCTTGAACTTAAATACAAGTCTTCCTATTTCTCTTTTCAAAATTTCATCTTGTTTGTTTCAGCCTGTTGTTCCAACTTACCGAGATTTGTTTTAAAAAAGTCTTGATTCCACCATTTAGCATGTTAGTCCCCTCAATTGATGTATGTGCTTGGTCTCGTCCACCCCTAAAGTTGTCGATTTAAGTGAAGGGAACCAGGGATAAGGCAGGACTTTAAGGCATGTCCCTAGACACATTGACCTTTGAGTGGGTACTTTAGGTAATAACATCTTCCAGCTATAAGAGCGGGCAGACTTTATTATCTGAAAGACATTTCATCCCCTAGATACACAGAAATGATAAACTTTGGGATACATTATTAAAATCAAAAAGGACCCTCTACTGCGTTTCTCAGATCGTTGAGTCTAAGTGAAGCTATTCTCCAGTTTATTTTATGTGAATTTTCTTACTGAACCTACAGCTAATTGCTGAGTCCTCAGGACCTTTTGTCCCCCAGATGCTATTCAACAACTGTTGACTCTTCTTCTAAAACTGTGAGGAACTTGCAGTATATAGTCTATAACACATCCTTTTAAACTTAATATATATACTTAATCCAAAATGATGATACACATCTTCCTCTCCTTTCTCTTGTTTTATATTACTTCTGAGTGCTTTTTCGCCATTTAACATTATATTTATTTGTTTGCGGTCTTTCCCCACAAGAATGTAAGCTGATTCCTATTGTTGATTCTCTGAGTATCTGACATATAATAGGTGGACAGTAAATGCTGAGTTAATGGATGAATACATTTTTTGATCTATAGTTTCTGGAACTGCCTTTTTTTTTTTCCTTGAAAGAAGTCAAGATAATGGGCCTTTTATCCCTTCTTTCCTGTGTGAAGATATCCAAGTAGGAGAGTGCATTTTGAACTCTCATCTCCTCTATCATTCCCAAGTTAAAAAAAAAAAAAAAAAAAGGAGGGAGAAATGTGTCTGTGAACTGGTAGTGTTCCTTTCCACAGTCATCCTGATAGCCCATGATCTTGGAACAGACCCTGGTACCTAAAGATTGAATGCGACTGTCAGATGTGCTGAAGTTCTCTTTGAGAAATAGATATTAAAGTAAAACAGAGAAGATGGGACTTCACCGGTGGTCCAGTGGTTAAACTTTGCACTCCCAATGCAAGGGGTACAGGTTAGATCCCTGGATGGGGAACTAAGATTCCGAATGCCACATGGTGGGGCAGAAAAAAAAGAGAAATAACTAAAAAAAAAAGACAAGAAAACATAGTAGAATGGCTAAGAACACAGGCTCTACAGCAAGATTATGGTTTTGTCATTTAGGCTTTCATTTGTTATTTGACAAACATTATGTCATTTGTCATTTAGGTCAAGCGACCTGAGTTTTCCCAGCCTCAAAATGGGGCTAAAAATAGCACCCATCTTCTGGAATGTTCTAAGCGTCCAGGTGGTGTTGGGCCCACAGGCCTTACCATGATGCCACACTCAAGAAGTGATGGCTTCCCTTCAGATGGTTTTCATTTTTAAAAAGCTTTGGGAAAAAAGGCACAGAGTAGGACATGAGGTCGCCTATAACCTCATCCCCTAGCAATTACCTCTGTAAAATTTTTTTGCATAAATCTCACGGATTTCCACATGCAGAACCTAATTAGGCTTTGTTCACTCAGCATCCTGTGTGATCATTTCCCACCCACCCCTGTACATAGTTTCTTTTAAAAGTGATATTTTATACCATCCTATGGAATGCTATGCACTGTAATTTAGAAAATACCTTGTTTCTCCAGATTATTGCCATCTTTTTTTTTCCTGTTACAAACATTGTGATGAATAATCTTCTATCTCTGCGTATCTTGGATTGTTTCCTGAAACAGGGGAATTGCTGAGTCAAAGGGCACGTGCATTTTTGAGGTTTTTGACACCCACTGCCAAATCGCTTTCAGGAAGGTGGTGCTCACTGAAGTCCCCCTCCAGCAGAGCAGGGAACCCCCAGGAGCCCGCCCATTCACTTCTCTCTGGTGATGCTGCATGGGTTATTCACAGAGGCAACAGTTTCTCCCATCTCTCTCTCTCTGTTTTTCTTTTCTTTCCCCCTTTGTTTCTTTTCTTGGTTTTCTGCCAGACAGCCTTTTGTGAAAGGACCGCCTAATTAACCCTGTGCTAATTAACAATTTAAAATTACACAGTGCGACTGTTGGTGTTTAATTCTCCAGGAGCTGGAGCAACAGCAGAGCCCCCTCCCCTTCCTCATAGCTGCACCCCCTGTAACTTCACCAGCTTCCCTGTAACTGTTGCATGGAGCCCTGGCCTGTCTCCTTAAGGGAGAGTGATAAAGCTGTCACATCACGTCTTCTCAGTTGAAAGAGGGAGATGGATGACTTTGTTAATGGGGGGCCCCCGGGATAACAGGGTGGAGTCTTACCATTTTTTAACCGTCTTTAAAAAATAAAAGACTGAGACTGGCAAAAATGCAGAGGTTTTACAGGTAGGTTTGAGGAAACTGTAACAGTGAGAGGACCAAGAATGGGGGAGGGGTTCCTGATGAAAATGTTAGAACTTTTCTCCACAAGAGGACTTCTCAAATGGCAGACGAAGGTGCTCAGCAGAGAGAGTGCGAGTGCTAGGTCCCTCCCTTTAACTCTCTTACTGAAGAGGATGTGCTCTGTTGAAATCTAACTAAATTCTTAAAACCACCACCACCAAGAAAAAAAAAGAACCACCCATGCTGAGTCCAACACTGGCGGTCTTGTGTTTAAAGGGGATTCGAGGGTGCAGATGGCTGGAGAGGAGCAGGCAGCCAGAAGGGGTGAGGGTTTATGGTGTGTGAGCCAGCCCCAGCCATACCGAAGGATGAGGAAGGGGTGCAGAGCTGGATGGGGGGCCGCCTATAAGAGCACAGGGACCCGCTGGGTTCCCAGGCTGCCCTCTATAACTGAAGATCATTGATTTTACGGGAAACCATGTTTACAGACAGAGTGCTGATCGACCTCGAGTTGACTTCTGTCTCCTTAAGTAAGAACTACCTTTTTCTTATTGACTGGCTGATAAACAGAGCGAAAGGAACTGCTGGCCCAGTGGGAAAGGCCTCAGATCCTGGGGCCCAAAGGTGGGGCAGCGTTAAGAGATTCCTGCATCTCTGTGCTCTGGTCCCCTTCTCCCCCCCACCCATCCCTGCACCTCCCAGGGACTGGTGAGTGAGCCCAAGATTGACCCTGCCTGGTTACCTGGCAGCATAGGCTCCAAGCGCAGAGGAGCAGTGATCTGTCATAAAGCAGAGTGTCTCATTCAAGCTTCAGTAATGCACAGCCCCTGGGGATGGTATTAAAAATGCAGATTCTGATCTGGGGTAGGGCTGAGAGCCTACATTTTTCACAGGCTCCCTGGTGAAGACAGGCTCTTTGGCCCCGAACCACACTTGGCTTAGCAAGGTGGCAAGAGCTGCCTGCTTACCCTGGCCAGCAGGCACTGACAGGAAGCCCAGAGCAGGTGCTTGGGATCCCGAGCAGGCTCCGTCTTTCCCATCAGCATCTCAGTGGGCTGTTGCCCCCTTGCGAATGAGGGGTCCCCTACATGTGCCCCCTCATGGGGCAAGTGTCACTGCCACAGGATATCTGTCTTTGCCCACAAGGTCATCTTTTCTTGACATCTTTTGCTGAGGAATAGAAAACAAAGTTGGGTGACTTTTTAAAAGTCCCAGTCCCTTAACCAGATGATTTGTGGAGGAGGAGGAGGAAGAAGAGAGCAGAGCAAGAAAAGCCCACCAATTAATTGGTAAACGCTTTGCAGGTTTCTCAGCCCAGTCCAGGCTGGAGAAGAGATTGGCTTTGCTGTCAATACACAAGTCCCTGGTGAAGCATCAAAGCTGTTCTCCTTTATCAATCGTGGCCTCCCCTTCCCGCATGTTCCTGTAACTTACCAAGCATTTATGACATTGATTTTACAATCGGGCTGTTAACCCTCCCGCCTCTTCAGGCCTGCCAACCTTTTTGGCCCAAGCTGTCAATCAGATATCATCCAGCCAATCACACACGTCCTTAGGGAAGAGCCACCTTGGATTCTCACCTGTATCCCAACTGAGCCTTATGAGGATGTCTTATCGCATTTGCTGTTTGGTTTGGTTTAGTGTAGTTGTGTTTGTTTAAAATCAATATATCTTTTCTAAGGCACACGAAACTTTGTTGTAGTGGAATTTGAGGTTATAAGCTAAGAGCTGGTGTGTGTGCATGTGCGTGCTTGTGTGTTAACAAACAAAATATGACACGTTCTTCCAAAAAGTTGTTTCTCCTGAAACTTCTGGTAAACCTGCTTTCCCCATCTTTTCCCGAGAGGGAGCTCTTGGTTCACTGTGCAGTCGAGAATCAAGCAATGAAAAAAAGAATGGGAAGATGGAGGCGGGGGTTGGGGGGAACAAACCTAGCCAAAATCTTCATGCTGTGTGTGAATGAGATGGTGGGTGGAGAAGCAGCCAAGTGTTCTCCAGGAAGGAGGCGTGGCAGGGAGGGTGGCCTGGGATTCACAGCGAGCACTCTTGAAAACCTTGCGAGGCGCTGAGTCTCCTGTAGGAGCGGGGCCGGACAGAAGAAACGCTCCTGTGATATTGTTGCCACAGGAGCAGAGCAGAGGCAAGCGATCTAATGTCTCCCTCCCCAGGGACATGAGGTCTCAGAGGGCAGATTGAGCTCAGTGGCACTTTGGAGTCGGAAACGGAAAAGCCCCAGGGCTGAAGGACAGCTGCTTGGGTAACGACTAATAAGTAAGAGGCAGGTGTGGAACTGGGGCTGGCGGAGCCCAGCTGCCATCTCGGCTCGCTGTGAGATCCTTGACAGCAGAACCCCCCTAGTCAGTGGTGAACGCGCTCCATCCAGGCAGGGCGAGATCCTCCCTGCAGGCGGCGGACTCAGCCCACTGAGAGTCTGGGTGGATCTTCCTAGAAACATCCCGCTCATGTTTTGCATCTCTGTATTTTGAGTCTGAAGCCAGCTGAGTCACAAGCAAGTGTGTTCTGTGGGTTGTGGGGAGGAGATAGGAATTGAGAACACCACCTTTCTCAGCATCCCAGTGGCATTGGAGTCATTTCTTAGATCTAGGGCCTCAAGTTTTACTACTTGTAAAATGAGACAGTGTTTTCAAGACTGGGACAGGGTGACTGCAGCCATGGGGCCTTTGAGGGGCTTCACAGAGCTTGCCCAGGCCTGCACACATGCCCTTGACCCTTGCGCCCTCAAACACTTCTCCGTGAATTTCTCAAACTAAAAGTGTGGTCAGTAAGAGCAAGGGCACAACTTCGGTTCTAAATCAAACGGCATGTCCCCACCCAGGTTCATCATCCTTTCTCTAGGGCTGCAAAGTTGTCTTTCTCCTGTCTCTCTGTCCCAGGTGTTCCCCTGGCCCACAGACAGTGTGGGCAACAGGGGTGGCTTTGTGTTGCCCTCTGAATGTGGTGGGACCACCGTTCTGTGTCCCGGAAAGTTGAAAACAAGCCTCCTCCTGATCCCTGCCTGATCGCCGGGCCCTGACTCTAACGCTGTGCTTGCAAAGATCTCAAACTCAAACTGGTCTCCAGGGGTGCAGCAGCTGACAGTCTGAAGACAGAAAGGGCTTCTCCTGACGCCCCTTTCCCCGACACCCCCCTCCTCCTGTGACACCCAGGGGTACCGCCCGCCCGCTAAGCCTGGACGGGGTGGGGCGACGGCCGGGGTCACTGCTGCCCCGCTGTCTCTGTTGTGGGTGTGGAAGACAGAAGCCTGCCAGGGCAGAGTGCTCTGTGCAGGACCTCAGCCTCGGCCCTCCTAACCTCTTTCCTTTCTCTCTCTCTTCCCCCTTCTCTCCCTCCTCTCCCCCTTGCCTCTGCCCTTCAGGTCCGATCCGTACTGGGTGCAATGAAAGCTCCACGCAGGCCTTACCATGGAAGGCTGTGACTCGCCTGTCGTCTCGGGGAAGGACAATGGGTGCGGTATCCCTCAGCACCAGCAATGGACTGAACTCAACAGCACCCACCTCCCCGACAAACCCAGTAGCATGGAGCAGCCCACAAGCGAGAGCCACGGGCCCCTGGACGGCCTGAGGGCCCCCTTCAATGAGCGCCTCGCGGAGAGCACCGCCCCGGCCGGGCCCGCCGCCGAGCCCGCCGCCGCCACCGCCGGCAAGGAGGTCAGCTGCAACGAGTGCTCGGCCTCCTTCGCCAGCCTGCAGACCTACATGGAGCACCACTGCCCCGGCGCCCGCCCCCCGCCGCCGCCGCCGCCCCCGCCCCCGCGGGAGGAGAGCGGCAGCGACAGCAGCGAGGAGGGGGACGAGGAGAGCGACGTGGAGAACCTGGCCGGGGAGATCGTGTTCCAGCCCGACGGCTCGGCGTACATCGTCGAGAGTCTGAGCCAGCTGACCCAGGGCGGGGGCGTGGGCGGCGGCGGGCCTCTGCCGTCGCTCTTCCTGAACTCTCTCCCCTCCGCCGCCGCCGCCTCGGGGGGCAAGCAAGGGGACCCTTCCTGTGCGGCACCCGTCTACCCCCAGATCATCAACACTTTCCACATAGCCTCATCCTTCGGGAAGTGGTTTGAGGGCCCAGACCAGGCTTTCCCGAATACCTCAGCCCTGGCGGGGCTCAGCCCCGTCCTGCACAGCTTCCGCGTATTCGACGTGCGACACAAAAGCAGCAAGGATTACCTAAACAGCGACGGCTCTGCCAAAAGCTCCTGCGTATCCAAAGATGCTCCCAACAACGTGGACCTGTCCAAATTCGATGGCTTCGTGCTCTACGGCAAGAGGAAGCCCATCCTGATGTGTTTCCTGTGCAAGCTCTCCTTCGGGTACGTCCGTTCGTTTGTGACCCACGCGGTGCACGACCATCGAATGACCCTGAGTGAAGAGGAGCGGAAGATTCTTAGCAATAAGAACATCTCCGCCATCATCCAAGGGATCGGCAAAGACAAGGAACCCCTTGTAAGTTTTCTGGAACCAAAAAACAAAAACTTTCAACTCCCTTTAGTTTCCACCGCTAACCTCATAGGCCCCGGACACAGTTTTTATGGGAAATTCAGTGGCATTCGAATGGAAGGGGAGGAGGCTCTCCCCGCCGGCCCCACCGCGGGCCCCGAGCAGCCCCAGGCGGGTCTCCTGACCCCCAGCACCCTCCTGAACCTTGGCGGGCTCACCAGCTCCGTCCTGAAGACCCCCATTACCTCAGTCCCCCTGGGGCCTCTGGCCTCCAGTCCTACCAAATCCTCAGAGGGCAAGGACTCTGGGGCAGCAGAAGGAGAGAAGCAAGAAGTGGGTGATCCGGACTGCTTCTCGGAGAAGGCAGAGCCCGCCGAGGAGGAGGCGGAGGAGGAGGAGGAGGAAGAGGAGGCGGAGGAAGAGGAAGAGGAGGAGGAAGATGAGGAGGAAGAAGAGGAGGAGGAGGGCTGCAAAGGACTCTTTCCAAGCGAGCTGGACGACGAGCTGGAGGACAGGCCCCCTGAGGAGTCTGGGGCCGCTGCAGGTAGTAGCAGCAAAAAGGACCTTGCTCTCTCAAACCAAAGCATTTCTAACTCCCCCTTAATGCCTAATGTGCTCCAGACCCTGTCGAGGGGCGCAGCTTCTACTAGTTCTAATTCCGCTTCTTCCTTTGTTGTCTTTGATGGTGCGAACAGGAGGAATCGTTTAAGCTTTAACAGTGAGGGCGTCAGGGCCAACGTGGCAGAGGGCGGCAGGAGGCTGGACTTTGCTGATGAAAGTGCCAATAAAGACAATGCCACAGCACCAGAACCAAATGAAAGCACAGAGGGGGACGAGGGGGGCTTCGTCCCCCATCACCAGCACGCTGGCTCCCTCTGCGAGCTCGGGGTGGGGGAGTGCCCCTCGGGGAGCGGCGTGGAGTGCCCCAAATGCGACACGGTCCTGGGCTCCTCCCGCTCGCTGGGCGGCCACATGACCATGATGCATTCTCGCAACTCGTGCAAGACACTCAAGTGCCCCAAGTGCAACTGGCACTACAAGTACCAGCAGACGCTGGAGGCGCACATGAAGGAGAAGCACCCGGAGCCGGGGGGCTCCTGCGTCTACTGCAAGAGCGGGCAGCCCCACCCCCGGCTGGCACGAGGTGAGAGCTACACGTGCGGTTACAAGCCTTTCCGCTGCGAGGTGTGTAACTACTCCACAACGACCAAAGGCAACCTCAGTATCCATATGCAGTCTGACAAGCATCTCAACAACATGCAGAACCTGCAGAATGGCGGGGGGGAGCAGGTGTTCAGCCACACGGCCGGGGCGGCGGCAGCCGCAGCTGCAGCGGCCGCTGCCGCGGCCAACATGGGCAGCTCCTGTGGGGCCCCCTCGCCCACCAAACCAAAAACCAAGCCCACCTGGCGGTGTGAGGTGTGCGACTACGAGACCAACGTGGCCCGGAACCTGCGCATCCACATGACGAGCGAGAAGCACATGCACAACATGATGCTGCTGCAGCAGAACATGACGCAGATGCAGCACAGCCGCCACCTGGGCCTGGGCGGCCTGCCCTCCCCGGCCGAGGCTGAGCTCTACCAGTACTACCTGGCCCAGAACGTCAACCTGCCCAACCTGAAGGTGGACAGCACGGCCCCGGACGCCCCGTTCGTGATGAGCGGATTCCAGCTGGACCCCGCCGGGCCCGTGGCCGCCATGACGCCTGCTCTAGGTGAGGCTGCCCCGTGTGTGTCTGTCCTGAGCGATGGGAGTCAAACCGGGGAGGACACGCGCGCAGGCCACGGTCCCCGTTGACTCTGTTGAGTCCCGTGGATCTCATGAACCTTTGCTCTCTTGAGAGTCGTTCTGCACTCTGCTCGAGCATCCAGTCGTCCCTTCTTTTTTTTCTCTAGAATCCCCTGAACTCTTGTGTTGAGCCCATGGACAGTGGTTTGGGTTCAATATGAGACCCAGGTGCCCTCCAGCTCCACGGAGGTGTAGTGAAGTTTGAGTGTTTCCTCTAGTATTTGGCTCTGGGTCAACTTTCCTTCCTGTTCCCATCCCCCCCTTTATCTGTCCCTTTCTTGATTTGAAAAATCGCTACATTTCCTCTCGACTTTCGGGTTCATTAAACAATTATTGAGATGTGCAGGAAAGTATCGCTGTAGTTTTCAGTAGGGACGGTCACCTCTGAAAGAGGATCTGAGGACTGTGGTGTAACTTAATTAAATAAGCCAGGTCTGATTGTGAGCAGACCAGGAGCCACCCAGATATGTCTTCCAAAGTTCTCCAGCGTTGTTCCTGGGATCTTGATGCTTTAAAGAGGCGGGTTCTTTTTATTACCTTGCATGAGTTGCCAGTGATTAGTATAGTTGGGAATCGGTTGACCTGGGGGGCGCCGTGAGGAGTGATGTGATAGATGAGTAATACATAAGTTCTAAAATTGCACATTAAAGAAAGCCTGATTTTAGTATCAGGTCCTGGTTAACGGAGCCTTTGTTGCCATGGAGTACATGGCTTCCTGTTGGAAAACCGTCTCACCCGTTGGCTTCGTTGAGCCAGAATGGGACCAAGAGGACAGGATTTAGATGCCAAAAGCCACGACTCTTCATCTAAAAAGAACTGTGACCACTTCTAGGGAAGAGCTTCTATAGCGAGCAAATGTACAAACCAGTTTCATGAGCACCAGTGTGGTGGTCAGGCCCTGCCTGCCCTAACTACACAAGCGTGGTCTCTGTTCCCTGACCCAGCTAACCTCTTGAGACCAGCAGCAACGTCCTGAATGACACAGGACCCCCTTAATGACATGGGAGTAAGTCGTTCTCGGCAACAAAGCATGAACAAGCACCTTTATCCTAGAATGGCTCAGGTTCACACAGAGGGCTGAACCTCCCCAGCGGGCACATCTTTATTTGTGTGGTCTTTCAGTGCTAATTGCTGCTGATGAGTTATATTTCACGGCATTTAATTTGTTTTTCCTGCCATGCAGTTAAATTTGAATTCTGGCAACTTTAATCTTCTTCTCCGTTTTGGAACATTGACTGGTTGATCCTTTCTTACCAAGCAGTTTGAAGATGTTTTACCCACTGGTCACTCACGGATGCACAGGGATCAGTCATTCTGTTTGTCCAAAGAGTGACCATGGGGGTTGCACACCTATGAGTGGCATTGGTACTCACAAAGATTGTACTGCTTTTAAAGCCTACGGCGGTTGGGGTTTTCTTCATCTGGAGATTTAGAATCTTGGGGAAGCAGGTCTTGGAGTAAATCAAATATAATGTAAGTGGAACGAAGACACAGAAAATGTATGGGTTCATACTGGGTCAAAGTGAAGACTTTTTAATTACCTTGAAAACCAGTAATTCTGACTGAGGCTTGAATTGAGTGGTAGATAAATGGTTTGCTTTTAGCACCCACTGTCTGTGAATCTGCGGGACACTGTACATCATGAGCAGAGGGCAGATGCGAAAGATGACGAAACGGATCCTTGAGTTCTGCACATACATAGAAGATCCAGACTTTATTTCTTAAAGAGAATAGTGTTCTTCCTTCTAAAGACCTTATCCAGGTAGTCACGGAGGGCCCTTGAATTTCCAGCATCACTGCTTGGCAATCGAGGTGAGTCCCTGAACACCTCCCATGCCTGCCTTAAGCCACAAGCACTGTTGAGATGAGGGTGAGAGTCACAAAAATACTTGATGCCAGAAGCCTGCGTGCCTGTGGGAGTGATAGAATGTGTCCACCCGGACCTGTTATTTCAGTCGCGGGACCTCAGCATAAGGCAGCGTAGGAAACAGAGCGTAGCTTTCAGTTCCGTGTGCAGCCCAGCTGATTGGTCCTTAGGCGCGCTAGGAGAAGGCTGTGGGCGTTACTAGGCATTACTGGGCTCTGCAGGGGAAGTAGCAGTTGTGAACTGCACTCCTCCTCACAAAGTCAGTGTTCTCTTCCTCCCTTTGATGGAACCTCCACTGATCCTGGGGACGTGTGCGTTCTAGACACTGTCAAGGAAAAGCTCGGCATCATTGATCTGGTCTGCTTGAATTTGCCTCCATCTGTAGGTGAGATGTTAGGCTTGAGTCCAGATGACCATCCTTCCAGACATCTGTCTGGATTATAGTTTAGCACAGCATGGAGAAATGGGTGGCTTGCCAAGGCACCTCTGTTTCCTAAGTAGCCAGCTGGCCATGGGACATTTGCACCAGGTTTAAGAACTCCTCTGATTCTGCTTTTGATTGTAAGTGGTGTCTTTTAATCCCTGTGTCTCTCTGAGGATGTGCTCAGGGCAGAACTCTGTGCCAGGGTGTCAGTCTCCAGCTTTAAAGTTAAATGTGGGGGCAGATGGGGTCCTCTTCAAGACCATCCATCTGACGTGACTCAAGAGTAGGCACCAGCTAAGTTCTCAGTGCGCGCTCTCTCCCTCAACACCTGACCCGCCTGTGAATTGGGTGAGGTTCCTCCACTTCTTGGGGACTGAATTTGTTCCTTCCAGCCCAGTGGATGTGTGGGAGCACAAGCCCTGTGTGTGGTTCTCCAGGGTATAGTTCTCAGAGGGAGTTTTGGCTTGCCCATCACCCCCATTTCACTGCTTCTCTGCTTCTGTCTTGGATTTGCATTTCACTTTAAGAGCTTGGGATGGCAACAGGGACTTATTTCATTTGCGTGTGCCAAGGACTTCTCACTTTCACTCAGGCACCCAGCAAGTGACAGCTGAATTTCTCTTTGGAGTGGTATTGATGTGTTGAGGTTAAATTTTAAAACTGAAGAAGATTTGATGCTTCAGGTGGTCGGCATCAGAAACAAATATATGTTTGCTCCTTGTCTTACCCTCCAGGCAGTTTCTGCTTTCACTGAACATCGAATGTGTTTTGTGGTTGCTGCCTGGCCTGCATCCCTATTAAGGGATGGAGCTTTTAGGCTTTTTTCCCCCCATCTCTTTTTCTCTCTTGTCCTAAGAAGAATGTCATAGCTATGGCTCCTCTCACCAGGGGAGATGGCAAGAGAGAAGACAGGCAGAAAGCTTCCAGAGTCTTCTGGCACGTGTATGCAAAAGATTTCTGTGGCTTGCTAGACTGTCCGCAGGCTTCAAATCCAGCCACTCTGCTCAGTCAAGCCTGGACTGAGCTCCTCACTCAGAGTACCTCGTACAGCAGAAATAAGAAAAAAAATTTTTTAAATAGTAACATCTTTTCTTTGATTAGCTATTACGTTGGATTCTAATCAGTCATTAAAAACAAAAACAAAAAACCTTCAGCCCAACCACATGTGAAAGGTCAGGTTTAAATATCAGTTGGGGAGTGGCACCGGGAGACATAGCTTGAGCGTGTATGTGTTTAGGGGAGAAGCAAAAAATAGAAGCCGACGCTCGGCATTCTGCTCGACTATAGGCTTCTAGGTAACGGAGGGAAGGCTGCTCTTTCCAAGCCTTTCTCATGACAGAAATAAGAGCTCACAGTATTAACTTACCGTTGGTGAGTGAGAGCCAGCCCTTGGTTTATGCAGGGCCATGATGGACTGAGAAAGCCGGGCTGGAGAGGGAGGAGCAGAGCCGTCTCAGACCCCGATTTTCCAGGGCTGTGAGCTGACCTTTGCGTTTCACTGCTTATCTCCACCCAGCTTGCTAAACCTGTAACATTTTTGCTGCTCTGTACCCTGACTGGCATGGCAGATGTTTGGGCCCCTGTGTGGAGAGCTGGATACCCTCTAGAGGTTCAGCAAGGAGAAGATTGGATCCTTGTCCTAAAGAGGCTGCACCTGTATTGAATGGCTGAGATAATGCCAGAGGGGAACATGACAGGTCCCAGAGTAGACTTACATTCCACGCCGTGTGGGGGCTCATGGACAAGAAATGATTGTACTCATGGGGAGATGTGGGAGGAGCCAGCGCCTCTGACAGGCAGGTGTGGTGAGGAATAAGGAGATCATTCTGGAAATCTCAGATTTAGAGCCACGCTGTCCACTACGGTAGCCACTGACCTAACTGTAGATGAAGTAAAAATGAAAAATGCAGCTCCCCAGCTCTATCCTAGCCACGTGTCAGGTGCCCCATAGCCACACGTGACTAGTGACTTTCACATTGGACAGTCCAGATACCCAGAGTTTCCCTCTTCACAAAAAGTTCTGCTGGGCAGCGCTGCTGCTCAGCCCAGTTCTGATTTGCCGTGAAGGCTTGGGGTCTTAGAATGCAGCTGTGACTCAGTTTGAGGCCTAAAGCCTCAGATTCTCCTACGTCCAGTGAGTGATGCTTTTATGTCTGTCTTTTCTGGGATCTGAGTGAGGAGCTGAATTCAAACATTCAAGAGATTATATGGTTCCTACCTTCTTCTAGGCATTCTTTTACAAAGGGAAGAAAACAAACGTAACAACACAACCTTCCACGAATTTCAGAATGTCCATGAGAGAGATCTGACCACATCAAGCTGATTTTCGTTGTAAATTTTCCCAGTGGATAGCACGCTGTGATGCTTGAGATGTGATCTTTTCTCTGCTGGAACCTGGCTCAGGGATGGTGGAGGGTGGGCAGTGCCTCAGGTAGGAACACTGCGAGCCCGGCCTCTAATTCTCTCCCTTCTCTTTCCCCGCAGTGGGCGGTGAAATCCCCCTAGACATGCGGCTCGGGGGCGGGCAGCTGGTGTCGGAGGAGCTGATGAACCTGGGCGAGAGCTTCATCCAGACCAACGACCCGTCGCTCAAGCTCTTCCAGTGCGCCGTCTGCAACAAGTTCACTACGGACACCCTGGACCTGCTGGGGCTGCACATGAATGTGGAGCGCAGCCTCCCGGAGGAGGAGTGGAAGGCGGTGATGGGGGACTCGTACCAGTGCAAGCTCTGCCGCTACAACACCCAGCTCAAGGCCAACTTCCAGCTGCACTGCAAGACGGACAAGCACGTGCAGAAGTACCAGCTGGTGGCCCACATCAAGGAGGGTGGCAAGGCCAACGAGTGGCGGCTCAAGTGCGTGGCCATCGGCAACCCCGTCCACCTCAAGTGCAACGCCTGCGACTACTACACCAACAGCTTGGAGAAGCTGCGGCTGCACACAGTCAACTCCAGGCACGAGGCCAGCCTGAAGCTGTACAAGGTAAGCCCCGGACTGTCTCTGGAAGGAGTGGAGCAGATCCCCCGGGTGACCAGCAGGCTGGGGGCAGACGGACACTTGATGCCATTAACTGGAGGGACTGGTGGCTGGCTGGTGCCCTGGCATTGGGAGGGGAGCTGGTGACACGGTGGAGGGCTTCAGCTGGGAACTGAAGGATCTCTCTGCGGGGTGCCTCACTCAGGGGCCAGGTTGTATTATAGCAGCCCAGTACTATGCATTGTTCCACCTACCTTCCTTAGAACTGACTTCTTTCCTAACTCACAATTGCCATTTCCCTAGTTCCCCCTTTACCTTTGTGCTCACATGTTTCTCTGTAGGCTTTCTGTTCTCCTTTTCCGTCTGGTTTTCCCCCCCCTGTTTTTAGCCTCTGCTCCCTGAATGCCCCCTGGGGTGCTTTGTTTATTTGTTCATTCATTCATTCATTCAGGAGATACACATTGAACCCCTCCCATAACCCAGGCCTGTTCTGAGCCTGCATCCATGCACAAGGCAGACAAAAAGTCCCTGCCCTCCCATAGCGTCCATTCTTTTGGGGGATGGGTGATCGACAAAGTAAATAAATTATACAGTAGGCTAGAAGGTGGTGAGTGCTGTGGGGAAACACATGGTCAAATGAGGGGCAGCTTTTTTCTTTTTTCCTGTTGGCCGTGTTCTCTGCCTCTGTTCTCTTCCTCGTATTTTTTTTTTTTGCTGGGCTTCTGCCTTCCTCCTCCTCCTAAGTCCTCTCCACCTCTCATTCCTTCCAATCCCTCCTTGCTCACCCCAGCCCTCCTTGCTCACCCCTCCCTGCCCCCTTCCTTCTTCCCCTCAGTCCATAGACGGTAACGAGGAGGAGGTGCTCGGATACTGTAATAGTCCTTCCACTTGCACGGCAGAATTGCTCCAGACGTTTCTATTGATTTTCACTGGACTTAAAGCCTCACCTTTTTCTCTAATCATCCCATAATGGCTTTAGTATGAACAATCAGGTACAAATCGCCATAAATCTGCCCAGCCTCCCTCCACGTCCCTTCCACGGCCTCGCCCTGTCTCTCCGTTTCCCTCCCTCTTGTTATCAGCCTCTTCTCTTTCCGTTCACACCGATTCCCACATCTGTGGGCCAGTGTGCGCTGGGTTGCCCCTCACCCTGAGCTCCTTGAATCCCCTCTCTGCTTACAGTGATTTTAAATGGAAACTCCAAATAAGGAAGACCCTGATCCTGGCCCCACATTGGCCTCTGCTGAGACTGATAAGCGCAATTCATTTTATAGTCGTTCATTCTCAGCTTGTCTAGAGGCCTGTGTTACATGGATGAGAAACCATTTTCAGGAAAGGAGGAGAAAGCAGGCACAAGGTGGTGGGGATAGAATGTTCTGGAATTGAGTGCTGACTCAGGCATGAATGGGCTCAAGCGGTGTGGAGGGGAGGGTCTGGACACCAGACAGCCGAGCCCGCCCTGTTCTCCGTGAGCTGGACCCTCACTGGTTGGCTTCCCTGAGTGCCACCCTTGGAAAGAGAGGCTCCTGGCCATCAGTTTAAATCAGAGGTTCTCACTGGCCACAGGGTGGTGCCAGTGTGGTCGCGAAAACCTGATGGAGATATCCGTGGGAAAAAAAAAAAAAGTTTCTAAACGACCCAACTGAGCAAAAATTAGTACGAAGGACTTGGTGTGGCCCTAGAAGGTCGTATGCAGCTTTGAATGCGGTCCTTTAGAGGTGGCATGAAGCTGGCCTCTTCCATCTGAGGAGAAACATTGCCTTTTAGGTTATAGAACGCGTGGGGTGGTCATTAACTGTCCACACTGCGGCCTCCAGTAAGAGCAGCCTTGGGTTTGCTTCCTTCCAAAGGGCCTGGAACTTGGGGGATTTGCTGACTGCATCCCTTGCTGGTCCTCACTCCCTGTCCTCTGGGCGCACCTTGAGAATCGGGTAGAGGTGGTGTTCAGGACGGATGTGAGGGAAGCGACTCGAGCGTCACCCTTCGTGCTTTGCTCAGCTAGCCCCGGACTCTCATCCTCCCCGGCCGTAGTTCTCTCCTCTTTTTTCCTTAGTAAAGATGGAGGAGTCTCCTGCTCAGGAAAGGCAGCGTTGCAGAAATGAAGATGCTGGAATGCAGGGTGAGATGCGGGGACCAGTGCTCAGAAGAGAGGTGCCCAGGCAGTGTGTATGGCTGGCACCCGCCAGGGGTGACCTCCACCCACATTCAGGACAGAATTCCCTGGGTCAGGAGCCGAAGGTCGTTAGTCTGGTTTCATTAGCTTGGGTAACAAATGTCCCCATGACTCTGCTGTAGGGGGTGGGGAGCTCTTCTACCCACTCCCAGATGTGACCCGGAACCTTACCATTTGAGTGCCTGCCTCAAGGCCTTTCTGCCCCATGATGTGACTGAGATAAACTTCTCTCGCCACCGAGGGGGTCCCTAGCACAGGGTCTTGTCAGTCCTGGGATTTGGGATGGGGATTGGAGGTGGTTCGAGAGTCAGCTTTTCTGTAGGCCCTGGTGTGGCCTGTGGTAAATGGAGATTGATTGCATGTTATTTTTCCTCTTGCTAATGTAATCCATTAGCCCAGCACATGCATAATCAGTTTAGAGCACAGTTAACTGGATATAATCGAGTTCTTTACTGTCTGCTAGAGAAACAGCTCCAGATGCTGCTGACCCGGGGAGGGCCCCCAGCTTCTCACACACGGCCCTCCTCACTACCCCCTTCCCCATGGCCCACCCTCGCCCCTGCCCTGCCCCCACCCCACCTCACCCCATCTTGGTTCCCCGGCAGATTGCTCATGGATTGGTCAAGGAGATGCCCACACTTGCCTTCTGCTGCATCTGCTCAAGTGGCCGTGATGTCTTTGACTTCCTCGTGGGTCTCCCACCCTCTCTACCCACCCTCTCCTCTTCCTTTTCCATGCTTGAGGAGACAGACCAGCGGGCTCAGGGGACACTGGCAGAAGTGTGGCTTTCCAGTCTGTCACTGGGTCTCAGGTCCAGAGTCTCTCCCTCTTGGTGTCATAAATCCTGGCGCGTACGTTGCTGGATTAGGACTGAGCCGTCTGAAAGCATGAGATAATTTCTTATCCGGACATAGGAGAGGGTTGGGCTGATCAGCAAAATGGAGAAACGGGTGATTCTATCTCCCTTGCCTGGGATTGTCTGGTTAGTTGGGATTATTGTGTGAGAGTGGTTTTTAAATCAAGATTAATGTTCATCGACTTCTTCCTGCCTCCTGGAAGTAAAAGAAAGTAGGGTTCAGGTGGAGAGCCCCTGGCATCAGATGGAAGCTGTTTCCTTTTTGCTTGGCTCCCAGGTTAATTTTCTGAAATGCTTGTGATTGAATTCCTTGAGTCTTTAAATGCATTAAGTCCTCCTACATACGAACTAGTTCCACTCTGAGAGGGTGTGTGTAAGTCCAACCAAGTTAGCCTAGGTACCCAACTAACACAATTGGTGATATAGTACTGTACTGTAATAGGTTTATAATACTTTTTCACGCAAACAATAATACATTTTAAAAAAACACAAGAATAAAACATTTTTAATCCTATAGTACAGTCTTATATAGTACAAGCTGTAACAGTGTACTCTTACAGTACACCATCTGGCACACAGGGGCGGACATCGAGTGAACAGGCAAGAAGAGTTACTGATGGAGGAGGGAGAGGAGGCGGGAGATGGTAGGGCTGAAGTATCATCAGCAATAGGAGACGGAGGGCCGGCTGCCGTTTCCCTCACGCCTGACACTGATGGAATACATGTTCACATCTTTGAAAGTTCACAACTTGAAGGTTCGTGATAGCGGACTTACTGTCGTGGTGGCTCTGGTCCAGCCCCCAGTGGTCGTATGTCCATACCCTCATGGTTGCCATCATGGGCACTGTGATTGAGCGACACTGCAACGCAGCGGGAAGGCCAGGGACCCCAGTCAGGCTTAGAAGCCGAACTCTTGTTTTTTTTGGTTTTTGTCTATAGCGATTCAGCAGAGCCAGAATGGAAGCGTGTTGTGGGTAAGATGCTTGTCTCTCATGAGGGCTTGAGGGCTGGAAGGGGAATCCCTGACTGCTTTCCCACATAAATGTTTTCACTTTTATCTTGGAGGACCTGCTCCTGAGCCCCAGTCTCCCACTCCTTCCCCCTATAGCAATGCAGGGTGCCCTTGCTTGTCTTAAATAGTAGGGGAGGGGAGGGCAGCAGGTACTGATAATGTCTGCCCTCCACTCTCCTCTGTGCTAGGCAGGTCATGAGCCAGGGAGTGGGTTCAGGGCTCACACGAGCCCTTCTGTATTTATCTGGACTTCCCTGCTGTCCCTGGCGAGCTCTCTGAACATTGAAGTGTTTTCTGCTTTGGGGAGGAAGGTGCTGAAAGGGCAGCTGGAGATCAGTGCACACCTGCCAACTATCAGAATCTGGATTTCACTTTGATGTTTTTCTTCACTTGAGAGTCATTGGGATGGAAATCCATCAACTTGAGCAGATAGATTAAGACCCCCACCAGAATCTGTTACTCCAACAGTTCCCAGCTGACTTGCCTTTGATTGGGCCCAGCCCCAAGTTTTCATATTAATCTTAAGTTGTACACAAAGAAGCTTGTCTTCCCCCAGAGTTGAGTCTGGACCCCATGTGGGATGTGTAGGGCCCCCCAGGCAAACCGAGGGGGAGACACCAAGTCTCTTTGGCCTAAACTAAGAAGTAGAGTATGGTACCAATTGACTGAAAAACAGGTACCCAGATTCTCTACATAGTGGACTTCAATGGTGTTGGGATTATTTGAGGTAGAAGGAAGGAAGAAACCCTCCACCAGACTCTGCATTACTTTGGAATCTATCTTCTCAGTTGTTTTCCTGATGTGTAAGAAACTCATGGTTCACTCTCCCAGCAGGGCCGTAAGTTCTCCAAAGGATGGATGGACAGATCAGATGTACAACAAGTCAGACAAAGAGATTTGGTCTGAAGTTTGCATTCTTCATGCCCTTTTATGGGTGCTCAGCACAGGGGGTCTTAGGCATGCAGCTGCACACTTTGTGCCCACAGATGGTGACTGGCAGCCTTTGTCCTGCCTGGAAAACAAAAAGCTGCCCCTCCCGCCTCCCTCCTCCTCCTCGCCGCCCTGATGTGGCTTCGCGTCTGAAGCCCTGTTACAGGTGTCATCTGGTTTACATCGTCACTCTGGAACCAGTTTCCTTAAACCTTGTTTTCTCATTAGGGCGACTGTTTATTTATTTATTTTTTAAGTGCATACCTCTGCCTTCTTCTCTCTATACTTTGGTGCCTTCAACCAAAAATGAAAGGCGGGGAGTGTTTTCCTGTGGCTGATTTAGAAGGTGTGAAAGGCCAGATGTTTTGGTAAATCTTAGCACGTTTCGCCTTCATGCCTTCCATCTCCCAGCACAGCTGGGGGCCTGAAGTTCATTTCCCTCACTTGATGGCTAGGCTCGCGAGGTGGGGACTCCTGGGGCCAGACTGGGAGACTGCACACACGGGCCCCTGGTCACTCCTGGAGAGCTGGGTGAGCCCTGGCAGTGGTTCTGGCCACCAGCTAACTTCAGGGGGGCTCTGGGAAGGTGGAAAGATTGAATCTTTTTTTTTAGAGGCAGGGCTCATACTGGGACAGATTGACCCCTTCAGTGCGGTAGGAACTGCGGCCAACACGTGATGTAGGAGTGCTTGCCCAGCAGATGGCCAGTGGGTGCTGTGTGGAAGGTCGACACCTCACTGCAGCCTTGCCCTCCCTCCAGAACCATCTTGCATCTGCGAATCCCTCCAGTGTACCATGTGATTCAACACGATCTCTCAGCTGATTGGCTCTAAGCCAGGCTTTGCCCTCTGGTCACTGGGCTACACAGACTTTACGTCAGGAAGGTTGGATCCCTGGTAACCATTTGGCTCCACACTTTAGATACCGAATAATGGAATCGGAATCTTACTAGGTATGCCTGTTTTTAATATGTCCAGTAGTAAATATGCCACCTTGGGAGTCCCTGGCAGTCTGGTGGTTAAGACTCAGTGCTGCCAATGCCGGGGGGCATGGGTTTGATCCTTGGTGAGGGAACTAAGGTTTCGCATGCTGCACGGCATGGTCAAAATAAACAACTAAATATGCCACCTATTGAAAAACCGGTTGCATAATCATTTTCCATAACAGTTCCTCCTTTTTTTCCCCCAAGTACTTTTAATATTTTTCTTTTCTCTCACCCTTCCTGAATCCTTTTTGTGGATGGTAAAGAACTGAGGAGACTCCTTCAGAATATTATTATTCTTACTTGTTACAAGACTAGCATTCCGAGTTTACCTCAAGTGTAAATGAATAATAAAATGTGGATTCCTTATTTTTTATAGTAAAAATTATTAGTATGAGTAATGTGTGTTCACTGTAGAAATTTTGAGAAATCCAGATAAGTATAAGAGAATATAATTATTTGCCTAATCCCTTCAAAGAGGATAACATATTTTTCTTTCTTCCTTTTTGATTTAACAAGATGGGTCAGGCATCTTACAAAATTGGAATTATGTTGCATGTATACAGTATTACACCTTAGCCCTTTCTCATACCTTTAAGTGCTTTTCAAAACTCTATAAAGTGGAAGTCCTTTTTCTACTCTCCAACTCTTCTCTTAAGATATGGATCACAAGTTATCTAATTATCTCTTTTGGGGTTGTTGGTTTTTTTTTTTCCTATGCTTATAGTGATAGAATGTGTGTGTGAGTGTATACATACATTTTATTCCCGTATGAAATCTCTTAGCCACACACTGTGCTTTTGGTTTGCTTTTTGCATGTAACCTGTCATCCTGAAAATGATTTCAGGTCATAATGTATCGATCTAGGTCACTCTTTCTAGTGGCTGTGTAGTTTTCCACTCACTGACCAGGCCCTTGCTGATGTGCCCTCATGTTACCTGCGGTTCTGAGCTTATGGTAGGGAAGTCTCTGCACACTCGAGCTGTTCCAAGAAGAAGGCCTGCTGGTTTTAGGGTGCTGTGCCCATAGATAGAGTCCTCCCTAATGGCCCTTCAGAAAGAAGACCCTTGCAGAATATTATTAACATTATTAGGAATATTTCAAATATTAAGTTTTAAGTATTTTAACTGTTAAACATTTCAAGTTTTATTAAGAACATTTTATCCCCTCCCTCTAATAGATGATGTTCAAACTCCCACATGGTGACCAACACAGTCTTATTTTTCTGTTTTCATCCCATTTGTGAATTTGTCCCAGTGTGCATCTCTTCAATTGTTCGGGTGAAGATGTTTTCATGCATTTATTGTCCATCTGAATTTCTTGAGTGGCTTTTCTGTTCATAGTCTTTGCCCCATTTTCATTCATTCTTTCATCTATTTTGGTGGGTTGGTCTTTTTTTCTGATGGATTTGCAAAACCGTTGGTTTATTGGGGCCCCAGTTCCTTCTGTGCCGTGGATATTGCAGTAGTTTCTCTGGGTCTGTTATTCATCTTTCACTTAGCTTATAATATGCTTCAACCTACAGGAACTTCTCATCTACGTGCTGTCCAATCTGCACATCTGTTTCTTTATGGTTCTGACTCTTTTCCCAGGGGGGCTCTGTCTTGCTGCTAATATTATAATAAAAGTAATCACTAGCTCCTGCATGACACTTACCACTAGCAGGTACTGTCATACCTGCTTTACAGGTATTCATCGATTTATTCTTCTGTTGACCCACCTGTTTTCACGTGGGGGAACCGAGGCAGAGGGCGATGTAAGTCACCAGCAAATGAGCGTTGTTGGAGTCTGTCTTCAAACCCAGGCAGGTTGGCACCACTTGATGGATAGTTTCTTCAGTACTTTCTCCCCACATTTAAGACTTTCCTCTGTGAGAGATACATATGGTATATTGTAGGACTCTATATTGTGTGATTTAGAACTACGTTTTCCTTCAGGTTGGATGGTTGGTTGGTCAGCAGTTTCTCAAATAGCTCTTCTTCCCTTGCTGATGTGAGAAGCCCTGTTCATTGTCCCCCATTTGTAGATCTTACAGAGCAGCCCTGAGTACTGTGCAGATTGGGTCAGTCTGGGCATGTTTACCAAGTATTGCTGTCAGAAGCACTGAGGTGCAAGAAGAGGTAATGGAGACAGATGCTCTATTTTCCAGGCCTGTGAAGCCCCACAGATGGTGTTTCTTCCTCGCCCCTTTTCCTCGTCCTCTCCCATATATCCTCCGGGGTGGAATTTCTTGGATTAATTACCTTCATCAAATTCACCGGGATGAGGGAGTCTCTAGGAGAGAAGGGGGCTTGAGAGAGGGGGCAATTTTTTTGTTTGTTTGTTTCTTAGTGAAGACTATCGGAGAAGGCGATGGCACCCCACTCCAGTACTCTTGCCTGGAAAATCCCATGGATGGAGGAGCCTGGTAGGCTGCAAGTCCATGGGTCGCTAGGAGTCAGACACGACTGAGCGACTTCACTTTCACTTTTCACTTTCATGCCTTGGAGAAGGAAATGGCAACCCACTCCAGTGTTCTTGCCTGGAGAATCCCAGGGATGGGGGAGCCTGGTGGGCTGCCGTCTATGGGGTCGCACAGAGTCGGACATGACTGAAGTGACTTAGCAGCAGCAGCAGCAGTGAAGACTATGGGTCTCACCATTTAATAGAGAAAGAACAAATACTGAATGTCCAAAAAGTTTGCTTTTCCGAAGTTCTTATTCGGGTAGTCTGGAGATGGCATTGCTGTGTCTACAGGTTTCCAGGAGGGGCTATTTTCAGCTACTGGTGACAGGTCTCCTTCTGGGTTCCAGAGAAGATGGGCCACGACCCTTCACCCCAGCTTGAGGAGTTGGGTAGTCTAGGAACTATACCACTTTGTCAAAACACTTAACCCTCCCATCTCCCCTCTCCCTCACCCCCACAAATCCTTAAGTGAGCCCTAGACCTTCTTGGGAAAGAAGAATTTCAAACTCTCCATCCCCCACCCCCACCCCAGCCCCATACTCCCAGTGGAATTCTTTTCATGGACGCCATCTGCCATCTTAGGGGTGGTCTGTGACCCTTAGGAGAATTTTGCTGTGAATATTCCATTGCCTCTACATTCCAGAGTAATTCCATGTGCTGCAGTTGCTCCAGGTAAACCCCGTCTGGAGGAAAGCTGTGCCAGCTCATAGCAGGCAAAGGTGTAAACCCAACTTTGAGTCCTTTCAACTTGCCCACGACTTGGACTAAAAGGGCAAATTTGAATACATTTAGTCCCAACAGGTGTTTCTGGTTTTTTATTTTGAAAGGGAAATTATAAGGGAACAATTAAGCATTGTCAGGAACATTGTTGGAAGGCAAGAGTTTTTAAATAATTACATAATACACCTGAACCGAAGCCTTGAGTCTTTTTTTTTTTTCAACATAACATGAAACTACAAATACTATTTAAGTGTAGAGTAGGAAAGCCTGTTGCTATGAAAACCATTTTGGTAGCACTGAGTCATTTTATACTTTAATATTTAATAAACTTAGGTTTCCAGTGCTTTTTTTTTTTAAGCAACCAGGTTGTAGGGTGAAAGTTAAAAATATTAACAGCCAAAAAAAAAAATTCTATTGCTCACAGAGATATTGGAGGTTATTGAAACCAGCAACATCAGACTGGTGACCCCGTGGAGCACTGAAAATAGCACAGGGACTTTCCTGAAGGTCCAGTGGCTACGAATCTGCCTTCCAATGCAGGGGACATTGGTTCCATCCCTGGTCGGGGAACTTAGATCCATATATGTTGAGTGCTGAAGAATTGATGCTTTTGAACTGTGGTGTTGGAGAAGACTCTTGAGAGTCACTTGGACTACAAGGAGATCCAACCAGTCCATCCTGAAGGAGACCAGTCCTGGGTGTTCATTGGAAGGACTGATGCTGAAGCTGAAACTCCAATACTTTGGCCACCTCATGTGAAGAGTTGACTCATTGGAAAAGACCCTGATGCTGGGAGGGATTGGAGGCAGGAGGAGAAGGGGATGACAGAGGATGAGATGGCTGGATGGTATCACCGACTCGATGGACATGAGTTTGAGTAAACTCTGGGAGTTTGTGATGGACAGGGAGGCCTGGCGTGCTGCAGTTCATGGGGTTGCAAAGAGTCAGACATGACTGAGCGACTGAATGGAACTGATATGTGTGTGTGTGTGTGTGTATATACACATATATATACATATATATACATATATGTATATATGACTTACCTTTAAAAATACCACAGCAAACACAAGGTCAAGGTGCCAATTTAGCAAATAAAAGTATGAAATACCCAGCTAAAGGTAAATTTCAGACAAAGCCACATAATTTTTATTCTAAGTATGTTCCATAAAATAATAATCCTATTTCTTATCTGAAATTCACGTTTTCCTGGGCACCCTGTATTTTTGCTGGCAACCTTTCCTCCAGATGATGAAGAAATTCTCTCACAGTCCTACCAACTGGCCCGACGGGAGCATGAAGAGAGATAAGTGGTTTCCGTGTTGGTAAAGCCTTTTTTTTTTTTTTTTTTTAATGGGTCCCCACAAAAGAGGAAAATTACAGAAGCCTCTAATGATGATTTCCAATTTTTGTTATTTATAGAAAACTGTCATATCAGATTTTCGCATTTTCTACATTAAATAAAGTGCTTTTCCTATAATGAAATCTGAAAATTTCTCCAGAGCTATTTGTTAAAATTTGTTTCTCAATACTTTTTTCATTATTCCCTTCTATTTGAAGTGCTCTCACATCACACGGCGAGATGGATGACAGCACGCCCCGTTCGGTGCTTTGCGGCTTTGTCCGGTGCTTCCACTGTCCTTGCTCTTGCTTGACTCCTCAGGCCTCTTCCTGCAGCTGTAACTTGTATGTAGGTGGTAAAAATTCACAGCCCTTGAGCTCCGGCTGTTTTGCGTGTGCCTCCCACATGCGGGATGCTCATAGGAGATGCTAAAGCGGCTTTGAATCGGGACTAATCATCAGGTGTGAGTAGCAAACCTTCTCTAGGGTCTGTGTCCTCATTCTGTAAAAGCCAAACTAGTTGGAAGGTTAGAAATGTTTATCTACTGATAATATTTGATTTGTAACCTGTTAATTAGCGGAGCAGGTTCCCAGGCCCAGGACGGGGCCTCTAAAGCATACCTGGTCTCTTAGGTCAACACTTGGAACCACTGTTTTCATTTGCCTGTTGGCCTGCGCATTGGAACTGTGGGAAGAATTTCTCGTCTCCTTGCAGTCCCTGTTGAGTCTCTCTCTCTCTCTGACCACAGGCTCCTTCCTGAAGCTTTTGGGCCCCTGTAGTCACTTTTGAGCCGACCCCCGGACTTGTCTGGGTGCCCTGCCACACCACGTTGTCCTTGTCTGTCTGCAGGAGAGGAGGCCCCAGGGCCCCTGGTTCTAGGCTGGGAGTGTCCCTGCACCCGTCACCTTGCTGCCCTCTCCTGCTGTGGGCTTGGACCCCAGCACGTAGGGCACCATCCCCTGGCTTCATCTCTAGGACACCCATAAATGAGAAGGGTTTTCCTTCCTGTGGGTCAGCAGCTTGTATTGTCTGATTTTGTGCTGAATCCTGAAGTAGAATTTTTGGCTCAAGCTGATAAGTCTTGTGACATGTTGCTTATCACCTCTTTTGGGTGGGGAGCTTGTTGTGAGCGGCAGGCAGTGGGAGTATGTTTCACCTCCAGAGTCTGTACTCTGACGAGGATCCCAGTTCCTGTCTGCCTTTCACGTTGCTCTTTTTTCTGAGTCTTCGTCCCTTTGGAGGAGTGCCCAGAGAATACGAACAGACACCACGTGTACTTCTGAATTAGGAGAAGGTCACTGTTCCAAAAACTTAGGGCACACAAGTTGTCACATGTTTCTCCTGCACCCTGGGCTTGTAGGGTTCGGAAAGATAAAAGGTCACCCTAGTTGCTCACCTCGAAACCAGGATGGTTTTCAGGGTAATTGTCCCACTCTTGCTGGGCCTTCACGTTTCTGTATTTCCCTTCTCCTACCAGCTCTCTCATTTTCTAAAATCGTCAAAGATGGAGCCTGGGGAGCATTCCTTGGTTCCTCCAGTCAGCCGAGCCAGCAGGCGTGGGTCCCGGCACTGCCGTTTCCTCAGTGTCCTAGACGTGAGTCAGCCAGTGTGACTCCGCAGCCAGCTGTGGTTTAGGAAGCACTGCGGGGAAAGATTTGGCTGGAGGCATCTGCTTGCGTGTGTTCTTCCACTTCTGGTTCTTGGACTAGGATCCAATGATTTGTATTTATTTATTTTTTTTTGCCCAGTCTGAGTTCCTGTTAGTGATGGCCACAGCTGCCAGTGTGGAAAGATGCAACTGTCTCTCCAGGGACCGGAGTTCTGTAAGCTTGTAAGCTTGGTCCAGGCTCATCGTGTCCAAGTTTGAATCCACACCCGCCTACCCTTCTCATCCCTGTCCTCTTGCTGTGATCATATTTGCATTTCTGGGCCTTTGGTCCTTTGAGTTTATCCGAAGTCCAGCCTCGGGCATCTGTGGGTTTGTTACGAGGTAGTGAGTCCTCACGTCATTCTTCCTTCTTGACTTTTCCTCTCCGATGTTCCAGGACCCAGAGGACCTCCAGAGTCCTTGAGACACTCCTCCGTTCTCACCACCACCCACAAACAGTGTCGTGTGCTTTTCCCACTTTCCTGGCCTGTTCTTTCTTCCTCTTGGTACGTGGCAGCTGGAATCCAGTCTCACCTGGGGAAGTCTCAGACAGCAATGACAAAGCCCAGCTCCACCGAGGGAGACTAATTACACAGCTAATTAATCCAGCAGATGTCACCGTAAATGCTCGTTTCTTTATAATTTGGATCTACATCTCCGAGATAGGCTTTGGGCCCTGATGAAAGTCTTTTTTTTTTTTTTTTTAATTCAGACTTTAAGGGATAGCAGGTTTCCTGGCCCGCCTTTATGTTCTGGTGACAGATCCCTGGTTTTCCAGAGAGCTCTCTCCTGCTACTGCAGCCACAGACGGTTTCTCCTCCTCGAGTGCGTGTCACACCATTTGGCACCAGGCTCGGTCTCTGTGTTACGTGTCAATTTGTTTCTCCAGGAAACCTCTGCAGAATACAGGCTGCCTTAACTTGCAAGTATCTGTTGAGAATGCCCCACAAGACAAGGAGACACCCACAGATGGTTACTGATTTCTTTCCCACCACTCTCCTGTCTTTCCCAAAAGCAAGTTGGTTTGCCACGAAGGTAGCTGAAGAGTATTTGAAAGGTGCCGTTTTGATATCGGATGGTGAAAACGTATAGAACACCCGTAATTGGGCGAGTGAAATGGAACAACGCACAGATAGGATCAAAAAGGGTTCTTGGAGTCGGGGAGGGATGTTGGGAAGCAGGAGCAAGGCAGTGTTTGTGGTTCCTCCGCCACTCAGTGATAGGAATGGATCCGGCAGACTGCAAGGCTTGCTTTTCTGCAGGTGACCTGGGGGTACTGTGCACCTCACAGGTTGTCCTCAACCTCAGGCTGGCAGCTGTGCCTGCTGAAGCTGACTAGTTCCTAGTGGGGGGGCGGGTATTGCCCCCCGCCCAAGGCCGTGATGACAGTTCTCCCTGCTAACATCCCCTTGCCCTCCCGTGGTCGTGCCCACCTGTGAGTGAAATCACTGTGTCCCCTCCTGGCTTCTGTGACACCAGTCTTCTGGTTTCTCTGGTCCCTCACTAGCCTGTCTCCTTGGTCTCCTTGCTGGCGTCACTTCTGTTATTTACGGTAAACGCTTAAGACTTCAGAACTTGGCTCAGGCCTGCTTCTTTTTTCCTTTGATAGTTCTCCCCCAACAACATCTCGCTTCTGGTGACACCAGAATCTGCCCTTGAGCCCTGCACTCTCCTTGCGTCTGCTTCTGTACTGGGCGTTTCTGGTCGAATGTTTGATAGCTGACCCCCAGACTTAGTGTGGTCTGAAGAGAAGTCTTGCTGACCATATTACTGCCGAGCCCCTTCTCCCTTGGGTTCCCCCACCTCAGTCAGGGCTGTCGCCAATCTACGGTTCACTTAAGCCTGAAAGCTGGGAATTATTGTGGCCCCCTTTTTCTTTCACTCCCCTCTAGCCAAATCATCACTAAGCCTTGTTGGCTCCACCTTCAAAACATGTCTCCACCACCTTCCCTGCTATCTCTCCCTGTGTCAGCTCCCTCCTTGCTGTGCCTCTTGCCCTTGACTGTCCACTCTCCACGCAGTAATTTCATGAAGAGGAAAATCAGGTCATATCACTCCCTTGCAAAGACTCAGCAATGGCTTTCCATCCCTCAAAAGACAAGCCAGCCTTTCAGCGCTGGCTTATAAACCTCTCCGTGACCTAGACTCCACCCACCACGCCAGCCTCGTGTTGTAATCCCGCTTCCCCTCCCGTGGCACTTCAGCCGCACCAGTCTTCTGTCCCTTCAGCGGGCCAAGCCTGCACCTCCTGCTGCACCTTTGCACTGGAGGTCCCACCGCCTGGAGTGAGCATCCTTGACCTTGACACGCAGCTCTGGTCCTCAGAGAGGCAGCCCCTTGACCACCCACTCCCAAGTAGTTACTGAGAGGAGCTCCATCTGAGCCTGCTTCTCTGCATTGACAGTTATTATCTGTTTTTCTTGTTCGTTCATTTATTTATTTGTCTACCAGAAGATCGGCGACCTCGGTTGTCTTATTAATGGCTGTATCCTTGGCATTTAGAACAATGCCTGACACCAGCTCAATAAATACTTACTGAATGACAAAAGTACTTGCAGAATGTGCCTACGATTTCCTTCAGTTGTAAGACCTAGTGTAGCAGCCTGGTCTGAACCCCTGACTTTACATAGTTGTCAGTCCAAAAGTGTACGTCAGAATAAACTGGATGTCCTGTGTGGACCAGAGCTTTCCAGAGCTGTTTATAACCATGCTATTTGCTGTCAGTTTTGTGCAGCTTTTTTTCCTTACTGACCCACTGAGAAACAGTCCTGGGACAATTAGCTTGTGTCCAAGTATTTTGAAAATTCTCACTTGCAGCTGGCCTTGGCTCTGTGTCCCCCCATGTTTTATCAGCCAAAATCACAATTCTTTCTATCAGCAGTCATAGAGATTGATGTTGAGGTAGAAAAAGTGATGGTACTTTGCTCCTGCTTCATAGTATAGCCAATTTTTATAGTGGTCTGTCTCCTCTACTCAATTGCAAGATCCTTTACAGCAGAATCTGTATATTCCCTGGTGGCTCAGATGGTAAAGCGTCTGCCTGCAATGTGGGAGACCCGGGTTTGATCCCTGGGTTGGGAAGATCCCCTGGAGAAGGCAATGGCAATCCACTCCAGCACTCTTGCCTGGAAAATCCCATGGAAGGAGGAGCCTGATAGGCTACAGTCCATGGGGTCACAAAGAGGTGGACACAACTGAGCGACTTCACTCACTCACTCACTCATAGCAGGATCTGTTTATTCTTACCCAACTTGGTATCCTTCCCAGTCCCCAAGGACAAAAATCTTAAATATAGAAACTTAAAGACTAGGTTCTTCTGTTTCCTTCAAATCTGCACTGTTCACTCTCCAACTCTTTGCTTCTGAATCATGCTAGTTAGCCCCAGGAGAACCGTGTGTCAAAATGTATTCTCAGTAAGAGAGAAATTCCAGTTCCCTCTCCTCTTGCCCCATGTTCAAGCCATACATCTTGGAGTTCCTTTAAGGAGCAGGATAATGTACTAACTTCTTTATGGCTGTGTTTCTAAACTTTGTAAACTTTGTTGACTAGTGTCCAAAAAGAGATACATTTTAATAGGTGACTAAGCATGTGTGGGAGTGATATTTTGTATATATAATTGAAACAAAAGTTTTACAAAATAATTTTATGCTTATTATATGAGCTACATTGTGATACTTTCCTTTTTATCCTATTCCCTTGGTTTTTACACAAATGCTGATTGGATTTAGGACACTGATTTTTATGATCCCCTAAGGGCTTCTCTGGTGGCTCAGACATTAAAGAATCTGCCTGTAATGCAGGAAGCCTGGGTTCCATCCCTGGGTGGGGAAGATCCCCTGGTGGAGGGCCTGGCAACCCACTCCAGTATTCTTGCCTGGAGACTCCCCAATGGACAGAGGAGCCTGGTGGGCTGCAGTCCATGGGGTCAAGTGTCGGACATGACTGAGTGACTAAGCATAGCAGAGCAAGGGATCTTAGAAAAGGAGTGAGGGGGACTGCCTGGCGCAACCCTCAGAGACTCTGATTCACTGACTGTGGGTTTCTAATGTGTAGTTCCAGATTCAGAACCACAACCCTGAAGGATCAGGACCTGTAGTTTGAAAAACACTGTCATGCAGGATATATAGAAGAGTTGATGGGTGCTGGCAGATGTGTACATGAAAGTTACCCAAGTCTGGAAGGAGGTAGAGGGAGGAAGGAATCACCTCCAGTGGTCAGATCAGAACACACCTCCTGGAAGGAGGAAGGCTGGAGTGTGCTTGGACCAGCTTTGGAGAGGGAGTGATCACATTAGATGGGCAAGCCAGACAGAGGACAAAGGCAGATTGATTTCTTCTACATACTAAACCCAAGGCTGTAATTCTAAACTGATTTTAGTGACTAGCACTTCCTTTCATGCGCTTGTGGTTACTGTAACTTCTCAAAAAAAAAAAGGAAAGAAAAAAATTAGTTGTGAGCCAAACATTTCATACTGATAACACAGTGGAATTGGGGCCTTTTAAGTATTTTACTAGTAAGAAAGTCCACTCAAATAATCTGCTCAGATAATAAAAAATTATTTTTTTAAAAGTACCCCATAAATAGGCTTCCCTGATAGCTCAATTGGTAAAGAATCCACCTACAATGCAGGAGACCCCGGTTCAATTCCTGGGTTAGGAAGATCCGCTGGAGAAGGGATAGGCTACCCACTCCAGTAGTCTTGGGCTTCCCTTGAGGCTCAGCTGGTAAAGAATCTGCCTGCAGTGTGAGAGACCTGGGTTTGATCTGTGGGTTGGGAATATCCCCTGGAGAAGGGAAAGGCTACCCACTCCAGTATTCTGGCCTGGAGAATTCCATGGACTGTGTAGTTCGTGGGGTTGCAAAGAGTTGGATACGACTGAGTGACTTTCACTTTTGACCCCATAAATGAATCTTGAACTGTAGTTAGTACTGTGTGTGCTAAAGTATTGGGGAGGGGTGGTAAAGTTTATTCACGGCTGCACTTGACTTTGAAATGCACCAAAATGGAATCATCATTGATAGATGGATAAAAGGATGGATATACAATATATATAACATTTTATTTTTTAAGTTATTTAAAAAAATATTATTTATTTAGCTGTGCTAGGTCTTAATTGTGTCTTGTGGGGTCTTCAGTTGCAGCACTCGAAGTCTTGGTTGTGGATCTAGTTCCCTCACCAGGAATCGAACCCAGGCCTCCTGCATTGGGAGCGTGGAATCTTAGTCACTGGACCACCAGGGCAGTCCTGTATTATATTAGTTTTAGCGTCAGGGTGAGAGGCATCTACTCTATGGTTTTTGTTTTTTTTTTTTGAATAAAACTCTTCTGTATTTTTGAAATTTTCATGATATAACTTTGAGTGCAGAATACTAAAACCTGATGGCCAGGTGGTATTTCCACTGTGAAGTCCATACATGGAAGCTGCAGGTTTGCTGTGAGTTCTCTTCTTCACCCACACTGTCTTCCCCTCCAGCTTCCTACGAGAATGTTCTGTTGTGTCTCTGAAGATTGGGCTCAGGGATTTCTGCTTTTTTGCAGAAGAACAGAAGCACAAGACAGAAACACACCCAACTGATAGATATCAAACCGTGCAGGAGAGGCGATGGGAGTCGAACAGGCTCTTGGTCATTCCAGAAGTGTCAGATGCTCACTAGATGCCAGGCGCTAGAAAACTTCAAAACACGATGCCCATTTGTCTCAGGGGAAAATCAGGTAGCTCTTGGGGTTTTAAAGAGAGAGATAGGCTCCCTGGTGTCTGTTCCAGAAGTTTCAGATGCTCATTAAATACCAGGTGCTAGAAAACTTCAAGGTAGGATGCCCACGTGTCTTAGGGGAAACCCACGTAGCTCTTGGGGTTTTAAAGAGAGAAAGAGGCTCCCTGGTAGGCTGCCGGGATTTGAATCTCAACCCCTGCCCTTCACAGATGTGCGGCTTTGGACATGGAACTTAATCCCTCTGTCTTCTTCTGCTGTGAAACAGGCTCCTGAAGTGACCTGCCTGGCAGGACTGTTGAGCAAGTTCCGTGTGATCCTGCCTGGGATGTACCCGCGAGCAGTGCAGTCCGTGCACAGCTCAATGCAGTGTGCTCTCCTCTAGGAATGCCACTTTCCTGCTTTAGATTTTCCATTGGCATGTGCAGGCCACATAGGGAAGTCATTTTATAATTGGTTTTCATTAGTTTTGAACTTGGCACACCTTGGGTTTGGGGAATAGAAAGGCTGGTGGATTGCTTCAGTTTTCTAGAAGGGAAAAAGCATTTATCTTAAGAGATGTGACCAATGTGTAGTGAAGACTTTGGGCAAGTTACTTAACTTCGGGTGATCCACCGTGAGGGGCTGCGAGAGCCCACTGAGTTCCCCTTCAGCACTGAGAGAGTGTGTTTGCAGTAATTTTTTTTTTTTTTTTGAGAATATATTGATCTCTTCTCCTCTGTAATGGAGCAAGAAGTTATCTAGTGAAGTACTTAGCAAAGTTAGAAAGTGGTCCAAGTACAGCTTTATTTTTGCTACTTCTTCTTTGACCCCTTCTCTGAGCTGTGCGAGGAATAAGCAGTAAAGTTACTTTTACTGACATAATTCTATAGTAATATCCTGCCTAACCTGGGGACTTTAGAATTTGATTTTTTTTAAAGCAAGGCTACCCCACTAGCCCCAATAGACCCACATTTCCCTTATGTGATCAGAATTAGGTTCAAGTAAGAATTGAAGTTTTCCCCATTCCCATTTGTGTATGTATATATATGTGTGTGCTTAAGTCGCTTCAGTTGTGGTCAACTCTTTGCAACCCCATGGACTGTAGCCCACCGGGCTCCTCTGTCCATGGGGATTCTCCAGGCAAGAATACTGTAGTACATTGTCATGCCCTTTTCCAGGGAATCTTCCCAACCCAGGGATCGAACCCTTGTCTCCTACGTCTCCTGCATTGGCAAGCTGGTTTTTCACCATAACCACCGTCTGGGAAGCCCATATGTATGCATATCTGTACATATATTTTATATATATGGTTTTCAGATTAAAAGGCTAATGCAAATTCCCACTAAAGAAATTATAATACAGTAATGCACCGCACAGAGCGTGAAGATTGAAAAGTGAAAGTTACATTCTAGCTAAACGGGAATGTTTTCGGTTTTGGCGTCTCTCTGATGTCTTGTATTTGTGTCTGTTTGTGTTTCGTAACCTTGGCGATACCACAGATTGTCGTGAAGGGGGAGCAACCTCTGAGCACAAATGAAGTATTAGCCGGAGCTGCAGAGCCGCTTTATCCACCTTGCCTACGTGGGTTCGTTTCTATTGAGAACCACCGTGTTGGTGGCACGGATGGCTTAACGTTGCTTTAGGAGTCTTCCTTCAGTGTTTACATTCATGGCCGTGCTTATGGCTCTACCGTCCCGTCTCCATTCACCGCAGCAAACACCTGCAGTCAAATGCGCAAACCGTTTCCACGGCAACCATTTGTTATCCATTAATTTACAATATTCCAAAATTTTTCTTCAGCTGAAACTTTTTTTTCCCTTTAAACTGTGCATTCCTCCTCTCCCCTTATTTGTATATTGGAAGTTAATCTCCTTGGCTACTCAAGTTATGAATGTTTTCTCCCTTCCTCTCTTCTTTTGAAAGCTGATTTTTTTTTTTTTTTTTTTGGTTTAATGAACGAAATGAGTAAACCTGGACCTCTGGTTACAGCTCTGAGTCAGTAAGCGGGAGGAGAGGCCGCCCTCCTTGGTTTTAAAGAAGCAAGACCTAATATGAAACAGTCTTTAACAGCTGAAAACAATGTGCAAAAAAGTATGTGCAACAGAACGATCTCACCAAGCTCATTGCCTGCCTGATGGTTGGTCAGCATGAGCCGACCTGGCAAGTACACTTGAGAAACAGAGCCGCTCTTTGTCATTTGAATGGTGAGTTGAATGACTACTCCGAGGACTGAACTTGTGAAACGTTGAGTTTCATGCTGGTGTCCACAGGCGGATGAGGAAGGTGTCCATGGCTGATGTTAGGAAAGACCAATGGAACGGAATGCAAATCGATGGCAGTAACATGCCAAGTTTGCAAATTTGGACACAAATGAGGAAATGCAGAAGGAAGTTTTGCATAACAACACTCACTTCACATGTGGTGATTATTGCCACCAAATGCGATATTCTAATACGTGGAACATGGGGCATTATCATGCGCCACAATTATTACTCCTTGGGTGAAATTTTACATTTTATAACTCTCGTATGTGGATCTTTTGCATTTCTTACACACTCGGATGTAGGGGATGTCTCCGTCACTTATCTTCAATGTAATCATAACCTTCCTTATTTTTGGAAACATACAGATGTTATCTTTACTTTCTTCTCTAGTAGGATTTATGGGTATTTCTAAATGTTATTGATCCTGAGCTGTTTCTCACAGTTGGCAGCAGCAGGTGAAGGCAGACAGCAGTTTGGTTTTGTTGCTGGAGAGCTTGAATTGCCGTTGTCTTCCTAGCTATTTCCGTTGTGAAGCACGCTCGCTGTTTCTTACACAGTTGCTGTCCTGGTCACTTTGGGTATTAGGACTTGTTGGCTTCCGCATACTTTGGACTTCGGAAGCCCCTCTATAAGAGTAGATCACACGGAATCCACCGCCCCTCACCCTACCATCTAAAAAATAAATTTACCATTGTTTTTCTTTGTTTTCCTCCAATTTTAAATAGTTTGAGTTTTTAAACAATCTCAAAGGAGTACTTCATCAGATAGCACTGCTGTCTCATGGGATGATAGCAAGAAAGAGCTCGTAAGGGGAGTAGGTGTAAAATGTGTTATATATACATATATAAGTGTGCTGTGCTGTGCTTAGTCGCTCAGTCGTGTCCTACTCTTTGCACCCCATGGACTGTAGCCCACCAGGCACTTCTGTCCATGGGGATTCTCCAGAAGAGTATACTGGAGTGGGTTGCCATGCCCTCTTCCAGGGGATCTTCCCAACCCAGGTATTGAACCTAGGTCTCCCACATTGCAACCCACTCCAGTACTCTTGCCTGGAAAATCCCCTGGACAGAGGAGCCTGGTGTGCTGTAGTCCATGGGGTCACTAAGAGTTGGACACAACTGAGAGACTCCACTTTAACTTTTTACTTTCATGCATTGGAGAAGGAAATGGTAACCCACTCCAGTGTTCTTGCCTGGAGAATCCCAGGGACGGGAGAGCCTGGTGGGCTACTGTCTATGGGGTCTCACAGAGTTGGATACGACTGAAGCGACTTAGCAGCAGCAGCTCCCACATTGCAGGCAGATTCTTGACTGCCAGAGCCACCAGGGAAGCCCCCCCCCAACATACGTATGTGTGTATATATACATATAATAGATGTTTATATATATATATTTAAGTGAAGGTTAAAGAATATACAGCCTTGACGTACTCCTTTTCGTATTTGGAACCAGTCTGTTGTTCCATGTCCAGTTCTAACTGTTGCTTCCTGACCTGCATACAGGTTTCTCAAGAGGCAGGTCAGGTGGTCTGGTATTCCCATCTCTTTCAGAATTTTCCACTGTTTATTGTGATCCACACAGTCAAAGGCTTTGGCATAGTCAATAAAGCAGAAGTAGATGTTTTTCTGGAACTCTCTTGCTTTTTCCATGATCCAGCGGATGTTGGCAATTTGATCTCTGTTTTCCTCTGCCTTTTCTAAAACCAGCTTGAACATCAGGAAGTTAACAGTTCACGTATTGCTGAAGCCTGGCTTGGAGAATTTTGAGCATTACTTTACTAGTGTGTGAGATGAGTGCAATTGTGTGGTAGTTTGAGCATTCTTTGGCATTGCCTTTCTTTGGGATTGGAATGAAAACTGACCTTTTCCAGTCCTGTGGCCACTGCTGAGTTTTCCAAATTTGCTGGCATATTGAGTGCAGCACTTTCACAGCATCATCTTTCAGGATTTGAAAGAGCTCAACTGGAATTCCATCACCTCCACTAGCTTTGTTCATAGTGATGCTTTCTAAGGCCCACTTGACTTCACATTCCAGGATGTCTGGCTCTAGGTGAGTGATCACACCATCATGATTATCTGGGTCATGAAGATCTTTTTTGTACAGTTCTTCTGTGTATTCTTTCCACCTCTTCTTAATATCTTCTGCTTCTGTTAGGTCCATACCATTTCTGTCCTTTATCGAGCCCATCTTTGCATGAAATGTTCCCTTGGTATCTCTGATTTTCTTGAAGAGATCTCTAGTCTTTCCCATTCTGTTGTTTCCTTCTATTTCTTTGCATTGTTTGCAAAGAGATCCAACCAATCCATTCTAAAGGAGATCAGCCCTGGTGTTCTTTGGAAGGAATGATGCTAAAGCTGAAACTCCAGTACTTTGGCTACCCCATGCGAAGAGTTGACTCATTGGAAAAGACCCTGATGCTGGGAGGGATTGGGGGCAGGAGGAGAAGAGGACGACAGAGGATGAGATGGCTGGATGGCATCATTGACTTGATGGACGTGAGTTTGAGTGAACTCCGGGAGTTGGTGATGGACAGGGAGGCCTGGCGTGCTGCGATTCATGGGGTCGCAGAGTTGGACACGACTGAGCGACTGAACTGAACTGAAGTGAAGGTTTATTTCCTGTTGTCCCCCTTTTTGTGTTGGGGGTCTCAGAGCCCAGCACATTCCTGTGACTGTAGTTGATTCAGCATAATTGATGCAGTCTCATTTCCCACAGTGATGAGGATTATATCAGCTTGGTTTAACAGTCTCATTTTCTGCTCCCAGTGCACACTTGTTTTAATGTGTTTCAGTTAATGAGGTAGAAGAGAGAACGAGGTGTTACTGTTTATACGCAGACAGTGAGTTTGTACGGGGAGCCCCGCCACAGCCCATATGGCCCCAGGCGTCCTCAGTGGCAGGTCCCACAGAGCGAAGCCTCCTTTTTGGAACATGTCTTTTTTTGTGGCTAATGCTGATAATGATCATTAGCTATAAGATTTCCTGATACTCTTTATAATGGCGCCTCTTGGTGTGTCTCTCATGTGTCATGAGGAGAAGGTATAACTTGTCTCAGAGCTTGGGGTGCATTCAAGGGCATTGATACTGCACCCCCCACCCCCACCCCCAACACAGAGACACAGGTTTGATTTTCTGAGTTGGGAAGATTCCCTGGAGGAGGGCACAGCAGCTCACTCCAGTATTCTTGCCTGGAGAATCCCATGGACAAAGGAGCCTGGCGGGCTGCAGTCCATGGAGCCACACAGAATTGGACACGATTGAAGCGACTTAGCACATACATGCCCACCAAAAAACTTTGTTAAACTCCAAGTTTCATCCATCAGCCCCATAACCCTAGGTGGATCCTTCCCCAGGTAGCAATCAGTTCATTAGAAATAATGCAAGTGAAACTATTTTCAGAAGTCCAAGAGCATCCACGCCTATGGGCAGGGAATATTGAGTCCAAAACGGGCACTAAGAATTTGTGTATTATGAGCCATAGGTCAGAACAGTGCTATTGGTAGGGACGGTGGGAGACGTGGAAGAAACTTCTAGGGTGATTTTCTGTGAGTCAGGGTTCTGGTTTGGGTCATGACTTTGCATTTATTCCTCTGGGAGGCGGGGCCCTGGTGCTTGGGGGCTGGCATATTCAACAGGTGCAGATTCAACCAACCCGCCTTCTGCTTGGTGAGCAGACTGCTGCCGCAGAGCAGTCAGGAAACCATGGCTGGGGGCCCTTTTGCATGTATTCAAATCTCCAGCCTCTGGGCACGTGGGAAATACAGGGAGTACGAGAGTGGGGGCGGCAGCAAGGACCTTTCCCTCCGGGACCCCTAGTGAGCTGTTTTGAGGAAGGACACAGCTCGGCTGCCCACGCCCACTCCCATTCTCCCCCCCCCCCCCCCCCCCTCTCACAGTCAAGTGCCCTAAATGGTTAAAGCTGTCCCCCGGCCTTGGCCTGGTGCCAGCCCCCGTGGGGCACTGCACCGGCTGGAGGCCCCCAGCACACCCCAGCTTCCCAAAGGCTCAGCAGCCCTGGGTTTCAGCAGGAATTAAACAATTACTAAGTCTTAGTCCTCCCCACCTTCCGTGGATTGACTCTATAAATTGTCAGCCTGTTGACATTTTAATGCGAATTATGTCATGTGGTATCCCCTTTGATTTCGACATGCCTCAGTTTGTAAATACATGAGCCACTGAAAGGCTTGTGGTTAGTGTACACTCTGGAGGCCTCAGGCTTTTTGGTGGGGGAGAGAGCACTGCGGAGCGCGCAGTGCTGGGAGCCTGCCCGGCGTGGAAAGCCTTTCAAGCTACCCTGGGCGGCTTGGAGGGTGGGTGGGCGGGCGAGCGTGCAGGGGCCCTGCTAGGAGCCCCAGCGCCCTGCCGCTGCCTGCCCCCCACCCCGCTTCCAGGCTGCCAGGAGGGCCACCACTGCCTTTGGGACCAAGTCACAGGGTATCTTTCATGGATGGCCGAGCGCTTCCCCAAAGTCCCCATGCAGCTCGGCCCCTCCTGCGTGGCGTGTCTCCTCCCCCGCTCCCCATGCCCCCAGCACCTGGAGAAGGGCCAGCTTGTTCTAGGTAACTGCAGATCAGGAGGGCAGGGAAGCATTCCCCTGGAGAGAACTCCACTGCTCCATGGGGAAAGTGGTTCCAGAAGGCTTTTTAAAGAAATGATTGACAGAGATTGTGAAGCTGAGGAAGGAGAGAATGTGTAGAGTGAGGATTATTAAGGTATAGAGAGGAAAGGGGCAGACTGGCCATTTGTGTGGGAAGGGAATGGGAGATACCAAATGTTAAGAAAAATCCCAAAAGTAAAACCAAGGGACAAAATGCTGAAATGGATTTTAAGAGGCCATTCTGCTGCAAGAACAGTCCAGAAACCCTGTGCTAGAACTCTGCTCCAGCCCCCTGTGCTTGACACCAGCTTCTGAGCTCTCCTTACTTGAGACTTTCCTTTAAAACTAATAACCCCAGAGGAGCTGACTTCTTGGCAGTGCTTTGTATGTAGTATGTCAGTGCTCACAAAAGCCAGAATTAGCCATTTTGAGGTTGGACGTGTTGTGCCCGGACGAGATTGGCCACGATGACGTCACTGATAGACCCTGAGGATGGACCAGAAGGAGGAATGGTGGTTTCTGCTTTGAATGCAATCATTCCTCCTCCGAATCCAGCAACTGCTGGGCCTGCTGTCTGTGTTGCTGTTTGGCTGACTTACAAAAATGTCATGGGATCCTTCATGGCCATGGGTGGTCGGGACCTATTTCCCACGTGCTGAGTAATTCCAGTTTCATGTGTGAATAATGCCCATATTAAAGCAATTTCAGCTACACATAATCTGAAGAGGAGAAAGGGACCCAAATTCCTGTTGATCACATACACTTGCAACTCATTGATTTCTCTGGTAACTTCCCTGAGTGCTGGGGAAAGTTGATTTTTTTTTTCCCCCCTTTGGATTCTAGATCTTAATTCATTTTTGGAAAGTTGTAACACAAACAAGTGATTGGAAAGTGGAGTTGCTGCTGAGATGCCTTCTTTTGCCTCCTCTGTGGATTTATCTGGCTTTTATTACTTGGTGAAGGATGTGAGTAAGAGGGTGGGATGGAATGAGGGAGACAGGGAAGAGAGTGTGTGTGAGTGAGAAAGGAAGAGAAACGTACACTCCTTAGGAGCACTGTTCAGTTGGTTATCATGAGAAATCATACTTGGTCCCCTTCCAACATCTAGCTAGAGTTTAGCGGTAAGACTATATGTGAAAAAAATGACAAGAGATTATAATCATATGGCCCGTAAGAACATTACTCTTTCCTAATTAAAAAAAAAAAGTCCCAATTGGTGTTCTTTTCCAAATTAAAAATAAAAATAAAAAACACAGTGGCTTCCAGTCTTTAAAATGAGCCCTGTGCTTTGTAAAAATATCATAAAATGTTGTTTACAACAGGTACATCTGTCTTGGTTACCTGCTTCCTCTATATTGCAGTTAACTGTTTATATGGGAAATGTTGGAAACATGCTTTGAGACATAAATTTAGGGCCCTTTTCAACAACCTGACATGTATTCTATAGCTTGTCTTGAAGAGGGAGGTTGGAACTTGTGGTTCTTGTCATGTCTTTCTTGTCTTCCAGTGGATGTGAAACTTACGATCCCTGCCCGCCCTTGGAAGGTGCCCATTCCAGCCCCCTAGAAAGGATTTGATCTGGAAAGGATTAGGCCACATGAAGACAGTTGGTTTCTCAGCCTGTAAATGAGAATTTTGGGTGATCATAGCATTGCAATTGAGGGCGTCAGTGAATTTACTTTTGTTCATTTCTTTCTTGTTCCTCAGTCTTAGTTCTTCAAAAATCAAGGCAGCCCCCAGTGTAATGGAAGGACCAAGAATGGGTTAAGAGTCGGGGGCCGTATTTTGGCATAGCCGGCAACTGTCATCTTCAGAACTGCCAGTCCTTCACCAATGGCTCATGTCTTTGACATTGCCACTGTGGTTGGGGCAATTCAGTTTGACCCGCGACATGTTCATACCCCATGAAATTTTCTGACTCTCTGTAGACTGTAGAACTCTCATGCCCATAATAGAGTTAGGAGCCCTGAGATTCTTTTTATTGGACCTTTTTTTTCTTTTTTTTTTGAAGTCTAGCTAGCTAGCTAGCTGATGGAATAATGACGAATGAAAATGCAGTGGGCCCTTGATGACCGAGCTGAACTCAGGTTCATGCACAGTGGCTGAGGCTTGCTCCGAAGGAAGAAGCTGGCCAGTCTCTGGGCAGCCAGGGAAAATGGGCAGTGACTGACCCATTTCTATAGCACAGCAATGGCTTTGTGTTCACTCCACATTCCAGCTCGTTCCAGCCCCACGGGTTATTTGCATAGCACACAAACAGCGGATTGTACAATGCATTACAGGTATCGCCGGCCTTGGCAATGGACCACGGACATGAATGAGATCTGTGTGTCCCTGTTGTGAGACCGTCCCAAACCACCCCTATGGCTGCCTGGACAGAGTCCAGACTTGCTGGGGGATGGGGGGGGGGGATGCCCAACCCATCGGCGTTCTCACTTCTGAAAATGCGTTTATAGAAAGGGTGGGAGGAGATGGGATGAAAATCCTGTGGGGAAAGAAGCGCCCTGAGGAAGAAAACCCAGGAGGTTAGTTATTACACTAAGAGAGATAGGAAAAAAAAAAAAAAAAAAACGGACGTTCAAGGGAGGCGGGGGATGCATGAGAGAGTGAATGAGAAGAGTTTCTGACAATTAACTAATTCTCCTTGCTCTAACCCATGACAGAATTAATCACACATTAACACACTGACAGCAAAATTAATGTCATATGCAAATTAATAGTTGCAGGCTTGGCATTCAACAGCCTGTTGGCTTTTTAAGGCTGGCGTGGTCGTTACACCCTCCAGCCCCAGCCCATAGGCTGCTGCCTCGGTGCCCCGACCACCACCCCCCATTCTGCCTGAAGATCCCCAGCACGGCTCTGGTGGCACTGAAGCAGCATCCCCTCTGCTGACTTGAAACAACTTACGGCAAAACCCAGCAGCCAGTGGCAACTGTTTGCTTCTCGAGGAGGAACAGAGTCAGGGAGGAAGCAAGTGATTGGTTAGGAACCGTTTGGTGCTTGCCTCCGCCATAGTTTTCCCAGCAGTGACTGCCACCGTAGGAAGGCAGCGATAATTTTCTTGAAACGCTCCAAGGAAGCTCCTGCCGTTTGGCTTTAGAGGTGCCTCCACAAAAAGACGCCTTGGGTTGAAGTGTTGTATAGAGTACAGTCACATCTAAAGTCATTCTAGTTTTGGTCATGCGCTACTAAGTTGAAAATCGTCGTCTGTGGTTCCAAGAGGTTTGACCTATCGAAACCAATTCTAAAGGAGAAAAAAGAATCACCACCAGAAGAATGAACAGTCTGTTTCAGAACACTCTGGTGGCTGAACTTGAGAGCCCAGGGCAAGTGCGAGCCAGCCCTGTCAGCACTGATGACTAACCCACTTGTGAATTTGCCATTGGGGTAATTATTATTATGACGCCTCCTGAGTAACAGGGCCGTGAGGCAGGCATTACAGGGAACGTACCGACATGAAGCTGCCTGGGAGGCAGTCCAGGAAGGACGAGGCTGCTCTGAGGAGGATAAAAACGGTCAACTGTTGATGTTGATGTGGAATGAGTATTGGCATTTTCTTAGTAGTGCTTTTTCATTATCTCCCACTTCGTCTACCACCAGGGGGAAGGGACTTGAGATTGATGAGGTCGAGACAGAGATCTGGGGCACAGCACTGCTGGCAGTGGGATAATGTTCATTCCTGGGGGTGTTGGTGCTTCTTTTCATTGCGTGTCTGAAACGACCCTGGAGACTGACCGCCTGGCCTGAATCAGGGCCCTAGACGTGAAGACCCTGGAAAATCATGAACGCAATACCTGCGTTCATAAATGGAACAAGGAGTTTGCCTGTATCAGGGTTACGAGTATATCCCTTATGTCCCTGATACCTGGTTGAATGGATAGATGATGCGTGCCATTTATGTATATGTATTTAGTGTGTAAATAGATACACATGTAAATACACACGTGTATATATTTGCTGTAATTTTTATGTACAGTGTGGTACCTTAGATACTTCTAAATTAATTAGTCCTTGTAGTGTCTTCACCATATATGAGCTTAATACTCATATCTGAGTGACTTGGTATGGACAGAGCAGGGAACTAGATTGGGGAGTGGGACTCTATTTGTTCTTAGTTCTGACATGTACTGGGCTTCCCAGGTAGCGCAGTGGTAAAGAATCCACCTGCTACTGCAGGAGATGCAAGAGATGCATGTTTGATCCCTGGGTTGAGATGATCCCTTGAAGAAGGAAATGGCAGCCCACTGCAGTATTCTTGCTGGGGACATCCCATGGACAGAGGAGCCTGGCGGGCCACAGTGCATAGGGTTGCAAAGAGTCGGACACGACTGAGCAACTAAACAATAACAAAAATGACATGGTCCAGCCTCAGACCCTGCACAGGTGCCTTAATAGCATCTGTAAAATGGACCGTCCACCTCCCAGTTATTAGGAATGGATAAATGTGATAAATTTGATAAAGGAGATAAATATGAGTGAAGGAGTTCCAAAAATGGTACAGAACATAGCAATTGAAAGCAAATTTCTTATGATTTGTATCTAATCACACAAAACAGTTCCACAGTTTCATTTTAGTCATCATGCCTCCCGCTTGGCTTTCATCGGCATGTTGGGTTAAGTAGAATGTGGTGAACTTAGGCTGATAGAAGGAACAGTTGACAGTGGCCAGAGGGAAGGTCCTCTAGCGCGGATGGTCCTGAGCTGGTGCCATGGTTGGGAGATGATGGGAGCTCAGCCTGTTTAGCAGAGGGGTCGCCGAGTGGAGCGGGCTTGTCAAAACAACTGCAGAGGGAAGAACCGGGGTGCAAAGAGAAAAGTCAAGACGTGGGTGTCTTGGGCATCACTGCCCAAGGACAATGGGGTGTGCACTTCCAGTTATCACACCACTGACGTGGAGAGGAAATCCGACCTTTCTATTCCGTGGGAGCAGAGCATGAGGCAGCAGGTGTAGTGGAGTTCTGCAGACGCCGCTGCAGGGCTGAGGAGAAGAGACCACCTCGGTTGCTGGGGCCCCAAAATGCCTTTCGGCGGAGCTTGGTTTGGGGGCCAGGGGCTCTGGGTCTCCCCGTGCCTAACTGGGAGCTAGGCCTACTTCAGTTTCGCATCTGTGCCTGTGGCCATTTTACTTTTTTCCTGGACACTGCCTGCTGCTGGCAAGTGTTGCTAGGAGACCGGCGGAGACCCATCTTCTTCCTTAGGACAAGGCCTTAGCCAGCTTCCCAGGGCCTGGAATCAGCACACATCACAGCACTGGATACATGGCCCCTCTCTGCCCTGGTCCTTTCCTTCCAGACACCTCACCTCCTTTCTGCACGTGGTAGCCTTTATAGCATAGAAGCATCCGGCAGGGGCCAGGCTATTTCCCCCATCTCTGTCATGCCTGACTCCTTGGTATTCAGATGCTCTATCAGGGAGCAAGGGTGGCCCTAAATCCAAATGACAGTGAGATTCCCTCTAAAGCATTTTCTAAGGTCTTTCTCAGGTCACACCTGAACAGTCCAGCCCCCCTCAGCCCTGTCTCCCTGTCTCTACTGCCTCATGTCTCTCTCTTGCCTCTTGCAAGAGCCCCCTGTATTCTGGCTCCTCGTTCCTTCCAAAGGAAAGAGAAGCTGCAGGAGTTGGGGCCATGGAGTCCTGGAGGGAAGTCACTGGTCACATTTCTGTGAAGGGCTCGTGCAAGTCCCTGGCAGCCACATCTCCCAGACGCTCTGCTGATTGTTGCCCTGTTACCTCCCTGTGTCTGAGCCTGGTGCTGGGCACAGGGGCAGGAGGAGAGGACCAGCTCTGCAACTGAGACCTTGGCCCTGGAGTCAGAGGCAAAGAGTGTCCGTGCATTCTTCAGGGAGGTTTTCTTCTGATCTTTGATGGATTTGCTTTAAAATTTTAGAAAGTTGTCTTTTTCCACTTGGGGAAGCTGGTCTGCAGCCTGCACACAGACTGGCCGTTTTCCCTCTAAATGGTTATCATCTTCCTACTTGTGAGGGGACCTAGGGGCCTGCATGTCCTGTCGGTAAGCATGCAGAAGAGTGTGATTTTCTGCAGATGTGTAGTGGCCTTAGGTCTCTGATGAGGCACTCTGACTTCTGGTTGTTGATATGCTATTGAAATGCTCCTCATTACGTCATTGCTTATTTCAGGTTTTCTGTTTTTTTTTGTTTTTTTTTTTTTTTAAGTTGGTAAACTGGTCATTGGGACTGTATACAGTCATTACTGTAAGTCCTTGCTGTGGATTACTATGCAGCTGTTAAAAATGATGGTGTGTATCTTCAGTTGGAAAGATGATCTCAACATAATATAAAAATGCTATATATGTAGCTTATTTCATTTATGTGAAATTGTGAATATTCTGCGTGTGGATTAGAGATGTTTAGATGGATATTGGCTAAAAGTGAAAGTTCCTCAATTGTGCCTGACTCTTTGTGACCCCATGGACTATAGCCGGCCAGGCTCCTCCATCCATGAGATTCTCCAGGCCAGAATAGTGGAGTGGGTTGCTGTTCTCTTCTCCAGGGGCTCTTCCCAATCCAGAGATCAAACCCAGGTCTCCCGCATTGCAGGCGGATTCTTTACTGTTTGAACCACCAGGGAAAGATTAATCTTAATGACAGAATTTGGTGTTTTTTTTTTTTTTTGTTCCTTTCAATATATTGCCTTCAAAAACCCCAGATATTTCTTAAAACATATTAAAGATTTCACCTCACCAAGGGTTTCTGAACCTGTTGTGCATCAGAATCAGCTGGTGAATCCTTTCAAGTATAGTTTCAGGAGTTTTGCCCATGAGTTTGATTCTTTGCATCTGAGTTGGAGAAATATTAATACAAGGGATCTGTGTTTCTAACAAGCTGCTGGGTCTTTGAAGGGCCTTTAGGAAGTACTGACCCTGTTGAAGGAATGTCCTGTAGAAATACCTCTGACCAGTGATCATGGAAGTCTCTGAATAGTTCCACTTTCTTTACGTGCAGGACTCTAGGGGCCATCACTAATTGTTAGAATCCTTTCTGTTGAGATACTGTCTACTCTGTTACCTGCAAGGGGAGAGCCAGTTGTTTCCTGTTCCTCTTTCCCAAAAGAGGAACATCTTCCTGCTGATGCTGTTTATCATATTCATTTCAGTTCAGTTCAGTTGCTCAGTCGTGTCCGACTCTTTGCGACACCATGAATCGCAGCACGCCAGGCCTCTCTGTCCATCTCCAATTCCCAGAGTTCACTGAAACTCATGTCCATCAAGTCAGTGATGCTGTCCAGCCATCTCATCCTCTGTCGTCCCCTTCTCCTCCTGACCCCAATCGCTCCCAGCATCAGAGTCTTTTCCAATGAGTCAACTCTTTGCATGAGGTGGCCAAAGTATTGGAGTTTCAGCTTTAGCATCAGTCCTTCCAATGAACACCCCGGACTGATCTCCTTTAGAATGGACTGGTTGGATCTCCTTGCAGTCCAAGGGACTCTCAAGAGTCTTCTCCAATACCGCAGTTCAAAAGCATCAATTCTTTGGCACTCAGCTTTCTTCACAGTCCAACTCTCACATCCATACATGACCACTGGAAAAACCGTAGCCTTGACTAGATGGACCTTTGTTGGCAAAGTAATGTCTCTGCTTTTGAATATGCTATCTAGGTTGGTCATAACTTTCCTTCCAAGGAGTAAGCGTCTTTTAATTTCATGTCTGCAATCACCATCTGCAGTGATTTTGGAGCCCCCAAAAATAAAGTCTGACACTGTTTCCACATCTGTTTGCCATGAAGTGATGGGACCAGACGCCATGATCTTCATTTTCTGAATGTTGAGCTTTAAGCCAACTTTTTCACTCTCCTCTTTCATCAAGAGGCTCTTTAGTTCCTCTTCACTTTCTGCCATAAGGGTGGTGTCATCTGCATATCTGAGGTTATTGATATTTCTCCTAGCAATCTTGATTCCAGCTTGTGCTTCTTCCAGCCCAGCGTTTCTCATGATGTACTCTGCATATAAGTTAAATAAGCAGGGTGACAATATACAGCCTTGACGAACTCCTTTTCCTATTTGGAACCAGTCTGTTGTTCCATGTCCACTTCTAACTGTTGCTTCCTGACCTGCATACAGGTTTCTCAAGAGGCAGGTCAGGTGGTCTGGTATTCCCATCTCTTTCAGAATTTTCCACAGTTTATTGTGATCCACACAGTCAAAGGCTTTGGCATAGTCAATAAAACAGAAGTAGATGTTTTTCTGGAACTCTCTTGCTTTTTCCATGATCCAGCGGATGTTGGCAATTTGATCTCTGGTTCCTCTGCCTTTTCTAAAACCAGCTTGAACATCAGGAAGTTAACAGTTCACGTATTGCTGAAGCGTGGCTTGGAGAATTTTGAGCATTACTTTACTAGTGTGTGAAATGAGTGCAATTGTGTGCTAGTTTGAGCATTCTTTGGCATTGCCTCTCTTTGGGATTGGAATGAAAACTGACCTTTTCCAGTCCTGTGGCCACTGCTGAGTTTTCCAAATTTGCTGGCCTATTGAGTGCAGCACTTTCACAGCATCATCTTTCAGGATGTGCAGTAGCTCAACTGGAATTCCATCACCTTCACCAGCTTTGTTCATAGTGATGCTTTCTAAGGCCCACTTGACTTCACATTCCAGGGTGTCTGGCTCTAGATGAGTGATCATACCTCGTGATTATCTTGGTGGTGAAGATCTTTTTTGTACAGTTCTTCTGTGTATTCTTTCCACCTCTTATTTATATCTTCTGCTTCTGTTAGGTTCATACCGTTTCTGTCCTTTATTGAGCCCATCTTTGCATGAAATGTTCCCTTAGTATCTTTGATTTTCTTGAAGAGATCTCTAGTCTTTCCCATTCTGTTGTTTTCCTCTATTTCTTTGCATTGGTTGCTGAGGAAGGCTTTCTTAGCTCTCCTTGCTATTCTTTGGAACTCTGCATTCAGATGCTTATATCTCCCGTTTCCTCCTTTGCTTTTCGCTTCCCTTCTTTTCACAGCTATTTGTAAGGCCTCCTGAGACAGCCATTTTGCTTTTTTTTGCATTTCTTTTCCATGGCGATGGTCTTGATCCCTGTCTCCTGTACAATGTCATGTACCTCCATCCATAGTTCATCAGGCACTCTATCTATCAGATCTATCTAGTCCCTTAAATCTATTTCTCACTTCCACCGTATAATCATAAGGGATTTGATTTAGGTCATATCTGAATGGTCTAGTAGCCTGGTAGGCTGCAGTCCATGGGGTTGCTAGGAGTTGGACACGACTGAGCAACGTCACTTTCACTTTTCACTTTCATGCATTGGAGAAGGCAATGGCAACCCACTCCAGTGTTCTTGCCTGGAGAATCCCAGGGACGGGGGAGCCTGGTGGGTTGCCGTCTATGGGTCACGCAGAGTAGGACACAACTGAAGCGATGCAGCAGCAGCAGTAGCAGCAGAATGGTCTAGTGGTTTTCCCTACTTTCTTCAATTTCAGTCTGAATTTGGCAATAAGGAGTTCATGATCTGAGCCACCATCAGCTCCCAGTCTTGCTTTTGCTGACTGTATAGAGCTTCTCCTCCATCTTTGGCTTAAAAGAATATAATCATTCTGATTTTGGTGCTGACCATCTGGTGATGTCCATGTGTAGAGTCTGCTTTTGTGTTGTTGGAAGAGGGTGTTTACTATGACCAGTGCGTTCTCTTCACAAAAGTCTATTAGCCTTTGCCCTGCTTCATTCCGTATTCCAAGGCCAAATTTGCCTGTTACTCCAGGTGTTTCTTGACTTCCTACTTTTGCATTCCAGTCCCCTATAATGAAAAGGACATCTTTTTTGGGTGTTAGTTCTAAAAGGTCTTGTAGGTCTTCATAGAACCATTCAACTTCAGCTTCTTCAGCATTACTGGTTGGGGCATAGACTTGGATTACCGTGATATTGAATGGTTTGCCTTGGAAACGAATAGAGATCATTCTGTCGTTTTTGAGATTGCATCCAAGTACTGCATTTCGGACTCTCTTGTTGACCATGATGGCTACTCCATTTCTTCTGAGGGATTCCTGCCCGCAGTAGTAGATATAATGGTCATCTGAGTTAAATTCACCCATTCCAGTCCATTTTAGTTCGCTGATTCCTAGAATGTGAATCATGTTAACAGATTGTAAATGACGACTGTGTGCGTCTCCTAACAGGCTGCTGTCAGACTTAGCCACATCTGCTTTCTCTTACACCACTAAGTGTTTTTCTGCCACTTGTTTTTCAGTAGGTGCACAGGGCACCCCAGCATGAAGGTGCCACGGTTTTAATTGAGCTTTGTCCTCCCACCTCATTTCGTCACTTGGCCCCACGCGTGTTCCTTCTCCATTCAACTGAGTACACATCTCTGATGTTCTAATTTTTCCCATGACATGGTTTCCAAGCTCTTTATCATCCCCGTCACCTGCCTCTGACGTGTTTGCTTGTGGACGCTTCTTCAGGGTGACAAGGCTTATTGTGGGGTGTCTTCTTGGTGGAACCTCACTGGTTGGTTGCAGAGTCTCTCTCCTTCCTTGATGTAGATACCGAGTCATTAACTTTCTGTCCTTTTCTTAAGGAGCCACATCAAATCCTTCGCTTCTGTGGAGCATGGGGTCTCCTGAAAGCAGCAGGTTTTACTGCTGTTTTTATTTTCATGGAGCTGACAGTTAGCAGGCCTCCCTGTCTTCCAAACCTGAGGACAAAACTTGACACTTAGGCTGTTTTCCTTCATCCTTTTGATTCTGTTTCTCAGCCCTGCTGGTCACCATCCCACATGTATAGTATCTGGAAATGTGACCGTAAAGTCATCCTCTTCTATAGGTATTTTTTAAGTTTTATTTTTGAGTTCAAAAGTATTTCTTGTCTATTTTTTTTAAACTTCTAGAAATGCAGAGAAGTACAAAAGAGAAAAACCCCTAATTTCACCACCCAAAGACAGTTTTAATTTTAAGCACTTTGACATACATAATTTTAGCTTTTTCTGTACAGGTGGGATATTAGTATTTTGTAGAATTTGAATGATGTTCTGTCTTGTAACTGGCTTTTAACTTTCCAGTGTTTGCTTTTTTGATGTCACTGAATATGCTTATACCACATGATTTTTAACAACTGGATGAGACGCTGCCACACGAAGATGCCACGATTCATTCAGCTTCTCCTCCACTTAACATTCATATTGTTTCTAGTATCTCACTATTGTAAATAATATTTTGGCAAGGGTATAATGTAAATAAACAGATTAGAAGAGCTCTTTCTGTATAAAAAATGCTAAACATGTGTGTGTTCTCTGTTACGGTTTCATTCTGCCCCCGCAACCCTAATTCGTCATTATCTTTTACTGTTGATATGTTTGAGATGCCCAGGTTACAGATTTTTATATAGTGGCGTCTCTTCATTTCTGCTTCCTTCGCTTTTGTGACGCTTAGGAATCCCTGTCCCCTGCCCACACCACGTCCGCGTGAACGTTTGCTGTTGGTTTTTCCATGGTGTTTGGACACTGAGCACGGTCATCCATCTGGAGTTTATTTTGGTGTATGTCACGGGGCAAGGATCCTCCATGTTTATTTCTCAGTTATCTTCCCAGCCCCACGTACGAAGCAGCCCACCCATCCTTTGCTTCTGCATTTACACGCGCCACCATGTCACACACTAAATTCTTATTTGGATCCGTTTCTACACTTTCTCTTGTTTCATTAATTTGCCTTGACTTGGGCCCATAGCGAACTATTTTAGTTACTCTAGTTGTGTAACTAAATATAACTAAATACTGCCTGGTATTAAAGTGTCGTAATCCTCATCAGTCATCTTTTTAAAGTGTCTAAAATCTCACTTGTTTATTGTTTTCTGTGGCTTTTAGACCGTGTGGTGGTGGGGTGGGGGCGGTGGGGGGTTGTTGATGGGCAGAACCTGTATCTCTATGCATATCCTATTGGAAATGTTAGATGAGAGAGGTCCACTGAGGTCACTGTGATTTCCTGTGGATATTTTTTTTCCAGGTGGGCTTTCATTTATGGTCATTGTCCTTTCTGCCACATTCCTAAGCGCAGAGACACCTTACCATATTAGAATCAGATCATCCTGTTTCCAGATTTTTCTCAAGGATATCCTGAGAGACAAATCAGATGTCATTAATTTCTGATGACCCACCAGTGCAGTATTAGTAATAAGAGCAGTAGTGACTTTCATTTCTTGAGGGGAAGATAAAGCAGAAAGTCAAGGAAAGAAAGATGTTGGCTTCTTGTTCTGTACTTGATGAATGTATGTTTGCTTCTTGTGATTCATTACTTTTCTAAGTGCTTACAAACATCTGCTTAAGTGACTTTCGATGTTTGCCAACATCATGCTCCAGTCCATAAGTTTTAGATTTGGGGGCCATTAAAAATCGGGAAATGTGCCCCTCTTGAATAGGATTTTATTTTTTCCAACCAAAATAAAGCATTGAAATGCATGAGAAAGAATACACTGAAGTGTCCAGTTCCCTCTAGGGTGGTTGGTGATATATCTGTTTTATTTTAGAACAGGCCTGAGGACCATGGCTTGCACGTAGTAAGCATCCAGATATCTGCTGTTAACACTCTTCTGCATTTAATAAAATGTGTAGACATGCCTTTAAAATGCACACTGAGACTCCATCTTGAGAGGAGGTGTTCTGTTTTCCCCTTAAGATCTAGCTTGATGGATGTGTTTAAACTAAAGCCAACCATGCTGATCTGGAAAACCTACACTTAGACAGCCATCAGGGGTGGCGCCTTCTCTTCCCTGTTGTGTGATTCTAGGTGTTGATGAAAGATCTGCTCTCTGTCCATGTGTGAGATGGGATCAGGGTGGTGTTAGAATCGATGTGGTTCTATGTTAATGTCAATCTTAAAGGCAAACTTTTGCAGATGAATCAGTTGGAGAACAGTATAAGCAAGAGTTAGATGGAGAAGAAATGAAGGGGATATTTAGAGAAGGCAGTGGTGTGGGGTGGGCACCCAGCAAGGGGGGAAAGGAATTGCTCCCTGCTCACTTCATCGTTTTTCTCAGTGATGAAGGGTACTGATGAAGATCAGTGTGGGAACTTGAGTAACGTGGGCGATCGGGGGAGAGAGGTAGCTGTCCACACATTTCTGATTCCTTTCTTGTTTTTCTAGAAGCAGTGCATTTCCCTATTTCTTTCTGGTGTCAGGATATCACATCATTAATGGCTGGGATTAAACAAGCCCATGCTGTAGATCAGGCAGGTCATGGGCCCAAGTGTCTCCCTCCCCACGCACCCACCGCACATCTGGGTGGCTGGCTCTTTGTGAGCTGACATCCTCTCTCCCCCCAGACAGACAGACTTGCTCCAGCCCTGACCTTTGTGCTCTGTTGCTGACTCCAGAAGTGTTTTCTGAGGGTGTCACAGTGAACCCTCAGAAGAGGAGGAAAAGTGAATGTGATTGGGAAGAGGCAATTCCAAGCTGGTCTCTGTGACAGATGGGCTGGGGTGTCAGTAAGCACCGTGGTCCGTGGATTTGGAGCATCTTCTGTACCTGGGGACGAAGAGAGTTCCTCTGACCTGCTTGGGTGTCTGGCATTCCCTGCCTCACTCTAAAGGTAGAGGAGGACTGTCTTCTGTTGAAACCCTGCCCTCTTCCCACCCAGAGCATCTCGGTTTTGTTGGGCCGCTTAGCCCTGCAGTGCGGATCCTCAGAAGCCACTGGGACTGTGCTTCTGTCTCTCATTTGGTCTAGACATCCTGCCCCGGGTCGCTTTTCTTTGTGAATTACACTTTGCTACCCATTTGACTGTCCTGAACTTGTGGAATTGTATGTTGAGAAGCAGGATTACAGAGAGCTCTCTAGACTGCATGACCTCTAGAGCCAGGAGGCTAGAGTTCAAATCCCGCCCCACCATTTAATAACTGTTCACACGAGCAAGCGATTGTGCCACCTTTCTCCACTTGTAACTTGGGGTCGATTAATATAATGTCACAGTCCCACTTTCATCAGGCTGTTTTAAGGATTAAATGAGTTAATATGTCTAAGTGGGCAGGGGACTGCCTGGCACGGGATGAGGGCTCTGCAGCTGTGGGCGTATGTTCGTTTGTGTTGTTGAGAATCTAAGTATTCAACAGGAAGACAACAATTCTAACTTTCTAGATAGACATCGTCCTTAGATACTTCTTTTTAAATGAAGAGAAATTTTTAATTTTCTAAAAATTAGAAAAATTTTTAAATTTTATTTAACAACATAGTAACCAGAAGGTGGAGCTTCATTCCCTTCCTCTTGACCATGGGCTGAATTTAGTGACTCACTTCTGATGAATCAAGCATGGAAAGGAAAAGAGAATAACTTGCCAGTCAGGCAGCCTGGCAGGACCACCCTCTCTGAGTGATGAAAGTTAACCCTGACTGGTGAATAGTCAGTCATGTTGACGTCATGTTCCCCGGAAGTGATGCAGTAACCTCAGTCAGACTGTAAGAAAACATCTGACCAATCAGAATCGAGGGAAGCTCTACAGACACCTGACCAGTTCTCTCCAAAAGTGATGAAATCACCAGAGACATAGGGAGGAAGCGGCAGGGATTGGAGACGTAACATCTAAATGCTGGGTGGCATCCTGCTTTGGATCCTGGCACAGAGAACGGGCATGAGTGGGAAATACCATAAATGTGCAAAGTCTGTTCTTCAGTAACAGCTTTGAGCTCACGTCTGTTTCTTGGTTTTGACAAATGTCCCGGATGTTAAGAGGCAGGACATTAACAGCAGGAGAGGCTGGGTGAGAACACGTGGGAACGCTGTACCACATCTCTGCTGTTCTTTTGTACATCTAAAGTTATTTCAAACTAAGAAACTTAAAAACAACAACAACAACAAGTTAAAAAAAAAACCTCAACTCATCCTACCTGCTTGTTTGAAAAATGTCTTGAGTTTTAAAGAATATGAAGTAAGAGCGGAAAGCCCTGCACTGCCCCTTGTTCTGTCTCCACGCCTCTCAAGGGCAGTGACGGTGAACAGGCGTGCTCCTCCTATAGACCTCCTCCTGAGGGCGTGTAAAGTCAAGTCAAAGTCACTCAGTCGTGTCCCACCCTTTGTGACCCCATGTACTGTACAGTCCGTGGAATTCTTCAGGCCAGAATACTGGAGTGGATAGCTGTTCCCTTCTCCGGGGCATCTTCCCAACCCAGGGATCAAACCCACGTCTCCCATATTGCAAGCAGATTCTTTACCAGCTGAGCCACGAGGGAATCCCAAGGGCATGTAAATGTTTGCATTAAAAATCGTAAAAAAGCCTTTAAAAAAAAAAGCTCCCATTCTGCTTATATGCCTTAGACTGTTGGAAACCTTTTCATTTTAGTACAACTATTTTCCAGATTCCTTTTCGGGCACATTTTGGCTCTTCTGAAAGATTTATTTAAAGCGGCGTTTGTTTAGCCAGCGCTTAATTTTATTTTCCACTCTGACTTCTCACCCATCCAGGTCCCATTTATATTGCCTCTGCCCTTGCCAGTCTTGAGAAAGCCTCCCGAATTAGCATCATCTGAGAATTTAATTAACTTGCTGTTTACTAACCCTCTCCTTTCAAGATAATTAATGAGGATGTGAAGTGACACCAGGCCCGACACGGCTCCCGAGTGGCACCTGAGCAGCCACCTCCCCGGGTGGGCCCCTCGGGGGTGCCAGCTCCCTCTTGTTTACCTTCAGCCCTGTGGCCACACTGGGTGCAGTACAGATGTCCAAAATTTGCCCAAAACCGGGCTCTTCTGCCTCACCTTTTATCCACCCGTTTTTCTGCTGTGTTAATTAAAAAGCCTCGTTTTACTTAGAATGGAATGCTTATTTTTGTGTGTGGTATTCCCTGGACAGAGTCTATATTACCGGGCCTGAAATTAAACTGGCTGAGAGAGTCAAGAATTACAGTTCCCTTTTGTTTTCTATAAAAGTGGCAGCAGAGCATCTCCCTGCCCCCAACTTTATACTTGATCCAGAAAGTAAAGAGGTTGTCCTCAACCTAGAGTTCAGTACTGTCTCTGAAACTTTCCCCGATGATGGACATGTTCTGTATTTGCTACCACATGGTAGCCACTGGCCACAAGTGGCTGTGAGCACTTGACACGCAGCCTGCGTGGCTGAGGAGTAGAACTTCAAATTGTATTTAAGTTAGTTCAGACATACATCATCACAGGTGGCTAATGGTTGCAACATTGGACCAGCACTGGGTACTTCTGTTTTAATCTGCCTTGGGTTATCTGTGGCAGCTCTGAAATTCCTGGCAGTTTCTATACCCTCCCCAACAACTTTCTTCTCTGGCAGAGAAGGTGAACTGATTTCTCCATCACATTCGGCAAGCTGTAATTAGGAAGGTAAGTTTTCCAAGGGAAAAAGATGTTACTTTCTAAATCCAAATGTAAATGACTTGGATTATCCGTGTCACTGAGCGCTTCATTCATGCAGATAATTGAGAATTGACAGTGTCCTTTTCCCTCAATTACTTCCTGATAGTTCCATGTGTTACAATGGGAGGAACATGGAGCTGTTTTTAAATAGCTATGTTAATGTCCTCATTAATTTTACCTTTTCCTACCAATTAACAAATATTAACTCCAGTGGCAGAATTAAGTTGGCTTCCCTCATGAAGCCACTTTCATCCTGCACACGCTTCTTGCCCGAGCGTGGTGCAGCTTAGCTTTCTGCCTTTGGCTTTTTCAGTCCAGTGCTCCCAGTAGAGGCACTGGTTTTCGGGGGATCTTTGCACTGGGTTATTCACAGCGTAGCGCAGTGTGGCACCACCAGTGCAGATCCAGGATGAGAAGACTGGGGGTCAACTTGCGTGGCCCCCCGCATACAAGCCCCATTCTCATTTAAGTGGCAGAGACAAACCCAAGAGCCTGCAGGAGCCGTGCAGGCATCTTCTGTGGGTGCTAGTGCTGGCTGGAGAGCGCCTGCCCGATCTTACCCAGATAACTGTGAAACACAGTCTGTAAGTCTTGATTGTACAGCAGAGTTGCCGATCATAATGTGTTAGTCCTGAAGTTAAGAATTTTTTAAAACTCGGAGTTTTGAAGGTCATACCCACAGTCTCCTCAGTTATGGCCAGTTTCTCATCTTTGACCTAATGCTCTCCTCTGTCCATGAGACAGTGAAGAAAGGCATCTGTATGTCCCTTATTTCACAAGGTAGTTGTGAGAACCAGTTGAGCTAATGAAGGACCAAGCCCTTTGAAGTCTGTGCAAGGCTAGATAAACATGGATGGTGTTATTGAGAGAATGTTTAAATATTTTATTCCTCTAAATCCAGACTTCCTGATTACTCATTGTTGGATGTCAAGATCATTGCTGGCATTCTCCTTTTAAGAGATGCTTAGGAAACAGAAGTGTGGTGTGCAGGAAGATACACAGGGACGATCGTGACCTTTCACCTTTTCGTTTTGCTCCCTGGGCTCTTTAAACACAGGTTGTTTTCAGCTGCTAAAGGGCACAGAGGATGCCTACTTTTTTTTTTTTTAATTGTCATTAGTAATTCCATCATAGGTTGGTTAAAATTTGAATCAGTTACAGGTATTGTTTAGTTCTGAATAAATGTATAACCTTAACTGTTGTGTGGTGTTGTTCACAGTGGCTATAGACTGACATGTGGAACTTGAGAACAGGTACTGCCAACTGCAGAGCACGTTTACACACATGTTCTTACGTTCAGATGTCTGAAAACAAGGATGAATTGTTCTGGAGTGACTTCATAATTCCAAGTTAAATGGTACTTGAATTACTGTTGACCTTCACTTTGAAACAGCTTACTTTTATAACAAGTTTGCATGTCTGGCTCTTACTGGGGTTTGACGAGTTGGAAGGAACTTATTTTGCTTAAAAAAGTGTGTGTGTGTGTACACATGACTCTGTACACATGACCTCTCTTCACTGATATTCTGAATGATTGGGTAAAGCTTTTACAAAGTGTTACATCAGAGGCTAGCACATGGCTACTAGATGGACAAATCCAGCCAGTTACTTGTTTTTATAAATAAAGTTTTATTGGAACACAGTCCGTCACTGCTTTTGTGCTTTGGTGGCCAAGTTAGGCAGTGATGACAGAGACCAGATGGCCCTCAGCCTAAAATGTTTACTGTCCAGATATTTACAGAAAAAAATTGGCCGACAGCTGATCTACATGATAAAAATATGTCTTTTAAGAAGTTGTATTTTTTTATAAATTCCGGGGAACTTGTGGATTAAGAAATTGTTTTATCCCTGTTCATCCTTAAAAATGCAGTTGTCAGTTCGGTCTGCTCTGGTTTATTTCTGTGATCTCAGGAAGTTGCGTATCAGATGCTGGATGCAGTGGCCCTGGTTTCGTGGTAGCTAAGCCTGCATCAGCTTCTCGCTAATGTACTGCTAGTCATTTTATTCAGTGGACTGAGTAGCTTTTGGTGTTTCTATGGGAAGGACACTGCTTATTAGTGAACATGTTCAGCCTTCAGCTCAGCTAAAATCTGAATGCCTTCTCAACCTGAAACAGGCAGTATTATTCTAAACGTTAAGTAATCTAGCTGTCCACAAAGACAGAGTGCTTCCCGGTCATTACAAGCTGTGCGCCACCATCATTCCTCACCGTAATGCCGTGAAGTAGGTTCTTCACGTCGCCATCCAGATTTTATCACCGGAGCGGGAAAGGGTGGCTTGCTGAAGGTCACATAATGAGAAAGCCCACTGGCAATTTGTGTCATCTCGTGAGTCATGTTGGCGCTGGGAAATGAAGCTGGCACCAGTGGGACTCACGCCCAGGGGCTAGCCGGTCCTCCTCACCGGCTCCTGCCCAGCAAGGCCGACGATTTCATTAGCGAGGTGAGTGAGCGGGTGATCCAGTAATTAATTCGTCTCTGTCTAGACTTAGGAACCCAGTGAAATCGGATGAGGGGGAAGGCTTCCCACGTCTTGACATGCCCCCCTCCAACTGATTCTCGTCACCCAGAAATGTTTTTTCTTTTAACTTTGCCTGACCGTTTATGAAGTATATTCCTATTGATTTACTTTCTGGATCCTCATGGCCCTGTGTCAAATGATGGCCTTATTCCATTTGACAACCTGAGGAGAGAGCTCGGCATCTGAGCCCCACTCCCCAGCACTGCCCCCAGCTCCCAAGCCTGTGTTCTTGTTGCAGAATGACCTGAATGACATGCGTCCACAGGAAGGCACATGGTCCCTGCCTTCAGGAGCCTTCCAGTCTTGTGGGGAATATGCCACAGACGTAAAGCTGGTAACTGGCTTTCAGGGTCTCAGTGGGAAAAGATGTGCTGTGAGGTGGAGGCTTTGAGGTCAGAGGAGAAAGAATCATGGTGGACTGCGAAATAGGGGCAGAGGTGTGATACTCAGAAAGGGGAGCAGGATTTGGCTAAGCTGGGAGGGAAGTATGCACAGGAGGGAGTGGCATGAGCCAGTATCTCTCTCTCTCACACACGCGCGCGTGTACACACACACACACACACACGAGCTGGAGCTGGGAGGGAAGTATGCACGGAAGGGAGTGGTGTGAGCCAGTATCTCTCTCTGTCTCTCTCATACACACACACACTCGCCTGCACACACATGAGGCCACTGAGGGATCAAGTTCAGGAGACAGCAGAACTGGCTGGAGAAGGGGGTGGTGCAGCAGAGAAGGTGAGAAGATGCTCTAACGGAGGACCTTTCTCATGTACAGAGAATGATGGAGACAGTGATTAGAGAAGATGAATAGTACCTCTGATTGTTGTGTGAGGAAACAGGAAGCAGGAATGTAGATAGACAGATGGGGAATGAATGGGTCCAAAGCTGGCAGAAAGACCCCCACTGTAAACATATGTGTCACCAGAAACCAGACTGGCTGTTGGTTCCTCTGGCCTCATGTTATTACAGAGTCATCTGGAAAGATCATTGAAAAATATTTATTTTAATACTTTCAGCCTTTAAAAGAATGATCTATAGTCTGTATTAATACAGAGCAGACTCCTGGATCTGAGATTCCACACAGCTGCCACCCAGCACGTTGAGGTGTGGGGAGTGACCAGCCACATCCTTATACTGGGGCCCCAGGAAGCAACCGCACACTGGTCTGTGTCCGCGCGTCACCGTGCCCCGGTCGCACAGTCCCTACTAATGTGCAGTGTGCATCAGAGCGCCCTGGTGCCCCAGGGCTGGCAGGATCTCAGCCATCCTCTCCCTAGTCCTGCCTTCTTCAACATTCCCCCAACACCCCCTGCCCCTTACACCCCATCATTTTGCTCAAGGAAATTTCCCCAGTTGCCAGTTTTATAGATGCAGTTTTCTGAAACTTGGATTTTACTGCAGAAGCTCCCTCGCAGTTCTCCAGCAGGTTTTGTGAACCGTAATCTGTCCAGAATGAAACTACCCATGCCCCCAGCAGACCTTCTCCTGTGGGTCCCACCCACCTCACACTGGCTCTTGGCCCTGCTGGCCAGAGTGAACTTGCTGAAAATGAGGAAGGGATGTTTTGGTCAATGTGGGCTGGTTGGCGAAAACCCTCCCTGTATTTCACCATTTAGAAATATGTTTTGAAAAATATAACTCACTGACTGGCCTCACAGCTGCATTCTGTTGGGAGGTTGAGAGCGGAGCCAAGAGGTGTGGTATCTCTGGACCAAGTCACCCTGGGAAGGGTCTGCTGTAAGCGGGGCCAGCCAGTCAGAAGGCTGAGGAGCCTGGAGCTCGGGCATAAACTGGAAAGGGAGGGGGGCACATGCAGGTATTCAGCGTCTGAGCCCAGATGGAGAATGGTTCCTCCCTCAAAGGTCTCAGAACTTGAAAACTCATGAAAGTGTAACATATAACCAGTTCCTCGGGGTCCGGATAGCAGCGGGTCTCAGCATATAGGAGGACAGGAAACTCGGGAAGAAAGTAAAGATGTATGTGTGCGTTTGTGATCAAATGAACACATCCTCATCCTGGTGCTTCGAATCTGGAGACAGTCGAGTTGCTCTGTCAGACGTGGGGTGGGGGTTCCCACGCGGCCACCTCCTTCCAGAAGTCCGAGCACTGTCATGTCACTCCGTTGGCTTGCGGACATTTTCTGTTAGAACTAACCTGTGTACTAAGCTGTTTTCACCTACAAAGATGCCGTCGACACCCGTACTCATCCTTGCAGCCGTCTCGGCCGAGTTACTTGGCCTGCAGAGGCGTCTGTTCTGTGTGCTCTGCGCCCCCGTCTCTGTGATCGGCTGGGTGTTCTGGCTGCTTTTAGTATCCCCAAGTCTCACAGCCCCTTGTCAGTCTAGTAGTGAAAGAGGATGGCCATGCTAAAGCCAGGTGAACACAGCAGAGGGCATATATGAAGCAGAGGGTGGAATGACAGTGACTGAGCTGGCCTCTGGCTGGGGAGTGTTTGGCTGGTTTGTTGGGAAAAGGACAGCACTTCTGCGATCCATAGGCTGAAATAATGAAGTCACTAAACACAGCCATTTAAAATAATTATCTCCAGCCCCCCAAATCTTATTTAAACAAACGGTGTATATTAGCGAACGTGTTTATTCCTCAGCCCTGGCATCTCACCTGGACTGCAGACTCCCACGTGGGAGTCCAGTGCAGCATTTGCTGAAAAGAATGACACGTGGTGGGCGCGGGTGGGACCACCTGTGCTCTGACATCCCAGAGGCGGGCAGATGGGGTTCTGGCCCAAGTGTGAAGGGTGCCCCTCGCCTGCCCTAGCTGCCGTGCAGCTTGTCAGCAGGTGGAGGGTGGTTTGGGGAGGGTCTCCAAGCAGGAGATGGACCAAGACCAGAAAGGCCAGGGCTGGTGGGTAAGGTGGGAACAGCCAGGCGTCTCATGGTGTGTGGGGTGTGTTGTGGGGTGGAGGCTGGACATCTGAGATGGAGGAGGGAATCGGATGCGGCCAGCTTGGTCTGGAGTGACAGCCGAGGACCAAGAGCGGCAGGAGAGCATTAGAGGAGTGTCTCAGTTTCTTCAGACGTCCAGCCAGCCATCTTTCAGTCCCTACTGTGGGCCAGGAGCTATGCCTTGAACCAGGATTGAAAGTTCTCCCCGCCTGTGAGGTGCGGTCCATGGTGTGGCAGAGGAGTTGGAGGTGGTTTGAAGCACAGATAAGTCCAGAGTGGATGCTGCTACAGCGGGCTTTGCGGGCCCAGAGGAAGGAGGCGTGGAGCTGGGAGCTGGGAAGGGCTTCAGATAAGGTGTGGCCTTTGCGCAGAGGAGGGCTCTGATCTCTCCAGCTGTATATTTATTTTCTTTTTTTTCTTGCTCATCCCTGCTTGGACCTTCATCCCCTTATTGGATCTCAGTCGTGTCTGACTTTTTGTGACCCCATGGACCATAGCCCACTAGGCTCCTCTGTCTGTGGGATTCTCCAGGCAAGAATACTGGGATGAGTTGCCGTGCCCTCCTTCAGGAATCTTCCCGACCCAGGGATCGAGCCCGTGTCTCTTATGTCACCTGCACTGGCAGGGGGGTTCGGGGGCTTTGCCACCAGTGCCACCTGGGAACATGGTCCTTTCTGGAGGACTTCCCAGCAGTCTGTCTTCCTGGCCAGTCACAGCAAGAACAGGTGTGCACACGCACACACGGCGGCCTCCGAGGGAGGTAAGACGGCTCTCCAGACTCCCCAAGAGCCCTCCAGGTTATCTCTTGGAAATCCAGACTCCTGTGATGCCTGTGCAAATGGCATAGGTGCTGGGATGGGTGAAGTGGGATTCTAGACTCTTGACTTCCTCCCCGTCTATGAGGGCTCACCCATTCCCAGGACCAAGACTCAATCTCAAAAACTGACGGCAGCTGTGAAGAGTACCAGACTTGTTCTCATCTGGCTTGGGTCCATGGCCTCCCAGTGTGGTCTCCCTTGTCTCCTTCTGTGAGAGGCCCCTCTTGTACCCCGGAGATGTCATGCTGGGGATGCGGACGCTAAGAGCGACAGCCCCAGGGAGGCCAGCAGACACCCGGAGATCTTCCAGCTCTCAACGGATGCTCCCCGTCCTTGAGCTCATGCCCATTGGAATGATTAATTGGCGTCCTCCACTCTGCTGGACAATTAAGGAGCGCAGGAGAAGGAGGGAAAGGTCTTCAGTTGGACCCAATTTGGCACCATATTGTTTTCTGTTAATCTATTTTGTTTTCTGTCCGTCTGTCCCCAGGGACGGGTGCCTTGCTGCTTGCTGAAGCATGCATAACTAATGTCCTCATTAAGGGCTGATCTGTTTACCAAGGCCAGGCGAGGAAGCCAGCCTGCCAAACCTAGGCGCAAGCTGGGGGCCGTTGCCTCCCTCTGGGCCTTAGCCCCACCTCATTAAGCTGGTCCAGGCTATTGATTGGGAGCCTGTGTTTGGAAGAGTCTTACTTACTCCATGCATTATCTTGACAGATTGATCAGACCTGATTGAGAACCTCTTAAAGAAACGAACAGCTGTAATGGGAAAGTTGGACTCTGTCATCCGTTAGGATGATTCTGGGAGCAAGAAGAACAAGTCTGACATCTTGGAGCAATTGTATTTACAATTAACATGGCTGAAAACGATTGCCTCTATTGATCCCCCCTTCCTGCAATTACAGCTCCATTGTTTACATTCCAGCACTTCAGTTATAAAAAGGAAATTCAATAATTATTGCATTATTTAAAGTTAAAGTGCCACAGAGTTTGCTGGCTACGCTTGCTGGTTGATTTAACGTTCAGTAAAATCCATGCGGAGCTCTCCATCTTGAGGCCGAACAATATCGGCTTTTAATGAGACTTAAAAAGCGGGGGAAGGAGAGCAAAACCTAGTGTGCAGGGTGTTTGTCGGGGCTGTTTATGGGGGGACCCAAAGGCAGGGCAGAGAAGCGCGCGTGTCATCTTTCACAGACCTGTGTCCCCTCTTGCCAGCTGTCTCCTGCTCTCTCGACTCCGCTTCCTCAAAGAAGCACTTCTCTCTTTCCACTCTCTCAGTCCCTTGTCCCCTTCCCACAAGTGTAACTTCTCCTCCTCGGCCATCAACAAAACCCACAGAATTTAAGGAGAAAGGGTGAAACGTCTTAGCACCCAGAAGGAGCGACATGAAAGGCATTTGTGTCAAGGGAAATTTTCTCTTCCATGCAGTCATTTTCCCATTTTCTGATTCGAGGGGAAAAAAATGAAATAAAAAATGAAGCGCCCCCCCCACCCCAGCCCCACTTATGAGGAAGAAAGCCCTGCACGTGCTCACTGACCCCTCTCATAACGAGGGTGGTGAGGGTGTTGGTCAACAGATGCTGGGAGCTCGAGAGGTGCCTCCAGGTTGGAGCACCACACTCAGACTCCCAGCAGCAGCAGCTGGAAAGTTCAAGAGCACGGGAGGAATTTTAAAGACCGTTTTGTTTTTCTCATATTTGGTGGAAACTCTGGTGGGCTGGGTTCCAGCAAGACATCTGGACAGGTGTGCTCAGTGGGGTGCCGAGCTCACGAGGAAAAAGTGATGCCTCATGCCTCGCCATCAAGAGGCACGCTTTCAGCCCCAGCCCCAGGAAATTTGAGACTGCAGGTGTGAAAGGGGAGAGGAAGATGAATGGAGCCAATTCCGACTTTTATAAAGTATCTGGAGCTGGCCGGTAGCAGGCAGCTGCTTCCGTGGGCCTTTTTCATTAAAGAGGTGAATTCTTGAGTGCTGGCACTGCGTGATTTATCGAGTGCAGTTTGCTAGCATCTGAAATGCTCTTTGGGAAAGGGTGGGTGATGCGGAGATTTTAGGCCTGGGCAGTTTTCCTTCTTAGAAGGAAATACCTTCAGGGGTTCCAACTTGGGTCTCTCCTCCGTGGCGGTCGCTGTCCCAAGCAGCTGTTCTCAGGAGTGTGATCCCAGACCACCAGCATCAGGGAGACGGTCAGGAATTCTCCCTCCCTACCCCGAACCCGGACCTGGGGAATTAGAAACCCTCAGGGCGGGCCCCAACGCTCTGCAGCGGGACACCCCACCTCCCGCCCCAGGTGCTTCTGAGGCACGCTCAAGCCAGAGGACCGCAGCGCGGGGACGTGTCTGTGTCTTTAACTGCTGAGCCCGTGGTGTGTGCCTGCCAGCCAGGTGAGGAAGCACCGTCCAGGCTCGAGGTAGAAAGATGAGGCCTGTGCCAGACGTTTGGGCAATCCTTCCCACCTTCTGAATCTTTTTCACATTTGTTTGCTCACGTAGTTTCCAAATTGCCTCCGAGGAAGACAGGGCAAGTATAAACGTCTGTGTTTCACAGATGAAGTAACGCACCTGTTTTGACCACCAGACAAGTATTTCTTTTTTTTTTTTTTTTCTTTCTGCTCTGTTGACTGTCATGGGATTGGAGATACAAATAAGCAAATCCTTCAGCGTGGATTTGGGAAACCAGGGATGTGTCTGTTTCAGCTCAGTTCTTCTTCCCTGGTCCTCACCTGGGGTGTTGGCAGATGTGCTAAAGAACAAGGTTTCTGATTTTTCACTATTTGGGCGCTGACAGACAGAGAGATCCGGGAAACAGATGTGGTTCTGGAGCAAGGGCCTGGGCCTGGGGCGAGGGTCCTGACTCTGCCACACCAGCTGTGTGACTATGGGCAAATGACTTAAAAAGAATAATTAAGGGCCTCTTGTAAGGAAGAAGTCAGTCCCGTGCATGTGCAGTTTTCCCTCTGTTTCATAATTTCTGCACATCAAAATTTCTTTACTGTCAACAAGCAATCCTGCTCTGGGACTGGGGGTGTGGGGTGGCGGTTCCCAGGGAGGGGGCAGGACAGACTGGGCCTGAGGAGGGAAATGTCAAATAGGTAAAATCAGTAACATTCATTCCTATCCCTAATCCCAAAAGCCTAACCAGCTTGAAAAGTAATGATAGTAATAATAATAACCTTATTAATTATGAAGGCAAACCATAGAACAGGTGCCATGTTAAGCACCTTTGTATGAATTATCCCACTGACCCCTCCCACTGGTGCTGTGAGAGGGGCCCTGTATTGCAGACGAGGAAACCGAGCCCCAACCCATGTGTATGTCTTGCCCAGAGTAGCACAGAGGGAGGGTTTTCCCCGGCCTGCCTTAATCCAGAGTGCTTCATAAACCACCGTTATGGCAGCAGTGTGACCTGGAGTTGAATGGGGACCAGCTTGAGTAGCACGAATACGGCGGCCTTTGTTTCTTGTGGGGACTTAAACCCGTGGGAGCTGAAGAGTCGCTCCAGGGAGGAAGCGTATCTTCACAAATGAAGAAAGTCACCGTTCCCCATGCCCTGTCTTAACAAGGGGTGACCTTCGGACTCGAGGAGCCTGGGCTCGTCCCTGGAGAATGGTCAGGTTGGTGTTAGCCTGGGGACCGACTCTTTTCCTCACCGTGTATTTCCCTTGGCTTCCCAGCTGATGTACGTGCTCACTTGACCAGCGTGGAAACTAGCCCTTATCTTGCTTGAGACCCTGTGCTCTGATGGGCCCCCTCCTTTAGGAAAGATGCCTGCATACCCTGAGAAGGTTCGTCTCTGTGTGGTTACGCCATGCCCCTCTCTGGAGTTTTCCCAACAGAGGGAAACGAAATCTGTTAGTACCAGCATTCCACAAGAGCCCACATTTGGATTTTTTCTAGAAAAGACTCAAAGCCGAGTCTGATACACCCTCTCAATGGTTGCAGATTCGTGCTTATTTTACTTCTAAAATTTATTGTGCTTCTCTCTAAGGACCATTCATCTTCTTGAGACTTTTGAATGAGGAGATGTCATTCTTGCGAGCCAAGAGATCCAGGGTTGGAAAGCCAGAACTCCAGCCTTGGAACTCGGATGCCAAGAGCGAACAGTCAGGGCTTGTTCCAGGGCGTGAGGAGTCTGGCCTAGAAACCAGAAAATAGGTCAGAGATTGATCTAAGGGAACGTTTTTTTACTTCCTTTCACTTTCTCTTGTAAATTGTGGTCGGGGCTTATATTTTAACGTTGTCTGCTGGGCTCCTGCAGTGAAATAGGACTAAATTAACATGTGCCAAGGTCGAGGGCTTGAGTGGGTGAAAAGCCAACATGAAACAGAAAATACATATATATTTAGGTTGACCTTCCGGAAGCCTTCCTAAGAATGCGACATTAAATCTGGAACGGTAACACCACCCCTGATTAAAAAATTAACCACCCCTCTTCCAGGTTGAGTTACACCTGAAACAGTTTCCTCTTTAGATGTTCAAGGTGAATACCTGGGTCTGGGGCGTCTCCGGCCCCATGACAGCCCCCTGCAGTCGGTACGGCGTCGCTGAACGACCATGGACCCGGCCTGCAGCCCTGGGTTCCAGTCCTGTTTTGTCCACACTCTGTGGGAACTCATGGGTCGGGGGGAGGAGTCACATGACCTCTCGAAGCTTTGGGTTTCTCCAAGGACAGGAGCCAAACACTTCGGGCTGTAATGGGAAAATGAAGTGTGTGAAGGCGCGTCCTCAGCAGTACCTGCCGTGCAGGGTTACCATGGTGAATTAACCCCCCTCACGTCTTCCTTATTCCGTTTTAGTGGGTAATTAGCGGTCTCACTCCGGACCTTCATCTTCCTGTCCCGTCTCACCGGAGCTGTTGGGGAGACTTCTGCAGCCCTCTCCCTGAGCCCCTGGCTTGCTCTGGTTAACAGTTTTCTCCTCCAGAGGCCTGATGGGACAGCAGCCTCTTCCACCAAGGCCTTCCGTGTGTGGGCTGTGGGGCCCTCCCCCCTAGGCGTGGGTCTCCCCCAGGGTCGCCCACGTGCCCCAGGAGGGGTGGCTCCCTGGGAGCTGCTTTACCCATCACGGAGCTTCAGCGTTTGATCTGCCCTCCGGGTGCGGTTGCACTGTATCCGTGGGAGAGCGTGGTGAGCAGGGGTGGGCCTTTGTGTGTTCCTCATAACAGGTATTATTCCCCAAGGAAGCCTCCTTCGTGAATCCTGTGTGTTTCCGTGTGTGAGAGTGTGTGTGCGTGTGTCAGAGTGTACTTTGTCCATTTCTACTTTAAAGGGGAGGCTTTGACAAAACCTGATCAATATTTTGCATTCCATGCATGAAGAACCAGATGTTAGAAGTTTCCTCTTGTTGGGGAGGAGGAGGGAGCCGGGGCCCCTCCAGATTTATAGAAATCGATGGTCTCTGACAGAAGTTGGTTAGTTTTCCTGGGAAACAAGTAACAGGAACACATTTTTTTGATTTTTGCGATGAATTATTTTCTAACAAGAGCCCTCTTCTCATCTCTTTGACTTTCAGTCGCTGGCCAGGGTGGATGAGCCCAACATACTAATGGGGTGAAATCCCACAAATAATGCCAGCCGGCTCCTTTCCTTTCTTTTTAAATTATTCATTTCCTCTTCATACCCGCCCTCACGTGCCAGGCTCGTTATCCGAGATGCCTTTTACTGTATTGAAGTCTTGTCTTTTCCAAGTTCTTCCCCCAGAACCAGACCCAGAAGCAAAGACAGGGGACCCTGGACATCTCCAGGTCAGGGGCACGGGAGTGTCACCTGCCAGCTAAACCCAGCCCAGCATTTTATTGATAAAATATAAGTGCTCCAACAGGATTGGACAGGTGGACAGGACAGGGTCCCTGGTCAGCACGAGGCAGCCCCCTCGCTCATTTCCAGCGCAGGTGCTGCTCACGCAGCGTGTGCCAGTCCAGCGCCTACGTGCTGAGGGCCATCTGTTTTCTGCTGCACTGTGGTCATTTGGAGAAGTTGGAGTTCGCAGAGTTCTTTCCCTGCTTCCATTTATGAGTCAGACCGGGTACTTATTTCCTTTTTGTGGGTCCTTGTACTTCTTTGTGCTTTCAGGAAGTAAATCCTGTTGCCACGTGTAGAACTTTCCTTCAGTGAGAACAACTGCACACTTGCAGTTCCTATAAGCCAGGGTTTTGCAGGCACTTTTTTTAAAAAGTTTTTTTTTTTTTTGGACGTGTTCCGTTTTTCAAAGTCTGCACTGAATTTGTTACCGTATTGCTTCCATTGTTTATGTTCTGGATTTCTGGTCATGAGGCATGTGAGATCCTAGCTCCCTGTCCAAGGATGGAACCGGCACCCCCTGCATTAGAAGGCAGAAGTCCCAACCACTGGATTGCCAGGGAAGCCCTTGCAGGCACTTTTAAAACCAGAGAGTAAGACCGGGGAAATCAGGGAAGCCCTCGGCGGTTCAGGATTCAAGGTTGTAGGAGAGGCTGGCTGGACGGAGTGCTGGACTGGACCTTGGTTTCTGCTCTTCCTTTAGCTGAGTCAGTCGCCCTTCCTTGACTATTGGTCCTGCTTCTTCATTACTCACTGATTGGTTTTTCTTGAGTGATCCACTGGTTTTCCTGTGCCACCGGAGGAAGTGTTCTCACGATGGTATTTACGCCAGAAGGTTGCCCTCCTCATATCTCGTGGCCTGTCTGCCAGGTTACCACCAGCACTGCAGGGTCAGGCCCGTGGGTGGGGCGTAGTCTGTGTGTCTTTGTGTGTGTCTTTGTGTGTGTGTGTGTGTGTGTGTTTACATAGTGTGTGTTTTCATGTGTTGTTGACATCTAGCATCGAACCAAACCCTGCCCAGTGGGCTCAGTGACCATTTTTCTTTGGGTCCACATGTAGCACACGTGTCTTATAGCACACTGGCCACAGTTGAAGTTATTGTTCTGTTTTCTTATTCTTTATTTTGTATTTTTAAAAACCTTTAGTTATTTATGGCTGCATCAGGCCTTAGTTGCAGCACGCGGGATCTTCATTTCGGCGTGTGGGGCCTCTCGTTGCAGTGTGTGGGTTTCTTCCCTACTTTGGGCGTGCAGACTCTCTAGGTGAGGCGCACAGACTCAGCAGTCGTGATGCATGGACTTAGTTGTCCTGTGGCATGTAGGATCTTCGTTCCCCAACCAGGGATGGAACCCGCATATCCCCTGTCTTGGAATGCAGATTCTTAACCAGCAGACCACCAGGAAAGTCCCGTTTTCTTTTTTAGACTGCACAACTGACCTGCTAGAGGTGAGCATAAAGAAATCTTGAGCATAGACTTCAGAATCTTGAGCACAAAGTAAAGAAATAAATGGAAACAGCCGAACAAGACGTGGGTTCTCCTACCTAAGGATGGTCGAGCTCTGTGATGGAAGGGGAGAGGCTTGGGGGAGTCCAGTATCTGTGTGGGAGAAGAATTTCCTGCCTGCCGAGAAGAGCAGGAACTCTGAGAGGAGGCAGCCCCTTCACTGAGTGTTCCACTGGGGTTTGTGCCTCGGTGGATTCTTCATATATTACAGTGAATTTAATTAAATACATTGTGATCCCAACTGAGGGTATCCTAATTAGCTGGGTCAGGAACAAATCATTCTCCCTCCTTCTCCAGATGAAAACATCTACTCTCTCCTGCAGGGAAAGCATTTCCGGGGTGACGGGCTGGCCCTGTGGAGTCAGTCTCTCCAGTCCTGCCCCCTCCTGCTGCTTCTTACTAGGCAGGTTCCCAGGGTGGAATTCCGGGGATGGGCCAGGGCATCATGGGAGGGAGAGGGTGCTCGGCCTCCAGGGTCAGGGCCTGGACCCACCGAAGGCCTGGGAAGGGACCAGATGGTGCGGAGAAGTCAAGGCCCTGTTGCTGGCTTTGGACCCCCGTTTGCTCCATGTTGGACAGCCTGAAAACTGCCCAAGCGGGAGCCTGTAAGATGTGGTGAGAACAGGAGCTCTCACGTGCAGGAGGACCCCCAGAGACTCCAGTTGTGAGTGGAAGTTTGGGTTGGGGTATAACCTTTATGAGCAGGTGTTTCCTAGGAATGGAAAAATCGTTTATTCTGGATTTCCATGTGTATGTCTTGGAGAGTGAAGTTGGAGTGCGCAAGCAAGCTTGGAATTTTGAATTAAGCTTCTGTGCAAGTCTGAGAGGGGACCCTAACTGTCCGCTACACCGGGCTCAGAGGGAGAGGCCATGGCTCTGTTTTCCACATTTTTTGTTTTTATTCTTGTCTCTACCATTTGCATTAGGTACCCATTTTCTTTCCAAAACGGTTCTCACATAGACCAAAAGGATTCCTGGTGGCAGCAGAGATTACCAGTGACTACCAGGAGTCAAGTGTGGTGGTGTAGGGGCATCATCGTTGTATCAGTTATTTTTCCAGCAGGAGTCCCCAGTGTGATGTTTATTTCAGTTGAGGATTTATACAGCCCTGTCACCCAAGAGCGCCTGAGTCTGAGGATGAAAGACATCTCATATCTCAGCTCCCATCCAACTCTTTCTGGCCGTGCTATCCTCTCTTCTGGCTCAGAGACTAAAAACCCCAGACATTTGGAAAAGAACCCTCACATCCATATTAAAATTTCATGTTTAAGATTCAGAGCCTTACTGCCAGGAAATCCTGTTTCATGGGAAGGTAATGGGAATTCGGGGTTAAGGCTTCAGTGATCCTTTCTGTGATTTCGTATTTTACAATACCACCAGAATCCCTTGATAGGACTTATCACTTTGAATTCCATGGTTATTTTCCTGTTACCTTTCATTCAGTCAGTTTTTGTTGAAACTTTAATAAATGTAATTTGTTGGGTCTTAGTGATCCAAGGTGGCCATTCCTGGCTCCTGTATGAGTTCCCTGTTCCTCAGTCCCAACCCTAACGCTTGCTCCCGGGAATACCCAGGTTCCATTTTTGGCTTTCGGGGGTCCCTATGGAGAATTTGGAGAAGGCAATGGCAACCCATTCCAGTACTCTTGCCTGGAAAATCCCATGGACGGAGGAGCCTGGTAGGCTGCAGTCCATGGGGTCTCGAAGAGTCAGACACGACTGAGCGACTTTACTTTCACTTTTCACTTTCATGCATTGGAGAAGGAAATGGCAACCCACTCCAGTGTTCTTGCCTGGAGAATCCCAGGGACGGCGGAGCCTGGTGGGCTGCCATCTATGGGGTCGCATAGAGTCAGACACGACTGAAGCGACTTAGCAGCAGCATGGAGAATTTGGGGAGAATCAGCATGGGCAAGCTCATTGTGTTTTCCTTTCCATCTAGCCCGTCAGTCTCTCTCCCCAGAGTCCCACCCTCCAAAAAATGTAGCTTTGGAGCTTTCCATCCTTGGCAAGGAGACTTAAGTCAGAGGGGGCAAACTGAAGAGAAACCATTAAAAAAAAAAAAAGAAACAGCTCAAATTTATTTCAAGAAAAGTAGCTTTGTGTTTTGGTGGTTATACTCTGACAGTTAACATTGAGCTTGCTTGTTTTTCAATCTCTTTCTGGTGGTGATTTCTGTAGGCCAGCTCTTACTGGAGGCAGGGCCAGGGGAAGACATATCGTTTTGCTCCAAGGCTCTGTACTTGAGTGTGTTAAATCACCCATTTCTGGGAAAGAAGGGATTGTTCTCTGCTGATACCTGTGAAGCCCTTACTGTGTTGCCTGCAGGTTGGCCTCAGAGCAAAAGTTAACGTCGTGTGGCCAGCTTACATGGTCGAGGGCCTGCGCCCCCTCCCCTTCTTCAGCCCTCTGTTGGTGCATTCATATTTCCTCTTCCAATGAGGTCCAGACCTGCTTCTGGGATGTTCACACTTTTTCTGTGAACGTAGGATGTGTGCATGTGAACACATGAGCCTCAAAGCTGTGTCATCCAGTAGGAACAGCTGGGCCGCTCTTGTTAGCATTGAGCAGAGTGCAGGACATTGACTTCTGCGCTTCCTGAGTGTCCCACGGTATAATCAGGACAGGACAGAGGTCCAAGCAGGACCAGAGATGGTTACCGGGCATGGGAGTCAAATAGAACAAGTGTGGTCAGAAAGGAGATGAGCAGCACAGAGCAGCCCCAAGGCTTTATTGTGGTTCCTTGGGCCAGGCTCGGGGGACTGGAGGTGGGAGTTGGGGTGAGGAGAAAGAGGGAAGGACAGGTGGTAACATGAGCCCATAAAATCCATGATGTCAGTTTACTCCTCCAGAAGGATACTGGGGGCAGATGCTGCCAGATTCTAGTTCTCTTTCTCCCATTAACTAGCTGTGTTACCTCGAGTCAACCACTTAAAACTTCTTGGGATTTTTTTTTTTCCTGCTTTATGTGTACCCAATAGAAAAATTCCCTCGTCGCCTAAAATGAGTCATTTGAAATGAAGAAAGTGGCCTTTCTATACCAGGAGCATGTCAGTTCTCTAATTCTTAATAAAAAGGGTCCGTAGCTTTCCATGTGTTCTCACAGGGACCCCAAAGGATGTGAATATTGTGCTTCGATACAAGTCTTCTTCAAGATACAGAAGTCTGGGTTCTGCTAACCCCATGGCCTCCTCTGGTTTGTGTACCATACTTTTATCCCTGTCGTGTCTGCTTCGTACTGATGCCTGGGCTTCCATGTTCTGGAATCAAAGTTCTGTATCGACACAAACACAGCCCAGAGTGTAATTTTGACCATCTGAGCTCTAAGCCAAATGACATTGAGATGTTGAGAGAGAACTGGTCTGGACAAATTTATTTTTCCTTTTTTCCTAATCTAGGGGAAAATGTAATTTCAGGTTCTCCTAATAGACCAGTTCTAAATACAAAAGCGTGAGTCATCTTTCTTGTGAAATAGCCACACAGCAGCTTTGGCGCTTCTTTACTGACCTAAGATTCTGTGCAGGTAAGGTGACCACCCTGTAGGCCATCCCTTAAAGCGGGCGCTCGTCACTTTTTCCATGAAGGTCCAGATAATAAGATTTTGGGCTTTGCAGGCCATGTAATCTCTTTTGCAACTGTTGAACTCCATCTGGTGTTCAGAAAGCATCCATTGATGATGCACAAACTGATGATGCACAGTTTGTGGCTGTGTTCCACCGAAACCCTGTTTGCAGAACCAGGCAGAAGGGTACACTTGGCCTGTGGCCATAGCTTGCCAACCCCTGTCCACATAGAGCAAACACTTTGGAGATAAGCGGAAAGAGGAACCTCGGATTATTGTGCCAGGAAGCCAATTTTACACTGGGATTGTCGGATCCATCAGCATTTTCAGCACTCTGACACACCTGGGGGAGGCAGGAGCAAGAATCACCTTGCTCCCTGTCCTCATCAAGCTGCTGGGGGAAGGGCCCCCTGGGAAAACCGAGTCACCCCGGAAAGGGGTTGTGGGGCTGCCAGCAGGGCGGGCGGGCTCACGGCGAAGCTGGGCTTGGTGCGGCTGACCAGGGCACGTCCCTCTCTCTCACCCTCGCAGCACCTGCAGCAGCACGAGAGTGGCGTGGAGGGCGAGAGCTGCTACTACCACTGCGTCCTGTGCAGCTACTCCACCAAGGCCAAGCTCAACCTCATCCAGCACGTGCGCTCCATGAAACACCAGCGCAGCGAGAGCCTGCGCAAGCTGCAGCGGCTGCAGAAGGGCCTCCCTGAGGAGGACGAGGACCTGGGGCAGATCTTCACCATCCGCAGGTGCCCCTCCACCGACCCTGGTGAGTGGTCTCGTGGGCCACAGGTGGCCGCTGTGCTCTGGGCGTGGGGGACACGCAGGGACTGTCACTTTCCTCTTACTTTTAAATTTTTTTAGAGGAACTTAGCACCACTTTTCTTTGCACGTCACAAGCCACTGCCCAGTGAGCAAGCCAACAGACCGTGTGTTGTCCCCTCTCCCCAGGTGCGTCCAGCGTGCATTCTAGATTCAGTCTTTGGGTTCAGATCGACATAAAGAAAATGCTGAAGTATGTCTTGCTCAGAATTGAGATTGGGCAGTTCGTGGCCTCGAGTCTGGTCTGTAAGAATGAACTTCAGAGGTGATTGAAGAGTGAGTGCTTATTAAAAACATCGTGACTGTATCCGAGCGCCCGGGCTATTCCCGGCTCAGAGCTGCCCCTTCCTTCACAGAGAGTGTGGGGACCTTGCCGCAGCCCTTGCCCCATGTCTGCTTCCCGCCTGTCCTCTAGCCTGCAGTCCTTTCTCCTGTCTTTCCCATGTGACTTACTCCTGCAGGAACCTCGTACATTAGACTGTCCCCTCTCTCTTACTTTTTTCAGCCTCCCAATCCCTTTCTCTCCACTTGGGAGCATAGGACAGTCACCTGTCTCTTTAAAAACCGTACAGCAGAAGCACTCCCTTAATCCTGGGTTCCGCTGTCTGTCTACAACAGAATCTTCAGATCTTGAAAGAACAGTCTGTGTTGGTCCATCTCCAGTTCCCATCAGACTATCAGAGCCTGTTTCCTCTCGTCATCAAACCGTGCTTGAGAAGGAACCGTTGACCTTGCATGTACCCAGCCCAGTGGCCACGTGCTGGGCTTCTTGCTTGGTCTTTGAGGTTGCTGCCTAATGCCTTCTGGAAGCGCCCTTGCCTGGCCGTGTTTCTGTCTTGTTCTTCCGCTGCTCTGGACCATCCTCCACGCCCCTCCCTGGCTCGTGGTCCTTGGTCTGCCCCACAGGCCAGCATCGCCAGGCACTAGGCCTGGCCCTTGGCTCCCGACCTCTTGAAACTTGGCTCTCCTGCCTTTGGCACGTGCCCTTCAGGCGGCTCCCTGGGTTTCTCCCTGGGGCCACCTCACAGGCCCGGGTTCACGACTTCTCCTGCAGACAAACCCCTTTGCTCATTCCGATGGCGTGTTGCCGCACGACCTGGCCAGGCTGCAGACTCGGGTGGGCCTTTTGGCCTCTCTGTTGCCTGCAGCACCCTGTCAGCCATGGAGCTGTCATGGCTGTGTGGGGTTTTAATCCTAATGTTATCAGATTGCACATTTTTACAGTTTTTAAAGGCAAAAAGTTATATAAACCTTACTGTGAAAAATGGCACGGCCCTCCCCAGTGCCATTCCCCAGAGCCCTGGCTTTCAAGTTTAATTGTTCCTTTTGTTATTCATGGCCATATTTCTTAATAGCCTCTACTATTGTTTGAAATTTTCTTTTTTTTTGGCTAAGTGTTAGACATTACCTGTCGGCTTTCTACATGGGAAAAGAAGGATTTTACTAGTACGCCATTCTGCAGGCCCACACACTCATACCTACTCACACACACCCGATCCACAAACTCACATTCCCACCCTGCCCCCACTCCGTACACACCCTCTTGCACACAGACTCGGTACCCACACACCCCAGCCCCTCAACACATTCTGTCTTACCCTCCGATCTGTCTTCCGTTATGATTAAATAATAATTTGGGGGCATATTAATATTCAGTATTTTCATTATTCTAACTCTATAAATATTAATCACAGCTGAGCCATGTAGAGTTTTATAATTTCATTTACCTTCTTGTACAACTTTTTGTTTTCTCTGGTTTTCTAGGTACCTATGATTAATTCATGGCTAGCCCTCTGCCAGAGTAGACGTTTTCTCTGCTCTGAAGGCTCTGCTGTATTGCTTTATCTGTCAGCTTCGTTTCCTACTGGAGGCATCGCTCCAGAGCCCCCATGGACCTCTCTGCCTACAGCTTCTGTGTCCATCACCCAGCTGCTTCTCTTCCCCCTTGTTCTGTATGGGTGGAGCTCGATCCCCCAATGATGGGATACACCAGAATTCGAGACCATTTCCTCTCTGCTCGAGTAGGGTTATCACAAAGGAGGGGCCAGTCCTCCTCGCGGTCAGCCTGAATTGTCGCTTTGGGAAAGTCCTGCGTGGGGATCAGGGTGATTTTTGTCACCCCCAGGGCACTGCAAGATGGACTGTGCCCTCCTGCATGTATCATGGATGCCTCTTTTGTTTAAAGTTCATCATTCTCCACCTCTGGGGCTTGTGTTTCATGTCTGACCCCATGGTTCTGCCCTGGGATGGGACCCAGCACCCACATACACGCCAGGGCCCCAAGACTGGGACCATTGTGCCATCCGGCTGTGGGGGTCCCCACTCCCCACGATGGCATTTTGGCCTGTTTGTCCTGCCAGTCTCTTTATTCTGCTGTTAAATCATTTCACGGGGTTCTTCTTCCTCTACCAGTATACTCAGACCTATTTATTTCAGGGTTTAATTTTTTTTTAACCAGCTTTGCATACGTCATTGTTTTAATCTTCCACTAAAAGCTGGTCCCTTTTGCCCCTCAATTCTTTCTTTCACTCTGCTCAGAATTCCCTTTTTATTAATGAGGTGCCCCAAACTAAATAGTGTACAGCTGCCATTTCACCCGGGGTCTATGAGCTGGAACAAACAGTCCCCTGTTTTATAATGTAATACTTCTATTTATGCAGTTGCTGTGGAATTGCGTTCTTACACCATTGCCTTCTGGGTTTCTCTCATTTAATGCGTATTAGTGTTTTTTTTCTTTTCCTCCCTCTCCGAAGTGTATGAGCAACTTTCATCTAGATGATAGACTTCCTTTCTGTATTTCAGAATCCTTTTGTGTTGTCTTCGGCCTGGAGTCATGTTTTCACTCTCCACCCACCTCCCTCCCCACCCTGCACTGCCCTTCCACCCATGCGCTCTAGTTAAATGTATACTCTTTACTAATGACAAAGGCATAAATTCCTAGGTAATGTTCATATTGACATGAACAGTAACTCAGTTCTGTTTTAGAAACTCCATCAAGAAAACTCATCTTAAAACATATCCTCCTCCCTTGCACTGGGGATAGACTTATTAACTTCTTGGAAGAATGTCTTCAAGAGAAGGGCTGCATGGACCTGGTAGAATTAAGACACTGAAAGTCATCATCTTCTGGTTTTGTAAACACAGACTTCATAAAACAGGTGTCCCTTGTTCTGCCACGCTCAGAGACGCTGCATCATCCTTTTACAGATGGAAGGTTCGTGGCTGCCCCACTTGGAGCAAGTCTGTGGGTATCATTTTCCAATCAGCATTTGCTCACTTTGCGTCTCTGTGTCATGTTTTGGTAATTCTCACGTTATTTCAAGCCCTCCACCAGCAGAAAATATTTCGACCCCTTGAAGGCTCAGATGATGATCAACATTTTTAAGCACTGAAATGTTTTTTAATTAAGATATTTATTTTTTATTTATTTTTATTAAGATAGTTAAGATACTTTTTTTTTTTTTCCCCGACCTTAATAGACTACCATGTAGTGTAAATGTAACTTTTATACGCACTGGGAAACCACAGAAATCACGTTAGCTCACTTTGTTGTCATACTCGATTTATCACAACATCCATGAGGTGTGCCTGTAATTCCCACTTCTCTCCTCTGGGACATAAAGGTTGGGGCACTGATCCTCAGCTGGCAAGGTCATCCTTGTGGTGTGAGGAGGCCTCAGGGCTGTCTTTGGGCACCTGTCGGGAGCCCTGCGTTCTGACTCTAAGCCGCGTGTAAACAGTGGTGCTGTCTAGGGTTTTCCTTCCTGGCATTCTGTCATCACCTGGTTAAAAGACGGTGTTCTCTCTCCTTTCCTTTCCTCCTGTCTTGTCCGCACACCAGAGAGATTTATACAAAAGCCACCGGAAATAACGTCCTTCCCTTCCGTGAGCCCAGGGGCTCAGAGCTCCTGTCACCTTCTGCAGTGGCGGGGCTTCTCTTGCCGAGGCTGATGGAGTGGACTCTCCTGTGGCTTCTCGCCTGAGGGTGACAGAAATGCCACTTCTTCAAACCTTACTTGTTAGCTCAGTCCCACATGGAAGTGCAGAGAAGGAGAAATGGTGGAAGCTCCTCTGCCTTCAGAATTTTGTAGCAGTGGCCAAGATTCATACCCACCACTGGCTCCCTAAGCCCCTTGAGAGCCCTCCTGACCAGTCTTAAAGCATCGAGGTCCTGCCCTGCTCCACCAAAGGGCTGAGTCTTGGTTGCTGACCACATGCTAATACCTAGTCCACCCTCCCCGACACAGTCCTGCTTGTGGTCAAGCGTCACCCTTACTTACATCAGTGAGTCCCGTAGTGTATTGGTTTTTTTTTTTTTTTTTTTACCAAGTGCAATGGTCTTTGTGGTTATGCTTGCCGCCCTCACCTCTGTGCTAGAAACACATACACACACACGGCCTTCCCATTTAAAAAAGAATGTCTTGGAAATGTACATCTCACAGAAGAGAAGGTGACCACACTACCAAGGTTCGTGCCTTCCCAACATTTTTTGTGTGTGACCTGGTCTTTTGATTTTGGCTTGAATGTATTTTCTGCAGGACCAAGTATTCTCTCGACGGTTTTGGGATTTGGCCTTCCTGTTTCACTCCCACTCCTTCCCACATGCACACAGATAAAGGCAGACAAAGCTCGTTGCTGCAGCGGCACCTGGGTCATATCTCCCAGTGGCTGGCTTCGGCTCTTTGCCTCCCCTTAGTTAACCAGAAGCCCTTGGAAGATGGAATGCACCCGTAGGTGGATCATGTGTAGGATCAGCTTCCCTGTTTGCTTATTAAAAAGGCATTTCTGGCTCCCGGGTGAAACTGTGGTTAATTTCGCTCTATCAGTGCCCTGAGCTTCAGAAGACAAGAGCCACTTTGTGCTTCTGCCCTCGGCCTTCCTCTGTTTTCCTCCTCCTGTTTCTCTTACCCTGCCCTTAACTACTTCTCACATGGGGACGTAGCCCTCCAAACGTTGCACATAAGTAATGACATGACTCTTCATCGAGCACCTACTCTGGGCAAGACTTTGAGTTGGGGGCACGGCTGATGCCGTCTCTCAGCTCTTGGTGTGGATACATTGTTCTAGACGCCGGCTCATGCGTTCAGGGCAACCGGATGATGGCTCAGCTTACAGATGGTGTGCTCATTCAAAATTGAGGGGAGTGTTTTGCTTGGAGCAGAAGATGGCAGCCTCCTTCACTGACACATCTTCGGCGCTCAAGGTAGTGAATTCCTGGGGTCAGGGAGCTGGCCAAGTGACGATGTGGTTTAGACGACAGCCTTTACTGAGACACTCACCGGCTCCACTCGATGGATGATTTTTTTGAAGCAAGTTCCGGGGAGTTCTACTTGTACAATTTAAGAGAATAAGAAAATGCACTGTTTTCCAGTTTGTCATTTGTTTTGGTTTTGATTTTTCAAAACTGGCATAAAGCTGCCCTCGGAGTATTAAGAGCATTGTTTTCTTTTTGTTTGTTTTGGTTTTTTTGTAAATAGCTAAATTATACGCAATTTCAGTACAATTTTTCTTTTAACACTAAAATATGGTGTGACCAGTTCTGCAGTTCTAAAGTATTATTTTCGTAAAACCACCAGAGTTTTTTCTCTCTCCTTTTTCCTTTTGATTGTATGTCTTGTCCATGAGGCTTGGGGAAGCATAGGGATAAAGTAATTCTGCCAGAAAAGTTTAATGTGTAAAGGGCATCTGAACAAATTGGGGTGACTGAAAATTTGAGCACTCTTGAAGGAATAGAGAAAACATGACTTTATCTGTTTTAAATCCATTTCCTGATGAGGGACTACTGGGATGAGAATTATGAATTTCAGGGTGCTTTTTTAGAAAGCTTTTCAATGCAAGGCTAAAGAGACTTCATTATATATTGACATGAAGAGAGAATATAATATTGTTGAATGAAAAATGGAGTTTGCTGAATGATGTATACTTTGATTCTGTTCTTTTTTTTTTTCTACAGCTTTTAAAATAGCCATTCAAAGCAAAGTTTGTAATTGGCATTTCTGACTGCTTCATGGGTGGGATCTGTTTGTATGGAATCTAATAGAGTGCCAGCCACATGGCAAGAGCTCAAATAGTGGCTGAGCTCGTTGACGGAGATACTAGCAAAATTACTCACAGGAAACCAAGGGGTGAATCTTGCTTGTCTTTTGTTCATGGAGACAGTTTTCCTTTTGTCAGTGTAAAGCACATGTAGTTTGATTACCGTTTGATTCGCTTGCATTTTGCATCCACATGAAGAGGACAGGAGTACTTCTTAGGGTGTCTACAGTCTTGTTTTTTTGTTGGAACAGAGTTCCTGATTTGCCTTAATTAGTCCTCTAACAATCTACAAAGGTCAGCGCCAATTGCCTGTTCATTTACATTTGTAATTGTGATGGCTTCTGATTACATATTTCTTGTCTTAGTCCTTCCTCAGCTGCTGCTGCTGCTGCTGCTAAGTTGCTTCAGTCGTGTACAACTCTGTGCGACCCCATAGACGGCAGCCCAGTAGGCGCCCCCTTCCCTGGGATTCTCCAGGCAAGAACACTGGAGTGGGTTGCCATCTCCTTCTCCAGTGCATGAGAGTGAAAAGTGAAAGTGAAGTCGCTCAGTTGTGTCTGACTCTTAGCAACCCCAAGGACTGCAGCCGACCAGGCTCCTCCATCCATGGGATTTTCCAGGCAAGAGTACTGGAGTGGGGTGCCATCGCCTTCTCTAAGTCCTTCCTCTAAGTATATGCCAGTATGTCTGCTCCTCCTCTCACACATGTGTGTGCACATCTGTGCGTGCATATGCATGCACAAACACGTGTATGCACGCACACACACCCACCCCTCCCCCTGACCAGTGTGGAAGCTAAGGCTCCATCTCTTCATACAAGACAGCTTTGTAGTGATAGCACCGCCTTCCCTGCAATGTCAGAGTGTGTTATAAAGAAGCATCTTGGAGAGGCTGTTGCTTCTAAGTTAGGAATGTCCTGAAGCCAGAGTCAGGGCAATTACATGGATACCAGGAAGACCTCTGAGAGCCATTATCCAGGAGCTTTTTTGACTGGAGTCATTGTTGTTGTTCAGTCCCTAAGTTGTGTCTGACTCTTTGCAACCCCGTGGACTGCAGCATGCCAGGCTTCCCCATCCTTCACTATCTTCCTAAGTTTGCTCAAACTCATGTCCATCACGTCGGTGATGCCATCCAACCATCTCGTCCTCTGTCGCCCCCTTCTGCTCTTGCCCTCAATCTTTCCTAGCATCAGGGTCTTTTCCAGTGAGTCAGCCCTTCGCATCAAGTGGCCAAAGTATTGGAGCTTCAGCTTTAGCATCACTCCTTCCAATCAAAATTCCCACCAAGCTTGTTTCCTCTCTGTCTTCTCCAGAAGAGATAAGCGTATGCACCAAGACATTCCACTTTTTAGAAATGATCTGAGATCTGGCTGCAGTAGCCTGAGTTACAGTGATTATCATTCATTTGCCCATTTGTCTTCTGGATCCACCATTTAGTAGTTGCTTTATTTTTATGGGAGGTTCAAAGCTGTCAGGGTTTTGGGTTTAATTTCAGTGTTTGACACTGGAGTGTATGTTCCCCTATATAATATATTGGGCTGTATGTATGACTATACATTGCCTGTCCTCCTCATCTGGGCACTCGAGCTGTCTTGCATTCTGTCCCCTCGGTAGGTAGTGGGGGGTTCCCTCATGGCCACCCCACACTGCCCACTCTGAGAGGTGCCAACACTGTGGCTGCTGCCTTCCAGAGGGGGTGATACCGAGTGGCCCAGGAAAATGTAGATGAACATAAAGAGGGGAGACTGTGAGTCCTTTTGGAGGGGGGTGGGTATTGAGGGTGAGCATTAGGGGTCTCCTGTTTAGGGCTGTAAGCATGCCAGAGAGCTCAGAAACATAGGGATCCCACGGCAGACAGAGAATGTCATGTCCCACCAGTTGCTATGTCAGGGGAACACTTATGGGGGGGTCCCTTTGAAAGGGGGGATCCAAGGAGCTTGAACGAGGGAAACTTGTCCCTCAGGTGAGCATGGGAGCTAGCCAGCGAGTTGGGGTCGGGGCTCTGTACCTGGGTGGGTTGGGGATGGTGGTCATCACCCACTGCCCCCTGTCTCGTGGGCACGTCTTCATTACAGCCTCTTCACTTCACACCATCCCGTGCTGCTCAAATGTAATTTTTCAAGAGAAACAATGATTTGAACTTCTTACGCCTTCAGACATGCCCAAAGAATCTGTTTCTTGGGCCACTTACACTCTATATTAATAAACTTGCTCCTGACCTTGGTAGGGGGTCCGGGAGAAAAGTGGAGCATGCATTGGTCTCTCTGCTCACAGAAATAGCTCAAAGCCTTCTTCTCAGAGTCACGGATGTTAAGGAACCCCCTTCAAACTGTGACCCAATTAGGAGAATTATAGTCCTGCATGATTTTTTTTTCCCCCAAACACTGACTAGCAGTGGGAAGTTTTCTGACCACCCACATTGGAGTAGGCACGGTCCAGAGCCTCCTGCTTCTGGGGTTTCTCGACCGTCTGAGAGCGAAAAGGGAGCGTCTCCAGGTTCTTGGCCTGTTCCGCGCGACAGCCACGAGCCCCCTGCGGCTGTTTAAGTTTAAATTAATTAAAGTTGAATAAAGATTTACAATCCAGTCTCTCTGTCATACCAGCCAGATTTCAAGTGCTTCTTAGTCACGTGTGGTTCACGGCTGCCTTGAGGGAGGGACCAGATTCCTCGAGCAGTTCGGGACTTTCTAATGGACAGTGCTGGCCGGCTGCGGGGCACGCGATACGCTTGCCCTGGTGCTGGTTCCTCACTGGGATCCCGCTGGCCTGGCCTGGATTTGGGCCGCACTTTCCATAAAACTCTTTGACTTCCATTTTAAAGAAACGGATGTGGTGCCCACGTGCCTCCTGCTTTCTGTCAGGCTGAGTAAGGTGTTTTCTTTCGCGCCTTCCTATCTGTTTCTGCTATTTACCACTGCCCCCCACCTCAATTTTTCTCCATATTAGAGAAGCACGTTTTCAAATAGGCATTTACTTTTGGTTTTGCCACTTAAGCCTAATCCATTAGCAGTTTTGAGGGAGTTGGAAAGGACTTTCTCAAGATGTAGCCTTCAGAGTGGATGTTAAAGGGCTTTTTATAGTTTTACACTTCCAAACTATCTTGAGACCTTTTGTATGTTTGTTAATAAAAAAAGAGCTGTTTATCACTTTTAAAAGATACTTGACTTCTGCTCTAATCAGAATATTAGAGGTTGGATAGTATGTGATTTTTATTGGAACAAGCCTGTCTGTTGTCTTCACTCAGCTTTATCCAGATCTGTCGTCATCTCACGAAGACAGAAAAAGAATCTATGTGCTTCCTCTCACCATTTTGCTTGGTTTAAAGTCCTCTGCCTGGGACAGGCTTTTTCCTTTCAGACTGCCTTAGTTTGCTTAGAGCTGCCCTAATGAAAAGCCATAGGCCAAGTGCCTTAAACATCCCAAGTTCACTTTCCCGCAGTTCTAGAGGCTGGAAGTCCCAGATCAAGGCGTTGGGAGGTTCCATTTCTCCTGAGGCCACTCTCCTTGGCGTACAGAGGGCTGTCTTCTCCTCTTCTCACAGCCTTCGCTCTGCTCTCAGGCCTGTCTGTCTCTCTCTCTGTGTCGTAATCCCCTCTTCTTATAAGTATGCCAGCCAGGGTGCCCTAATCCAGTCTAACACTCATCTTTAACTTAATCACCATCTTAAAGGCCCTTTCTCCAGATACAGCCACATCTGAGGTTCTGGGGGCTTAGAGCTTCAACATATGAATCTGGGGAACACATTTTAGGCCGTGACCACCCACTTTCTGACATCTGAGTTCAGTGTCTTGTTCCTTTTTGGATGTGGAAGGAGGACAGGAGGCAAAGGTGGAGGGCGACGAGGCAACCCCAGACCTTCCTGCCGCGGGGTTGGTACCTGCCGGTCCCTCCACAGCTTCCTGCTCCCACATCTCGGTTCTAGGTGTGGGCCGTGGTCTGTGAAGAAGCAGAGCAAGCTCCCTGGCAGGGGGCTCTGGAGGAAGTGCCCCCTGCTTAGGTCAGAAAAGAGGTCAGAGCACTGTGCCCGCTGAGCTCATCAGATGGGGAGCAGCGCTCTGCCTGGCCTGTCCTAACACAGCCTCCGTCCAGACCTGCCACTGATGAGTCCCAAGGGCACAGCCAGCCTGTGGAGGGACATTCTCGTGCCTGTGAAACTTGGTGACCTACACCTCAGGACAGCTTGCCCCTCTGTACGCCAAGGAGAGTGGCCTCAGGAGAAACGAAACCTGCCAACGCCTTGATCTTGGACTTCCAGCCTCTAGAACTGTGGGAAAGTGAACTTGGATTGTTTAAGGCACTCGGCCTATGGCTTTTGGTTATGGCAGCTCTCCAGGACGCTTTCGTGTATGAGGCTCAAGTGCAAGGATTTACACAAGGAGCCTCTCCTCTGTTACCCACTGGCACTTTTAAGAATAAGCACAACCCCCTTGTGGATTTGTGGATGGTGTTTAGTGGTCTCGTGTTTTGTTTGTTTGGGGGTGATTTTTTTGCTCTGGTTAGAGTAAATGCCACGCCCCTTGTCACCTTCTGTGACTTGCTTTGGTAGAGAATTCTATACCGTGTCCATTGGTTGGGCTTCCGTCTAGAGGATCCCAGTTACCACAAGTACTGAAGGATTCTGACTCCCTGGTTTTCCTGTGTCTGTGTTGAGTCCTCCAGGCCTGACACTGTGGAAGGGCCCTGGTGTGTAAGCCTTCACCCTCTTCATTTAGGGCCCACCCCTCATGTGTATCCCTAGGGCAGGTCCATCTTCACCCCCAACCCTCATCTTTTTCAAATGCGAGCCCAGGACACAGGCTTCACAGCTGACCTCCCAAAGGGCCTTCCTCTGTGAGAGTGTAAAGCAAGGGCATGTTCATGGCTTCTCAGCCATCATAGGTCTCAAGTCTCCAGGTTCCCAGACTGTGTGCTTGTTGTAACACGTGGCTGCCATACTAGACGCTGCAGATGGAGGGCATGTCTCTCGCTGCACGAAGTCCTCCTGTGCTCTGCTGCTTTCCGTCAAGACTCTTCCCGCAGTGTCTTGCCTTCTCGCTGGGGGCTGACAAACTCACCCAAAGGACCAGCAGCACTTTTCCCCAGGGACAGGGTTCTTCATGTCCAGAAAGGACTATGATCCACTGCCGGATCCTCTCTGGGTAGAAACCAGGAAACCTCTAAGGCAGGGCAAGAAGGGGCAGCGGTCATTTGTGACTCTCCAGCCCATCGAGTGCAAACCTCAGTCTTCTCTGAAAACTGGCAGTGATTTAAGTGGTTTTCCTAATATTCAAAAAACCCTTTTATGATTTTCCTGTTCAAGGCAGTCCCAGTGGCATTGGAAACCCCGCAGTGTGGAAGGGCAGCCCTGCTCTGGGGGCTGGGCTTGGGGGTCTGTGCTGGAGTGACTCCTGGCCTTGTGAGACACTCAGGATGAGGGTGCTTCCACCCCAAAGTTTTCATGCTAATTTTGTAGTAGATATGAGTCTTGAATTGTTAACAAAACTGTCAAAAAATTCAAAACTGTGTAGGCACTTAAATTCAGAGCAAAATAAAAATTGGGGCTAATTTTGGAGTTCAGGAGGGAGAGCAAGGCTCAGGAGAGGGGCACGTGCTGAAGAGTTTACAAATGAAGAGGCAGAGATGGGGCACTAGTTGGGGAAAGATGTATTTGACTTCCCCTGCCTCTTTTAGACGAGAACCACGGCTGGGGAAAGAATGACTGGTTTGAGTCCAGGCGTGGAGTTCTTTAGCCCTGCAGACATGGAGTGTCCTGAGTGTGGCCCCCATGGCGCTCTGGGCTCTGGGAAAGCTGCCAGCAGGGAGTGAGCAAAAAGTCTGGACTTTTCCCTCCAGTGAGGGGGAGACAGAAGCCAGATAAACAAATAGAGGATGTCAGGTGTGCAAGGTGCTATAAATACAGAGCCAGGCAGGGCAGGGCGAGATGGGTCAGTCGTCTTACATAAGGTGATCTGAGAAGTCTCCCTGGGGAGGTGACATTGGAGCTGAGCAGAGCGGCCCTGGCAGAGGCCCAGTGGGTGCACAGCCCCTCAGCCAGTTGGAGGGGCAGCGGGAAGGTGGGCAGGGGCCGCCGTGGACGCTGGCAGGCTGCAGGGGAAGGGGGATCAGATTTTGCTCCCATCAGGATGGGAAGGTTGAAGCAGGGGAGTGACAGTGTGACTTCTTCCACTGTTTAGGCTTCCATGGGAACTTGACCTGCACGACCCCTATTGTACAGGGGTGACTGGTCTCCCTCCCCATCGCCCCCAGGAAAAGGAGCCCCTCAGGCAGGGATGGGAGGGCCACCGCAAGGCGCAGTGTGGGCAGGGTCCTTGCGAGGGGGGATGACTGCAAGAAGAACAGGCTGTGTTGACCTTGCACTGCTGAGAAGCCACTTTCTGGGATCAGTGGCATTCTTTGGAGCCCTCTGGTTTAGCCCAGGGGTCAGTGGTTTTCTCATAAAACAAAATCTGTTTCTGGTGACTCATGACGCAAGTGCGAAGCGCAGGACAGACTTGCGTCCTTTAGACTTGAGGATGCGTTGTCTCTGCTACAGCGTAAACAACTGAGATGAAGAAGGGGAAGCTGGCTCTGCTGGGGGTGTGTGTCAGGCTGACTGTAGTGAAGTAAGAACCTTTCTCCTGCTCCTCCCCTCCACCTGTCGATGGGCGATTCCACATTCCACGCAGCGCCTTGGTGTGTCAGAGGGCGATGCGGTTTTTCCCGGACCTGAATTCCGTTCCACTACATAGTATCATAATGCAGAAAGTGCTCGGTTCCCAGGCACCTGTGTTCTCTTGGCGTCCCAGATGCTGCGTGTCAGAGGTCATTATCCCGCTGTGGGAGGGCTGAAGACCTTGCTCTGACTTATGTGTCTGGCCAGCCTCTGACAGACAGGCCTGTTCTATTTCTGCACCCATTTTCCCCTCCGTAGGCATGTGCCCAGACCCCAGGCAGGTCTGAAGACGTCCTTAGAACACGTACGACCAGGGAGATTTGTGCCCCACTGGTCTGTTTTCTCTGGGCTTTGCTGTAATCAGGAATGCAGACTGGGGTGTGTGCATTTCCAGTAGATGGTGTGCAGGCACACAGCCTTCTTTCCCTTCCATGAGTCAGAATTACATGGCTAATTGGGAAATGGTGCTTCTTTTTCAATAAAAAGGGGCCATGCCTGCCCCCTCAGGGTCCTAGTCTTTCTGGGATTGTCAGGCTCGCGTGGAAAGGCCCCTGGAGGGAAGGACGTCCGTTATATATATCACGGGATATTTGGAAAGAATGTTTCAGCCACACCTGGCTGCCGTGTGTGAGGACAAATGTAATTTATTTTAAAAATTTGGCCACAGGCAGCCTTTTCTGTCTGTTTCTCTGGGGTGGGGGAGTGAGCAGGGGATTGAAGAGAGGCAACAAAGTGATGGTTTGCATTTGTTTTCTTCCAGATTTGACTAGCCAGCAGAAGAGAGATTATCTCTAACGGATATGAAAGGTTTAATCATTTTAATTTTGTTTTTATTAAAGTTTATCATAACTTTCCCCTCCAATGTGCCCTGGTAGAACAGAAGGGAGAGAAGAGGAGGTAATATAAATACACACAAACCCCCAAGCACTTGGTTAATAAACTCTCTCAGGGGCGGACCCGTGTGGGGAGGAAGTGGCTGGCTGGCTGGGGACAAGTGCTGACCCGGGCATGCCGTGACAACCCTAGAGACGTGGTCGGCATCTCCTAAGCGTTCCGGCCCCTCTCCAGCAGATACTTGCCACGGGGAGCTCAAGGCTTTCATTAAGCAGAGAGAGGAAGCTTAACTCTTGTCTTATTCTATCATGATCCTCAAGTGGACTGGATCCTCAAGCCATTTCTAGCTATAAAGAAACCTGAATTTGTAGAGAATAATAGAATTTGTTTCCATTAGATTCTTCTGCCCCTTACCATAACAATGAAAATATGTGAACCTGGATATCCTGAAGACTTACTTTAGGTCAGAATCCCTCAGATCTTGTCTGTGTGTGTTTTATGGAACAGCAAAGTTGGGATAAAAATAGTCTTTCGTTTTGGGGTAGGAAAACCGTCCTATACACGATGGTGAAACAGAGCAGCTAGGATCCTAGATGAACAGGGCTGTTGGCTCGTTTTCCATTCAGGGCAGTAAAAATAAGCTTATGTCAGAGTCAGTTGTCCCAAATCACCTGGGTGTGGACTGGAGTGTCTGTGACCTCAGCGCTGCCTTCCCTCTCCTCCATGGCTGGAAAACCCCATGGAGGCAGGGGTATTTGGATTCCCAGCACCTAGACCAGGCGGGATGGTGCACGGTCTGAGAACGAGGAAATGGTGTTCATGCCTGTGTTCATGAGGCTGGAAATTGTTCCCGCACACCCGAACCACTTTTTAAAGCAGTAAAATGAAAGCACTGTCATCTTGTTAAACCTGACTTAAGCAGATAGCTCACTTAACCTGGGATACGTACCAGTCCTGAAGTTCTGGGCTACGTCCTTATAGCACTTTCTCTGCCATTGTTGTGGAAGGTGGTCGGTTCATCAGTAGAGAAGCAGCTTTTCTAGTGGTGGCTGCACCTCCGCTTCCTGAATCAAGTAGAAACTGCAGAGAGGCGGCTTTGCCTCACCCGCTGTGTGAGAGTGAACGACTGGGCCCCACACAGGCCGTGTGGGCAGGCACGTGCTCCATACAGGTTCCCTTAGGGGCTTCTGTGAGGAGCGTGGTGGGTGGAAGGCTTCCAAAAACAAGCCTCCCTTCTGAGAAAGAAACCCAGAGCTCAAAGGCTGTCCCAGGTTTTCAGGCCTCTGCCGTGCCCTCGCTGGTGCGCTCCATGTTGGAGAGAATGCCAGCAGCCCAGCAGCCTGGCATTTTGGAATTCTTTTATGGGAATTCCTTGAACTGGTGAGGGGCAGCTTTCCTGCTCACACAAATGCAGGCCCATGTCATTCCCTGAAGGCTTTTACCGCCCCCGGCTAAGCTGCCCTCCAGGAGAGGAGAGACTCAGATACTCCCTCAGCTGGACTTCTGTCTCAGATTGGACTGGATGGCTGCAGAATTTCTGGTTTGTGTATGCGGGCTTAATCTCATATATTCAAAGCTTTGTATAGGCTATGAAGATAGTAGAAGGTGGGGAAACAAAAAATGTGTATATTCTTTTATCTCATAGCTTTAACCTGTGAGCCGCAGAGCAACCCCAGAAGTGTCTTAAGCAAATTAGGGGTTCCGTTTTCCCTCACATAAGCAGACTTGGGACGAGGGCAGTCTAGTGCAGGAGTGAAGGCCCCACAGGTCAGCGGGGACCCAGCTTCCTTCCGTCTTTCCTCTCGGCCATCCCCATGGTCTCAAGGATGACCGCACTCCATCTGTGCCCTGGGCAAGAGGAATCAGGAAGGGGAGGAGCACACTTGCCCTCCAAGCCTGCCCCTTCCAAGAGCTTTCCCCAAGCACCTCGTTACTTCCACTTGCATCTCATTGACCGGAATTTGGTCACATGACTCTCTCTGGACTCACAAGAGACTGGGAGATACTGATTTTAACTAGGGGGTATTGCCGCCCCGAATAAAGTGAGTGCTCAGTTCTCAAGAAAGAGCAGTTGTTAGGAAGGCAATTAGGAGCCTCTGCCACCCATCTTTTCAAAGATGAGGAAGGATTAAGTAAACTGTGTTATGAAAATGTAGTGGAAATCTGGGTGGCCATTAGGAATAATGTTCTTGATTAATATTTAAGGACATGGAAGAAAGCTCAATAGACAGGGAAGCAAGACCCCAAATCATATAATTGCCCTAGTTCCCTTTAAAGTATATATAAATATACTGAGATGTTATCGCTGATTATGGGCAATTTTTACTTCCTTCACACTTTTTTGTATTTTCAAGATTTTCAACAATAGGCACTTATTGCTTTTATGATCGGGGGGGAAAAGGCAAACTTTAAGTGTAAGGAATAGAGAACTTGGTAATTACTATCTCGAGTATGAAATATACTTGATGGAAAAAATAAAATGAGTAATAAAGGGGAAAATCTATAAACCTGTAGTGATAATGGAATGATGATGAGTAACTGTAGTGCTATGGATTCATGAAGAACAAATCCCATCATACTAATAAGATAAAAGGAAATAATGTACATCAATTCTCATTGCAAAGGGAAGTTGTATTGTGCAAATGCAAACTTATATTCTGGAGGCTGTAAATGTACTTCAGAGGCCTCCGCCATCTCCAAGCCTGCTTTCAAGGTGACTCAGGCAGGGGCTGTTCTTTGCCCTATTTTAACTCTGGAAATTTGGGGTGGGGGTGTTGAGGTTTGCAGCTGTTCAAGCTCCAGTTCATTGTAAACACTAGTTACTGTGGAAAAATATAACAGAATAAGAGAGATGACCCCTGCCTATCATTTTCTGGGAGGATATCAGCCACCCACACACATGCATGCATGCGTGCAGGCACACACACACGCATGCATGCATGCAGGCACACCCACACATGCATGCGTGCAGGCACACACACACATGCATGCGTGCAGGCACACCCCCACACACACATGCATGCGTGCAGGCACACACACACACACACACACACACACACACACACACATATGCACATGATTAACACAGTTCAGGGTGGTCCGTGGTAATCACCAGATAGTGGGCAAGACAGTAAAGACCCTGGGCCTTCCGAAGTGTGAGGAATTCTTGGGAGAAATCACTGGGGCAGCTCCAAGGAGCAGGTGAACCCAATCCTGGTAGCTGCAGGTAGAGTAAGATGCTTGGGGTTCTGGGCAAGTTCAGGAATTTGGTCGGGGCCAGGGAGCAGGCCATTCAGCTGGAGAAGGAGCCCTGGGCAAGGACCACGGGCTGCAGACCCATCTCCTTCCGTTGATCGTATCTAGCTGCTTCCACTTTCCCCTGCCCCACACCAGTATGCCCCTGTGAGAGGCAGATAGAATTGAGAGTATGAATATCATAGGTGTATTCCAAACAAATACATCAAGGACTTCCCTGGCAGTCCAGTGGTTAAGACTCTATGTTCCCAATACAAGAGACACAGGTTCCTTCCTGGGTCCGAGAACCGAGATCCCGCATGCCACCTGGTGCTACCCAAAACACAAAAACAAACAAACAAAACCATACCTCAAAACTACTGTTTCTCCCAAAACCTCCTAATCAAATTCTGAGCCTAAAGAGAAATTTTTATATGTGTTGAATTCCGACTACAAGAAAGACTGATAAGCAGGGATAATATTTTGATTTCTAGGCTATTTGTGTTGAGGGGAACTGGACGTGCTGGTGCTGGCAAGATTTCTGTTTTCATCCAACGTTTTCGTTGGTAACTTGAAAACAAATAGTGAATGAAATTTACATACAGTCTAAAATATTTATGCAATAACGTGTGTAATTGCCAATACTAAAGAATACAGAAAATATATGATGGGACTAGAAAGGTTAGGAATCTTACTGCATTTTCTTTTCAATTTGTACTTTTTTTTTTGGTCCATGGTTTTCCAGCAGTTGTGATTTGGTGTTTTCATGAAAGGGGGTGAGCTTACCTCCTCCTACTTGTCTCCGCCTCTCAATTTGTACCTAAAAAAATTTTTTTTATATAATTTCAGACTTACAGAAAAGTTAAGATTAGAAAGAATTCCTGTATATCTTTACCCAGATTCCCCAAATGTTAACATTTTAGCACATTTGGTTTATCAGTCTCTCTCCTTCTCACACGCTCTCACTCTCTACATGCCTACTTAGGACACACACACACAGATATTCATTGTTATCTTTTCTGCCCATTTCAGAGTCAGTTTCAGACATGGTGCCACTTGATTGCTAAATATATTAGTGTATTTTCCAAATGTATATTTGGAAATGTATATTCGTGTATATTTCTAAAGAACAAGGGCATTATCTTACATAACTGCAGAAAAGTTATCAAAATAAAAAAATTAACATCAATACAGAAGCACTAGGTAATCTGCAGGTTGTCTTCAAATTTTCCCAGTTTTCCCAGTTATACTATTTATATGAAAAAAAAAAAATACCAACAGAGACCACAAGTTGTATTTGGATGTCCAACTCTTTTTAAAAGAGTCCTATAATCTAGGACAGTTTCCCATTCTTTTTGTCTTTTACAGACTCAACGTATCTGGTGAGGACAGGTTAGTTAATTTGTAGAGTGCCCTTCAACTTGAGTGTGTCTAACGTTTCCTCATGATTCGAATTGGGGTTTGCATGTTGATAGAAGTTCCCCAGAAGTGGTGTTGCTTTTCTTCTAGTACACTGTGTCGGGAGGGACGTGGTATTGATTTGTCTCTTCATTGGTGATGTCAACTTTGATCAGTTAGATGTGGTGACAAATACTGAGTAGTTACATTAGTGAAGAATTAGTAGTTAACAGTGATTATTTATCCATTGTAAAATTACTATTTCCCTCTTTGTAACTAATGAGGATCTAGTGGAAGGATCCACTGAGTATATTTAATAAGGAATTGAATTTTTAAATGGAATTGTTTGGAAAAATATATAGCTAATAAACATTAATAGGAAGAAATGTTTGGCAAAAAATAGTATAGTCATTAAAGTTGACTTTTAAAGCTTATAATTTATCAATTTCTCGATGATTAAGTAACTCAATAATCCAAAACACTGAAGGAGTGAAAAGAATTCTCAGAAGTGTCACTTGATGGTAGAAGTGAATGAGAAGCATGGAAAGTAACTAAAGGAGTGATCCTGGTGAAAGAAGGAAGTGTAGCATTAGCTTGGCCAGATCCTGAAGAGCAGGGCCTTAGGAATGTGGAAGTTGGGGCTATGATAAATCTTAATTCAATTCCTATCCCATTGTTTAAGGAGAGTGAGCACCTCTTGATCGCATGAGTGTGCTCAGGAGTAAGTGGGCCCTGGCCCGGGTGTCCCCGTCAGGACAGGGTCAGTAGGCACGTGCAGAGTGCAGAAGGGAAGGGGGGCTTCTGTGTCCACCTGCTGCTCAGTGTTTCTGCTTCCCTCCGCTCCACAATGCTTTAATGTAAGCCCAGGAAGGACATTGATGAGCTTTCACTTCCTCTCAGCCAAGCCTAATAAAGTTCTCGGTCCTGGTTCCCTGCTGTCCATCTCCTCTCTCTGAGGGGTGCAGGGGAAAAGGCCCCTCTTTGCCCTGGGGTGTCTTGAAAGCACAGCCTCCTCTTCACCTTCTGCTCTTTCCTCTGAAGGGCTCTGGTGGAACCACAGCCTCCTCATTTTTCTTCTTCATGTATCAAACTGCGGTTAGCTTTTCCTCCTGTCCATTGTTAGAATCCCTGTCCCACTCTTACTTGCCTTCCTTTCCATAGGTGATTATTCCTTCTCTCATCTTCAAGGCTGTACGAACAGTAGGGCCCTGCCTCCCAACCCCTTAAGTGAACGGAGGTCTAGTGAGCCTTTAGTGGAACAAGGGAGATGGAGAAGCTGGACGGGACGCGCTCTATGCCCCAGGTGGCTCACTGTCTAACAGAAAAAGATTCTTACAAAGACCACTGCCACGGGCCCGGAACCCTGCTGATAATGTGAAGGGCGTGGGGCTGTTGTCTGTGGCTGTATCTTGAGTGTGAGCAGACGGAGAAGGCAGAAGTAATCCCCCAGTGGGACCTGCATGAGCCGTGTTCTCCACGAGAAAGGGAGCTCAGACTTCCCTCTAGGAGAGCCTTGAGCCATGAGATGCTTAGCAGAGTCACATGACCTCACCCTCTTTTAGGCAAGTAACACTGGCTCCTGGGTGGAAGATGGAAGGGTTTGAAAGCAAAGCTCACGTGCCATGACAGATGAGGCTCTGAGCTAGCGGAAACAGGGAGTGGGGGTGGTGGCACGAGTGAATGCTTAGTGCTGTTGAGGTGGTTCCATCTGGGAGAGAAAGCAGCTCAGGATGGTTGTACGGTATCTGGCGGGCGCTGGTACTTCAAGTAGGAGAGAGCAAGTCGAGATGGAGGTGTGGGTGAAAAAAGAAGTTATCGTTAAACCCTCTTCATCTGCCTCATCTCCCAGTTTTCATAATGAACATAATGAATATAATTCTTAATCTCTACTTCAGAACCTTTCACATAATTATAATTATGTACTGTTTATTTATCTCATACTGTTGTGAAAAGATTTGACAGCCTTGTCTGGCTGATTATTTAATATCTGCTTACTGTTCATCCCCAGAATTGTAGACGTCTGTGTAACACGGGCCTGCGTCTTGCTGCTTGTGCGGCACCTGGGCTGGGGCTTGTCCCGCTGAGAGCTGAGCCAGTGAGTGTCCTCCTTGCTCGAGCGCTTCGGGTCCTGTGGCTGGCTGCAAGCCTGCCCCACCCTACACGTGCTCTGCAGTGCTCTCACTGCTCCTGCCTCTTCCCTACATCTCTAAGCGGCGCCCCCTTTCTACGATTAGTGAGAACTCACCAGGTCTGTGCCCTGACCGGGGGCATCTTCCGAAGAGGAAGGCTGCCACCTTGAGAAAGAAGTACCTCCCGATCACGTCCGGCATCTTTTTGTTTCTGGGAACGATCATCCTCTCGCAGGGTCCACTGCTCTTCACCTTGGCCAGAAATTGGGCAGGACATGACTCCACGAGCCAAAACAGATGATCCATCCAGAACAAACGTGGATTACAAGTTTAAACCGCTGTCAGCAGCAAACCGAAGAAGAGCTGATCGTTGGCTCCAGGGGCCCTAGCTCATAGCAGCATCACGGCATTGCTCCTTACGGTCTTCGGAGTTGGGCATGTCTTATCTTCCAAAGGTTGCCTCTTCCCACACCCTCTGATAGAGGGGGGGCACCCTTGAGAGACAGTGCTTGTCCTCCTCCTCAGGGTGACCTGGAATGTGCCACTCTGCTTTGATGAGGTCTTGTTTCCATTGTCCTCTCATCTGGGCAGTGCCATTCTCGACTTCCCCCAACCCCGCTTGAGGAGGGCTGCTATTTCTAAATTTAGTGAAGCTACTCGGGGTTCTGTCACATAACATGCTACCCTGCCGTCATTCACTGTGTGGAGTAGAACCACCCAAAGGTGTGCTTCTCTCAGCAGAGTCACGGATGACAGGGCTCCGGAGCATTTAGGGCTGGGGCAAAGAATCCCGACCTGACAGTCTTACGCTGTGTTCCTGAGACTTGATGCTGAACCTACCAGGCCACTTTGGCTCAGCCTGTAGCTGGGAAACATGAATTCGTGTCATGAGATGCAGTCTTAGTGTACAAGCAGCCCCCCTCCAAACTAAGGAAAGCAAGACACGCTTATTATTTTTAAAATTGCAATGCCTGTATAAGGGGTTGGGAAACCCCACAGCTTTAAGGATGAGACCCCCTCCCTCCAAAGACAATAACTATTCATATTTTTCAGAATTTCCTTCTAGAGAGACTGTAATTTAGGGAATCTGATATCGAATGCTTAGTCTGTCATTTCCAGGTCGTTTTTCTGATTTCAGGTAGAGCTGGGCCACAGTTGGTGGGTTTGTACCTGTGTCCATGAGGGAGGGGGGGAATGGAGGTGGGTTCCATGAAACAAAAGTCTCTCCTGGACACTGAATGTTTTCAAAGAGATGAGATCGCTTTGAAGCAAAGCATGGGATGGGGTGAAAAGGCCCCGTGAATAGCGTAACCGTGACCTTGGCCCACAGAGCATTCGGCTCCACCGAGCAGTGGAGATGCGGGCTCACTGGTGGAACTGGGAAGAGCCCGTCCCAGCAACGGGAACACTCATTCGTTCTGAGTTGGGGGTGACCCTGACCTTCCTACTCTGACCCAGCGCCCACCTCCTCTCCTTCTGCGTCTCCTCAACTCCAAGGAAACACCCAGGTTCTCGTCCTCCCTCTCAACAGCAAACACGGGGGACTTTCAGATCAGACCTGTTTCAAGACCTTTTAGAAGTCGCACGGTGGTTTAGATCCCAGCTTTTCTGAGCTGGCTGACTTTGGTCAAGTTACATAATCCAGGCATTCTTCACCCTTCTGGGTAACCTGATACACGAAGTGGTCCCTCGGCTCAGAAGAATGCCCGAATACGAAAGATTCTGTGTGTTTACTTTCGGGACTCCCAACAGCACGCCTCTGAAGCATCAGTTCTTTTATCTGCAAGCGGGGGGCACTCATTCACAGTATGGGGTCTGTCTCTAATTCTCTCGTGGCAGTTAAGTGAGAGAAGATATATAAAAGGTTCATCCTTCACATGAAGTCCAGCACACAGCTCGGGCACCTCCGTTCCTTTGTCCCTCGTTCACTCTCACTCTCCTCTGTGCCTTGGCCTCCAGTACACTGGCCATGGGAGGGTTAGTCTCATTTCATTTTTGGATCATTTGTTAGGATAGAACCTTGCCAGATTTTTTTTTTTGGTCTGTCCACAATGAGTTCTTTGTTCCTTTCTTCCCTGCCTCCTCTTAGGGCATCTCACGGCCGGAAGCATCGCGTTATCTCTTTGGTCTGCAGTTCTCTCATACCCATTTCTTTCCTGCAGGAGGGGGCTGAGCTCAGAGAAGCTCCTCGTCCGCCTCTTCCACTCCCACTGTCCTGGAGTCACGCAGACTCCCCATGGTGGCGTTGCCTCCACCCTTGAGGGCAGTGGAAGCCCTGCTCCAGATTTCATGCTTCAAACAGGCATGAATAGTGTAACCGTGACCTTGGCCCACAGAGCACTGGGCTCCACCGAGCAGTGGAGATGCGGGCTCACTGGTGGAACTGGGAAGAGCCCGTCCCAGCAACGGGAACACTTGTTTGTTCTGGGTTGAAGGTGACCCTGACCTCAACTGTAGCGTCTGACATTTCCAAAAAAGCTTGCCCTGTGGATGATTTTTTTTTTTTTTAACATTTTTATTTAATGTATTTGGGCTGCACTGGGCCCTTCTCTCGTGGCAGTGCGTGGCCTCTCCAGGGGTGCCGTGCATGCTTAGTTGTGGCGGATGGGACCTAGTTCCCTGACCAGGGATGGAACGCAGACGCCCCTGCATTGGGAGCACAGAGTCTTAACTGCTGGACCACCAGGGACGCCCCATTGTGGAGGACTGACAGCTTTCATTCTGGTTCAGAATCCAGCTCAGGCCGCGGTGGTGGGAGCTGGTAGTCCTGGTGCGCACCTGCCAACGTGACTTGGTGACACTGAAGCCATTTGCAAGGTCGGCTGCCTCTCTGCCAGCACAATTTGGTGCTTCCTTTGCAAGATTATAGGAAGGTTTCAATACTTTATGTCTTTTGATATACAGGAATCTACTGCCAAGATCATTTTTTTTTTAATTTAATTTTATTTTTAAACTTGACAATATTGTATTGGTTCTGCCATATATCGAAATGAATCCGCCACAGGCATACATGTGTTCCCCATCCTGAGTCGAAATGGCAGGGGAATACTTTCGTGTCCTACCAAGGTGTGGGGTGAATGCCCCCTCAGAACTGTGTACGGATACACGGGAGTGTGGTGCTGTGAAATGATGTCCAGTGGTTTTTACGGTCATGCTTGTACCCGCGCCCGTCTGTTTTCTGATGTTTATTTCATGCAGCTTCCTCGGGGCCAGGCACCTTCAGAGCCCTGGGACGTGGTGGTGAGCATGGGAGGGCAGGCTAAGGACCCGGCAGCTGCTATGTCCTGGGGAGGCGAGAGGCAGAGGGCATAAGGTCATTGGACCTGCCTTTTATAAGCAGGTCCTGAGTTTGGGGTTGAAGGGCTATGGAAGGAGATGTTGAAAAGTGGCCTGATGTGATTGGACTTGCTCAGAGTTTACCTAGTGTACAATTTGTCACACATTCCTGTCCTCATAGAGCTTACTGCTCCAGAGAAGACCGAAAATGAGACAGAAACTAGTTACATCTGTTCTTGTGCCAAAGTTTTAAAACATATGGACTTCCGTGTTCTTTTGCCTCTTGCTGACTTCACTTTTTCAGATCGGGTTTTTCTTTGATGTGATCTTCTGGTCCCAGTCTCTGCTTTGCAGGGAAGCATATGGGGCTTCCTCGTGGGTATCAGGTTGTTCTCCTGCTTTTGTGAGACTGAAATACCTCACCGGTGTAAGGAAACGTGTATGAGTGGGGAGTGGTCTCGTTTTTCAGACTTGGAAGAGTATTCTGAGATCCCACTCGGGACCTGTTCTCGTGTCTGGGGCTGCACGGATGCCTGCGTGGCTTGCTCGTGCCAGCCACAACACATGAGCCTGTCTGCATCTCAGTTGCTATTTGCCCTCATCCTGGGCATGAAATTAAAAGACGCTTGCTCCTTGGAAGAAAAGTTATGACCAACCTAGACAGCATGTTAAAAAGCAGAGACATTACTTTGCCAACAAAGGTCCGTCTAGTCAAAGCTATGGTTTTCCCAGTGGTCATGTATGGATGTGAGAGTTGGACTATAAGACAGCTGAGTGCCAAAGAATTGATACTTTTGAACTGTGGTGTTGGAGAAGACTCTTGAGAGTCCCTTAGACTGCAAGGAGATCAAACCAGTCCATCCAAAAGGAAATCGGTCCAGTCCTGAATATTCATTGGAAGGACTGATGCTGAAGCTTACCAATGCTTTGGCCACCTGATGTGAAGAACTGACTCATTTGAAAAGACCCTGATGCTGGGAAAGATTGAAGGCGGGAGGAGAAGTGGTTGACAGAGGATGAGATGGATGGCATCACCAACTCAATGGACGTGAGTCTGAGTAAGCTCCAGGAGTTGGTGATGAATAGGGAAACCTGGCATGTTGCAGTCCATGGGGTTGCAAAGAGTTGGACACAACTGAGTGACTGAACTGAACTGAATTCGTCCTGGGGGGTGACATTCACTTCACTCTGCTACTAATGTGAATGGCTCCACCACATTCTTGGAGGAGAGACCTTAATGTCCCTTTATCTTTGCTGATATTACTCTTGGTAGATTTGGATCTGCAGAAGCGGGGCATAATGTATGACAGACAGTCTGTGACAAGACGGCCCTGTGACTGTAGGGACCTGTAGCTACCAAGGCGCTTCCAGAAGAGCGATGTAGATGTTCACAGCACAGGGGACTTAATGTGTCTGCCAGCCCGACGTGGGTTAGAATTGGTGGGGAGCAGAGAAAGCCAGCTGGCTAGTTGCTGTCAGCGAGGTAAGAGAAGGTGAGGAAAAGAAGCGCAGGTGGTGTTTGTAACTTGGGAAACCCTGCACGGCCATAAAGGCAACTTGAGAGACGTCAGAGGAACAGCCAGGCTTGGGTAAAGACCTGGAAAGGAAGGGCGGCTGAGGGTTTAACCAAGCCTGTCCTGTGCAGGAGGGAGATCCACAGGCTGGCCGCTCCAAGGGTGACTTAAAAAGTTTGCAGATTATGAAGGATGCAGAGAGGGACAAGTTTTTCTCGTTGGTTAAGTGATGAAAAGGGAAAGCCAGAGTGAACTTAGCAAGTCTTCTAGAGTTGTTAAATTGTGGATGTGCAGCTTCCCAGAGGAAAACGGAGACTTTGGAACTAATCCAGGATGAATCAAGAAGAGCTCTCTGAGCACCACCCTGACCTACTCCCTCAGGGTGCCCTGCTCAGATGGGCTCCGTGTCTCCCCAGTTTTTGACAGAAGGTAGATTTTCTAGATGGGAATCTGAATCTGTTAAAAATAATGGACAGAGAGCCTAGTATGATTTATCTAAGTAGGGAAGGCTGAGAGGGAGGGACTTGGTCTGGAAAGAAGAGGAAAAATTTCTGCTGGTGGAGAATCGAGTTCTTCCCGCCCTGCGAGGGTTTGCAAATGTCTGTCACATGGGAGAGGCAGGCAAGTAAGAACTCTCAGCCCCGATGGGGGCCCCCAGTTAGGGCCTTTAAAGTAAGTTTCTGTCTTCCTGGTGGGTGTTGTTATTCATCACCTGTTTCTGTACACTAGGCTTTGAGCCTCTTGTCTGCAGGTCAGTACCACCACTGGGGTTGGGTCCTCCTTAAATAAACCCTCCTGACTTCAGGAATATGAACAAGCAGCAGCTGGAGAGATGGGTTCTTACATCCCTGAGCAGAAGTGGCTGTAATCAAAGTGCCTTGTTCCATCTGACCAGTGTCCTGTGTGTTCTCGTGTGACTGGCCAGCTCTTTGTAGACTGCAGAATGGTGCCCTGGACTCTGCCTGGGTTTTTATGAAGATGGTGAGCTTCAGCCTATGGTCTCATGCACTGAAATTCACGTGAAGTTAAAGCTATATTTTAAATTCTCATAGTGTCTACATTTCCCTCCAAGGGATACAGAAAAAAAAGAGGGGCCTTGTTGGTGGACCAGCAGATTTCCAGAGATTTTCACCACAACCGTAGAAGGGAAATTGCAGGAAGAAAGCTGAGGTGGTGATGGGCGGTGGGCTTTCGTCTCGTGCCCCCATGTGGCCTCGCGAGAGGATGATGGTTGTCATGGAAACCTACACCCACAGATAGGCCTTTGCCCCGTTTCCACCCACAGGGACTGGAATGGAAAGAATGGCTGAGTTGGTGAGAGGGAGAAATAAAGAGGATTGGTCCAGCCATGTATTCATCTGAGTTGGATATTTCTGGAGAGAGTAAGTCAGCATCTTTTTGGTAGAAATGCTGCTTTAAAAAAAAAAGACAAGCAACTTCAAGGTGAAAGTTCCCTTTTTGGAAACATGAAGTTACATTATCTGGTTGGAGTCTCCAGTCAGCATGGGGTGGGGGGTGCTTACAGGGAGAAGGCAGCGTGGGGGTGGCTTGGGAATGGCCCCGCGTGGCAGCCCCGCCCATCTGCCAGAGAGGAGGCCTCGGGAACCTACTGTGAGAAGCAGACAGGCTGAGGCTGAGCCGGGCGTAGCTTTCTAGATTAGCTCCTCCAAATATCCCTGTGTGGACTGGCCTGGGGCTGAGCAGGAGGCCAGCCGGCTTTCTGGAAGGGGAAGCCTGCCCTGCTGGCCGAGCAAGAACTGCACTGTGCACGCCTGTGCCCTCCACCTCGCCCGGGTTGGGGCAGCTGGTGCATAAAGGGGGCAGCCTGTCCACGTCTCTCCTTGCCTCTGCACAAATTGGAAACGACTAACCTTGCCATATTTAGTGCAGCGCTAACGGCCACTCGCCTCTAAGGGGTAATCATGCAGGCATAAATTCGGAAAGTTGCTAAGCTATGAGCGGTCTTATGAGCATTAAAAGTGTCCTCTTTGCCAGAAAGGTCATTCATAACTTGGCTACCCTGCTGATGTACAGTCAGTGATATTGATTGATTAATGTATAAAAGCACCAGACCCATTTGCTTCTATGAAAGAGAATAAAGTGCAGTCGACTCTCTCTGTATTTTCACCTCATCCTTTTGTTTGAAGGACATTTTCCCCCTTCTTTTTGTTTTGCCGGCTAGGTTTAAGGGGGTTACAGAAAGCCAGTTTCTGCCAAGTAATGTGTTCACAAAGGGAACATTGATTCACATCAGTGTCGCTTGAATTACCCTTAAAGGTTTGCCAAGGAGTTGCTCTTACATTAACCTTCTGTTCACGAAGGAAGAAGTAAATATATGTCATAAAGTCAAGTTCATCGTTTGGATTTAGTTTTGGACCCGATCTAAACTAACGTCTTCCATGGCTGATTGGGTTGAAGGGCATTGCCCAGAAAGTCGCCTGTTCGTTTTGGGGAGGGGTACAGGCTGGGAGGGGGTAAAGGGAAACACGTCCAGCCCCACTGCCTGAGCCCTCTTGGGAACCAGATCAGGGAACCACGGCAGAGAATGTACTTCTGGAGCAAAGGTCAGTTCTTTTTGGCTGCCTCACGTTCAGGCTGAGGCGCTGTGGTCCCTTCCTCACTCTCAAAGCAGTTCATACAATCAGGTGGTGGAAATAGCAAGAAAGACCTTTCTTTGTCTGGAAGATGAAGGATTCTGGAAGGTGACTGGGCTTCTCGAGTTCAGTGGGATGAGTTAGCTAACCAGGCTTGAGAGCCACCCTTGACTTTCCCAGTCGTTCACAAACCTAGCAGGGCAGTAGGCTGCAGTTGGGAAAAAGAACTCCTCTGCTTTTTGTTTTAACCTCAAATTAAGTATATTTAGTTATACTTGTTGTTGTTTTAATTTTTCCATTATCCAGGCAGTCTGGAGAGTTTCCTGTTCTTAAAAAACCAAAATGGTGTTGGTGGGCTCTGAGACCTAGAGCATATTGATCGCCGTGTAATTTGGGGAGCTGTGAGTATTCTGTAGGGTAGAGCATTTTGCCAACTAATGGGCTTCTCCTGAGGTTTCTTGCAGTGACTTATGAGAACTGTCTGGAAGATAGCCCTGCACTGGGCATGTCTGAGGACGTCTGTTCATGTCAGCTGATTGGCCATCTTGGATTCTTCAGCATCTGACGTGACCATTTGCGGAGTTGGAGGCATTTCCAAACAGTGTCTGAAGGAGGCTGGGAAGCCAGGGGAAGGCGGAATTCTGAAATGTAGGCTGCACTGAGCTTGAGGGAAGTGCTGTCTGAAGCGTGGCCTGCAGGTGCCAGTGTGGAGCTCCTGGATCGGCTGCCCTGGTGGGGAATGAACGCTGGTCGGTCGGCCTGTCTGTCCTTCCAAGACTTGGTGAAATCTCCTTTACTAAGGAGCTGTTAACCAGATACCAGAGCTGTTACCTGATAACAGCTTTTACTCTGAGCTGTTCATTCACGGGGCCCAGCAGAGGCGGGCCACTTTCTTTCTCTCCAGGCTCCTGCGGATGCTGGAAGAACCAGTTTTAGGTCAGTTTGCAGCTCTTGGGCTCAGAGCGTTGGTAACTGGGAGCCACAGAGGGGTTGTCTCTGGGCTTAGGGAGCATCATCAACACCTCAGTCTCCCCTGGGAATCTGGGCCCTGGGACCCAGATGCACCTTCCCTCTGCCGTGGGCAGCCACCACCCAGCGGTGCAAAAGCAGCAAACGAACAAGCAGTTGGCTTCTATTTCCCTCCCAGAGGGGGTTTGGGAATCTGAAGGTTTCTAAGCACCTGAGAATTTCTCCTAGTTCAAAGACGCCTCGTGGTGAGCTCGCTGCATCTGGCCTGTGCTTTGGTAGAGGGCCTTCACCATTTGGGGGCACCGGAAGCCCCCCATGCCACCCCCAGACACTCTTGAGTGATCAGGCTGCTGACGGGGTGGTCCGCCCAGGGCAGGCGCTCTGTCAGTCTTGGCGCTTCTTGGTTCCAGAGTGAGGCAGGGAGCCACAGGCAGACAGGCCCAGTGCAGCTCTGCAGTTACACGGAGGCCGTCCTGGGTTTCTTCCTCTTCACAGCAACCAGAGCTGTAAATGCTCGTCGCCAAGCTCACCCCAAGACACCGGGGAAGTGTTGGCCCATATGGGGAGCCACACGAACTTTATGTAATTGTTTAATTAAAACCTTGGTTTTCTAATTGCAGTCTAAACGCACACACCTTTTGTTCGTGAACGGCCGCCCTCTGTGCTTGGTGCTCTTGTGCACAGCGTTTCATCCCTGTTTTTATTTTTTCCAAGTTGAAAATCGCCATTTAAGTTCCCACCGTGGGGAGCTGGCAGGTGGTGTTTCTCACCACTGGGGGAGATGTGCCAGAATTCCTTTTGTCAGTCCTGGTCAGCATCTTCTCTTGGCCGCGGTTGCCTTTCTGATTTCATGTTGCAACGAATCAAATCGGTAAGCCCCTTCTAGGTATACCTGCTGGAATAATCAGAAAGAGAGCAAACCCCCCAGGTTTCTCTGGCATAAGCATTATTTTCCGTATTCCTGGGTTAGGAGTTGAAACAGATACGTTTTCACGTTTGCTCTTTAAAGGAGAAAACCTCCCCTCCTCGATTTCCAGATGAGTCCTGGCACCTTTTCTGCTCCCTCCTTTCTCTGCCGAGGTGATAGGAGCTGGCTCAGAGGATATACTGAGAATGAATCCATTTTCTTTCCTCTGTCTCTGCAGAATAAATTAGAATTTGCCTGATTTAATAAAATGGCTTCATCTCCCTGCCGTCTCCCCCATCTCCAGAGTATTCCTTCTGTAGTGGCCTGCTCCTCTATAACGGATCTCAGCACCGTATCTCCTCATTGCAGGAGAGCGGTTTCACATGTCGTGTGTTCCCTTGCACTCTCAGGCGGGCACAGTGTCACACGTGTGTGCACACGCCAGCTTTGGGGGATCCTGGTGGCTGAAGGCGTGGAAACGTGTCACCAGCCCTCCTCCTCTCTGTGGTCAGGCGTAATGGTTGTAATTGCTGTAGAGGTCGGTGCGATTTGTCGTCCGTCCGTCATTAACCCAGCCTCCTGGAGTTGATGTGACCACAATGTAGAATGTATTTTGGGGGGAAGAGAGAGGTCGAAGATGGAGGTTTGAAGCATAAATCTTCTCACCCTGCCCCAGCCCGTCCTGTGTTTAATTGGAACATGTTTATCTCTGTGGATGGTGGAGGGCTTTGCCATCTCCCTGTTACTCTCAGATGAACAGATGGCAGTTTGTTGTTGAACCTGGGGATGGTTTTTCCATTTGGACCTCCCCCTACCCCTCAAATTTGTGTTTTAATATCTAATTCCTAGGTTGATTCCCCCCCATTTCCTTTCTATTCTGACACTAATTATGCCAGCCTCATTGGGAGCCCTCACTGCTGGGAGGTACCCAGCTAAGTGTTAAGAAGGGTTTTAAAAACAGGCTGAACTCTTTCTTAATGAGGCTCAATCGGGCTCTCCTCCGGGTGGTTTTGTTTTGCTGATCTGTCAGTTTTTCAAGGATTTAATTGCACTTTTTTTCGTATTAGTCTTTGAAATTGGCCTATACAATCTTGCTATAAAATAACATTTTTTTTTTTAAAGCAGAAAGTTAGTAGCTTTTCTCTTCCCCTCTTTTATTGTTGCTGGGAGTTTTATTTTCCCTGTTTATCTCTCTAGACCATCTTCCACCCATCACCTTTGGGAGCCAGCAGTAAGTGAAGAGCCCAGAATAGAGTGTCAGGAGGGGGCCTACAGAGAGCCTGACGTCCAGGCCTCACGGGCAGTTTTCCCCGTTTCTTCAGCCTCCCATCTTTGGGACTTTGATAAGGCAGCTCAGCTTATGTCTCCGCTCCAGGGTCTGCTCTGGGTCAGGGAGGCGGGAGGGGGCGTCACAGCCGCTGTCTCTCTAGGCCGGAAGTGACAGATTCCACCCAGAGGTGCCAGGTCAGCTAACCAGCATCTGGAGTTCTCAGCCACAGGAATCGGAGGAGAGGAAGAGTGCAAGAGACAGAGTTGCCAGGCAGGGGAGGGGGCAGGGGAAGCAAGGCCATATCCTTTATGCTATTATCTTTATGGCGTCGAGAAACATGCTTGAAGCAATCAGCGTGAAATTCTTAATTGCTTCGCTTACTTCTGCTCTCCTCATGGGACAGATTGTGCAAATGCCGGAGCTGCCAGGACCCTCATGTTAGCGCACTGTCCCTACTGCACACACTATTTTTAACTAGTGCTTTGTTTTGCAAAGATGCACAAAGCCTTTTCTTTCCTTTTTTTTTTTTTCCCCTTCCCTAGGATGCTAATAAACAGCAGAGGCAATAAAGGGCTGCTCTAGCCACCCTGACAGCAGCTCCACTTATTAGGCTGTGCGTCTCACTCTCTCCTCCTGCCACCCTGCCTTCTGCTTCCTCTCTCTGGGTTTCTTCATTCCCTCCTATGCAGTATGCTTCTGAGCTTTAAAAAAAAGATTAAAAAAATTTTTTTTTTAATTTTTGCTTCTGAATTTATCTTGTGAACCAACCAACTTCCCTTTTCCCCTTACCACCCTCCTGAATCTTATTTGCATCCCTCTCCTCCTCTCTCTTCTGATGTGTATCTTCCTCTTTGAGATTTCCAGTCCCCCTCATGAGGATGTAAAAATCCAAGAACCAGATCTCAGAGATTTCAAAATAAAATAAAAGTAAACTCTGCTTAAAAAACACTTTAGCAGGAAAGCCAGGCTAATTGTAAATCAATGGGTCTTAAAATGCAGCATCGATCTCCAGTTAGAAGTTTGAAGGGGAAAGCAGTAATTACTTCACCAGAAGGTAGGTTTTCCTCTTAGTAAGTTCTGGGCAGAAAGAAGGCTCATTAGGGCAGCACTTCGGAATCAGAGTAATTAGTTTAAAAAGTACTTTTGTGGTGTTATTCCCTCGGCTAGAAATTATTGGAGTCTTCACAGATTTATAGCTCAATTCTGATAAAATTTGATTTATTATCGTGTTTGGTGTGGAAGAATCTTGATACAAAATCACTCAGGTGAAGACTCAGGAAAGTGTGGATTGGAGCCTTGGGAATGAAGAGCCTTTTTAGAGTAAGTGGCATTTGATTCTTTCAAGATTCCTACTGTTCCCTGAGAGTATTGAATGTGGCCAACCTGGGACCCTAACATGGGAGCCCGCTTAAACCAGTCTTGGCCAACCTCGACAGCGAGCAAGCAGAAATCTTAGTAAAGGAGGTGATTTTCCTGTGTGAGTAGCATGCTGACGTGCAGGTTCAGTGACCAGGTTGGGTGTGACACAGACATCCTGTGTCACCCAGCGTGGGTCTGCTGGAGCATAATTTCCGTGAGGCCAGGAATATCTCCTTGTCCAGTTGGATCCACAATGCCTGGAATGTAGTAGGTACAAACTAATGGATATGTTTCATGACTTGATGAGTCAGTAAATGAATAGACAGATTTTCTTTTCTGTCTTAGACAGCTTCTAAGCTCTTGTCTTTAGGGGGAGAAACCCACCAGGGAAGCTTTCTCTCTGGTTAGATTATCAACTACCTCTCTGAGCATACATTCTCACAGAGGAAGCAGACAGCCCTTTCTTAAAGGGACTCGGTTTTTACTTCCATGGAAGGTCATCCAAAGGACATTCTGCTCCTTGATTTTTTTATTTTTTTTCTTACAAAGAAAATGCACATGAAACAGTACTTTTACGTCAACTGTGATCTTACACCAAGGCATAGCACCCTCCATCTTCTTGCAGTGTCTTTCTCAGGCTAGGCTGGTGTGACTGGCAGGTAACACGTACATCAGAGTGTTTTGTCAATGCAGAGCTATGGGTTTTTAAAATCGTCCCAGAAACTTCAAGTTTTCCACATTGTTTCCCAGAGAGATTGTCTGAAGAGTGCCCTCCGTTGTTGATCTAGAATTATACGGCAGATGAAGCAGTGGGGACAAAGCTGGAATCCAGACTGCCGGGAGAAATATCCATAACCTCAGATATGCAGATGACACCACCTTATGGCAGAAAGTGAAGAGGAACTAAAGAGCCTCTTGATGAAAGTGAAAGTGGAGAGTGAAGAAGTTGGCTTAAAGCTCAACTTTCAGAAAACGAAGATCATGGCATCTGGTCCCATCACTTCATGGCAAATAGATGGGGAAACAGTGGAAACAGTGTCAGACTTTATTTTTTGGGGCTCCAAAATCACTGCAGATGGTGACTGCAGCCATGAAATTAAAAGATGCTTACTCCTTGGAAGGAAAGTTATGACCAACCTAGATAGCGTATTCAAAAGCAGAGACATTACTTTGCCAACAAAAGTCCGTCTAGTCAAGGCTATAGTTTTTCCAGTGGTCATGTATGGATGTGAGAGTTGGACTGTGAAGAAGGCTGAGCACCGAAGAATTGATGCTTTTGAACTGTGGTGTTGGAGAAGACTCTTGAGAGTCCCTTGGACTGCAAGGAGATCCAACCAGTCCATTCTGAGGGAGATCTTCCCTGGGATTTCTTTGGAAGGAATGATGCTAAAGCTGAAACTCCAGTACTTTGGCCACCTCATGCAAAGAGTTGACTCATTGGAAAAGACTCTGATGCTGGGAGGGATTGGGGGCAGGAGGAGAAGGGGACTACAGAGGATGAGATGGCTGGATGGCATCACTGACTCAATGGACATGAGTCTGAGTGAACTCCGGGAGTTGGTGATGGACAGGGAGGCCTGGCGTGCTGTGATTCATGGGGTCGCAAAGAGTCGGACATGACTGAGCGACTGAACTGAACTGAACTGAAGCAGTGGTTTGTACACTTTTATTAGTGGAGCCCCCTTTCTTAAAAAATGAAAACTTGATTTGAACCCACTGGATAATTTTTAATGACTGAACTGAACTAAAACTCCTAAAATAACTATAGATAACTATAGTTATTTTAGGAGTTTTAGTTCAGTTCAGTCACTCAGTTGTGTCCAACTCTTTGCAACCCCATCGACTGCAGCATGCCAGGCTTCCCTGTTCATCACCAACTCCCAGAGCTTGCTCAAACTCATGTCTGTTGAGTTGGTGAAGCTATGCAACCATCTCATCCTCTGTCATCCACTTCTCCTCCCACCTTCAACCCTTCCCAGCATCAGGGTCTTTTCAAATGAGTCAGTTCTTCACATCAGGTGGCCAAAGTATTGGTAAGCTTCAGCATCAGTCCTTCCAATGAATATTCAGGACTGATTTCTTTTAGGATGTACTGGTTTGACCTCCTTGCAGTCCAAGAGACTCTCAAGAGTCTTCTCCAACACCACAGTTCAAAAGCATCAATTCTTCGGTGCTCAGCTTTCTTTATAGTCCAACTCTCACATCCATACGTGGCTACTGGAAAAACCATAGCCTTGACTAGACGGACCTTTGTTGGCAAAGTAGTGTCTCTGCTTTTTAATATGCTGTCTAGGTTGATCTTAGCTTTTCTTCCAAGGAGTAAACATCTTTTAATTTCATGACTGCAGTCACCATTTGCAGTGATTTTGGAACCCAAGAAAGTAAAGTCTGTCACTGTTTCCATTGTTTTCCTATCTATTTGCCATGAAGTTATGGGCCCAGATGCCACGATCTTTGTTTTTTGAATGTTGAAGTTTAAGCCAGCTTTTTCATTCTCCTCTTCCACTTTCATCAAGAGGCTTTTTAGTTCCTCTTCACTTTCTGCCATAAGGGTGGTGTCATCTGCATATCTGAGGTTATTGATATTTCTCCCTGCAATCTTGATTTCAGCTTGTGCTTCATCCAGTCTAGCATTTCCATATAATGTACTCTGCATATAAGTTAAAGCAGGGTGACAGTATACAGCCTTGTACTCCTTTCTCAATTTGGAACCCGTCTGTTGTTCCATGTCTGCTTCTGATTGTTGGTTCTTGACCTGCATGCAGATTTCTCAGGAGGCAGGTAAGGTGGTCTGGTATTCCCGTCTCTTCAAGAATTTTCCACAGTTTGTTGTGATTCACACAGTGAAAGGCTTTACTGTAGTCAATGAAGCAGAAGTAGATGTTTTTCTTTAATTCTCTTGCTCTTTCTATGATCCAATGGATGTTGGCAATTTGATCTCTGGTTCCTCTGCCTTTTCTAAATCCAGCTTGAACATCTGGAAGTTCTCGATTCACACACTATTAAAGCCTGGCTTGGAGAATTTTGAGCATTACTTTGCTAGTGTGTGAGATGAGTGCAATTGTGCGGTAGTTTGAGCATTCTTTGGCATTGCCTTGCTGTAGGATTGGAATGAAAAGTGACCTTTTCCAGTCCTGTGGCCACTGTTGAGTTTTCCAGATTTGCTGGCATATTGTGTGCAGCACTTTCACAGCCTCATCTTTTAGGATTTGAGTTTAGATGTGTAAAGCCAATGGCACGCCACTCCAGTACTCTTGCCTGGAAAATCCCACGGATGGAGGAGCCTGGTAGGCTGCAGTCCATGGGGTCACTAAAGGGTCGGACACGACTGAACTTCACTTTCAGTTTTCACTTTCATGCATTGGAGAAGGAAATGGCAACCCACTCCAGTGTTCTTGCCTGGAGAATCCCAGGGACAAGGGAGCCTGGTGGGCTGCCGTCTGTGGGGTCGCATAGAGTCAGACACGAATGCAGTGACTTAGCAGCATTTCTGTGTCAAAAGAATAATAAAGCAGAGCTGATCAACCCTTTGGTCAAAATTAAGAGTTATGGAAGCTAGTTAGATAGTCTGGACGAAGCTTCTGTTTTGTGTATTTTGTTTGGTTCCATTGTTTTTCAAATCTTCATATGGAGGAGTAGTTCCAAATGTAACAGTTTTCAGCAGCCTTTTAGCCTTGTAGTCTAAATGCAGACGTTGTTTGACTCAGAGGCCTACACAAAAACGAGTTAACTTAGCTGTGCAAGTTAATGCCCTGGCCTCCAATGTGTTAAATTTTGGCATATGTCACAGTTGAGTATGTTTTATTATTGCATTTAATAATAACCAGTAATTTAATCACCAACTTAAAATGAAACTAGAATCAGAATTTGCCGAACCCCTGCAGCATCCCGGGGTTCCCCGGAGGCAGTTCAGGCACCGCTGCACTACAGCAGTCTACCTCAGACACACACTGGGTCTCTACGTTGTAGCAGCCTAAGGCATGGGGGTGTTGAATGACTGATGGAGGGCCTCCGGACTGGGTGTCTCCCCGTCCCTTGGATTGGATGACGGCTGCCACGTAGAAGGCAGCCTTCTGTCCCACGTGAGGAGTGGCTTTACGGGTGAAAGAGATCTCAGCCTTGGCTCTGCAGCCTCTGCCCTCCTCTCTCTGCTGTCTGTGCGTCTCCATCCTCAGAGAGGGTCGCCCGTCAGGGCCTTCTCTCTCTGGCCTCTGCGTCAGTGTGTTCAGTGCTTGCCTCCGTCCTGTGACTATGGGAGTACTAATGGTCCACGTGGAAAAATGTCACTTTCTATTTATAAATGAGAGGAAATATTTCTACTGTTTATGCTAGAAGCCCTGAGCTGCGCTTTCAGACTCTGAGAATTATGTCTCTCAGCCGTGGCCTCACTGGCCTCCTGCGCTCTGTCACCGCTCTGCTTTCTTCCCCACCCCCCACCCCCCTTCTGCTTTTCACCACTTCTGGTTGCCTGTACCCTCTCTCCTCGAGTTAAATGTTTGTGCTTGCAAAGTTTATTAATAGCACCAGCACCGCTGAGTGGAATAGTGATTTGCTTCCCCTTTTTAATTTAATTTATTTTTGGCTTTTAGTAACAAATCTGCAAGAATATTTCAAGCTGCTCCCTTTTGAGGCAAACTCCAGTTAATCCCTTTAAGCACATCTTGGGGGTCAGGCATTCCCGGAGTACCCTCTCACAGTCGTAGGCATCCCAGCTCATCCCCTCTGCAGTAAATGCCCTGGTGATCACTGTTCCTCGGAGGTGTTCCAGCTCTGGATCCATGGTCTGTTCCACTGCACACTCCCCTTCCCCGAGCCTTTTCTAATATAACCTGCCTAAAGACATGTCACCGCCAGGGAAATTTTTTTTCCCAGCTGTGACTTGACAGTGATATTAATGCTGTCTAAACAATCCATTGCACGCCTTTCAGCAAACTTCAGAATGCAAGGCGTGGACGTCAGTTAGGTGATGGGGTGGAGTGGGGTGATGGTAGGGTGATGATTCCTAGGCGACAAGTCCTTCCCATACCTGGAGCTTGGGTTATGAGGTCAGGGTCATGATTTCCTATCGAGCCCATCTCTTGTAGGTGTTGAGTAATGGGGATGCCGTTAGGTGTGGTCGGCAGGTGGGATTGTGGATCAGGGGCCTTGGCTGGCTTCCCCAGGTGAGCAGTGGGTCTGTGATGGTGGTTGTGTCTTTCGGCTGTTCCCATCATTGGGACCCATCGGCTGGTCCCATCGTTGTCTGGCGTGTTGTCTAGCGTCCAGTCTGGAGACCTAATCACCTCTGCCGGAGCCTCGTCTAGAAGCTTCTCGTGGCCCCTGCAGTCCTCTCGTCTGCACTCACAGTCCCTGGCCCCTCACACCGGTCGTTCTGTCTCATGTGTCCTAAGAGAGCCATACTTCTGTCACCTTAGAACATGGAGAGGTGATTTTCAGATGGAAGTGGAGGCGGGGGTAGGTGTGATTTTGTTTTGTTTTGTTTTGCCTTGATAGTTGAGCTCCAAGTGGCAGAGAGACCACTTGGAGGTCAGTTGAGAACCAGAGACTCTTGAGTGAGGGGTTGCTCTTGACATGGCTCTGTCTCCTACCTCTGAACAGCCCAGGGAGCGGACGGCAGCCGCTGGCAAGGAATTGATTGCATTAATTGATATGCCAATAAGAGAGCTTGTTACATCCGCCATTGGTTAGGAGGCCAGCTAACAAGTCCACTGATCAATGGCACCAATAAAGATTTCATCCATTAATGAGCAACATGGTAATTAATGTTATCCATAAACCAGTTAGCCTGGCTAGCCAACGCTCTGGTTCGCGCCATGAGTGGCGGTGCCAAAAGTGGCCGGGCAAACACCCTGTTCCGTGTGGAGTTCCACATGGGCCTCCAGGCAGGGTCATGGGCTGTGTGAGGGAGCCTGAGGCCCTGGGAGGTTTTCTCCCAGTGGAGCAAGAAAAGAAGACCTGGAGCGTTGAGAGCCTTGGCTGAGCAGAGAAGGCAGATGGGGTCGTTGCTGGGCCCCAGGCTGGGCGCAGCTGTGCCTGCCTCGTCCCCATACCTGCTGGGCAGAGAGTCGGCCACACTTGTCTCTTCTGACTCCTTTGGTCTTAGAGCTTTCCCACGCGAGCCTCTCAGGGGCTGTTAGGGGCGTAATGGAATGACTGCACTCCCGGGTCACTCCAGTCCCAGCTGGGCACGCGCTCCCCAGGGACACCCCTTGTCAGTGGCTCACACGCACGGCCCTGTGCTCCTGGAGGGCGGGCCGTGGCCTCTTCTGGGAAAACCATGGACAAGTGGTGAAGTAATTAACATCCCCCCCAACCAACCCCAGCCCCTGCCTCCGTGTTTCACTAGGAAGGAACATTTTGCTAGAAGAAAGAAGGAAAAACAGACGATTTGAAGCTGTGCCTCTTTTCCTGCCACCCCCCCCAACCTTGGTTTTTTGAAATGACATCAGTGGCTTGTTTGCCAAGCATAACCTGGCAGCCTGGCGGCTCTGCCTGACTGCCTGAGATTTCTGGGGACCGTGCAGCTCGCCAGCTCCAGCCGTGGCAGCGTGCCAAGGTGACGTTCCGTGACTAAGCAGAAACGAGGGAGAGGGAGAGAGGGAGGAAGAAGGTATGTGTGGTTGGGGAGCCGGGGGAGAGAGTGGTCCCGGGGCCGGGTTGGCGTGGGGAGATGTAGAGGCACGTGCGGGGGCATCCGGTCAGGAGGGCGGGTGTTGGGGGAGCGCACTGGCAGGGACTGTCCCTGTGGCCCTGGGTGGAGGCAGGGGGGAGGGGAGGGCAACAGCCACACATGCAGCCTGGGTGGTGGCCAGAGGGGTCTGACTTCAGAGGGAAGCGAATGAGCCAAAGCGGAGGTGACAGCCCCGAGGGCCTGGAACTGCTGAGGAGGAGGCTTAGGGAAGGTCTTCTCGGCATCAGGCCGATACTCCTCAGCGGAGTTTCCTCTGCATTGTTAGGTATTGACCCTCCGAGACCCCTTGTGGATTCCCTAATTGAAAATTAATACTAGATCAATGCCATGGGCAATTTGCATATTGATCATAAACAACTTTGAAGGCAGCGAGTGTGCTGCAGATCAATAGGGCCCCTGAACAGGCTGCAGAGGGAGCGCCTCCCAGTACAATGCACTCCGAGAGGTTAATGATTCGGGAAGTTCCTCACTGCTCAGCGCGGGGGGCGGCCCCACACCACACAGCATCGTTGGCCAGAGCAATTAGTCGGGGCCTGGGCCGCCCCCCTCGCCCCAAGCCACCCGGTCCCTAGCAGAGGGGAAGATGGCTGAGCTGGTGCGAGACAAGGGCTGGCCACGAGTGTTTTTATGGTTGCCTTTTTTGGTGATGGATGAAGTCTTGGGGCAGTTTATTCTGGGAAGCGTACTGTAAAAGGCAGCAGCCAAGTGAAGGCTCCAGTCATTATTCCGGCCCCTTCCCCAAAACACAGTTCTCTGCAAGACTTGAACAGAATGACCTGAGGATGGGGCTCTCTCCACCCAGCCTCCTTCTCCGTCTTCCCGTTCCCGGAAGCCTGAGTTAGTGCTCACTTTAGGCAGTGATGTGCTCGGCCCCATTTTGCATCCTGTTCTGTTCACCTCCCAGTTTCTGGCTTTGGGCTCCTCGCCCACTACTTACCTCTGTCCCCTGCCTCGAGTCTTCTTGTCCTGCTCTGGCATCAGGTCTTGCCTTTCTGGTCCGTCCCTGGGTGCCCCGTGGGTCCCCAGCAGGCCTGGAGGGTGCTCCTCCAGGTGGACCCCTGTCACCTGTCCCCTGTTCGCCTCTTGTGTTTTCCTCTCTTCTCCTTCTGGCCCGTATCCGGCTCCTCTTGTCTCCTGGCCATAGAAGCAGAGTGTGGATGGTATCCTGTGGGTGCTGAGGATCCCCCATTAGCATTTACAGCAAAGCTCAGAACACCTGAGAGCCCGACTACTGATTCTCTCTTCACGCTCCCGGGGTACTTTGAGAAGGCTGGTCTGAGGATTGGGGGCCAAAGGCAACCTGCAAAGACGGGTGATGGCTGTCTGCCTGGACCTGGCTACCTGGCTCCAGCCCCAAGACAGTGGAGGGTGGTGGTGCGGGTGGTGGTCACTAGGGGGAGACACCTCCTATTGAGTGGTGAGGGGAGCAGACTTTCTTCCACAACAGCCCTGCTCCCACCCCCACCCCAGCCCCCCAAATTCATCTGGTACTGAGAAGAGCTAGCATTATAATAGCAGTCCTGTCAAGGTGGCAGAGCTTTAGATGGCTATTAAGTTTGCAAAATGCATCGAAATTCATGGATGTGAAGGGGCAACACAGTTTCAGAGAAGGGGCATGCCAAATGGTGGATGTCAAATTTCCAGGTTGGCGCTGCAGCCCTTCTAAGCCTTGAGCCCTTCACCCAGTGCTGTTCCTTCACCTTCACAGGGAGGTGCTTTGGCCAACACTGGTGTGGTGGGTACCCCTGGTGTACGGCTTTCGGGCCCGCCCTCGTGCTGCCGCATAAGGGATGGTCAGTGTTCCCTTTCTCTTTGTGGCATTGCCCCACCGCAAGGTCAGCTCCTCCCCACTCCTCAGGAAAGGAAAGGCTCAAGGAGATTTTATCTCTGTCTGCATTTATGTATTATACATACACATAGAGAAATACGGTAGCTTTTCTGCTGGGAATCCCTCTCAGGGCAGCCGTCAAGCTGTATAGATGGTCCAACATGCACAGCCCTCTGCTCTGCTGAAGGGGATGAGTGAGGACCCAGGCCACCCTAGATTCGACCCAACAAGCAAGACAGTGAGTCCAGAGTCTTATCTGCCCAGAGGGAGGAGTACCGGGGGGGCGGCTTTGTTCTGATTTTCACACGAGTACCTCATGTGTTCGCAGTGCCTCTGGTCTTGTTCACAGCTGTATCCAGTGCCCAGAACAGGTGCTCTGTGGATGTTGGTGGGTCGGTGGGTGGGCAGATGGCACAAGTGTAGCTTCTTCAGGGAAGCCCAGTTAGTCTCAGCTCTGTGACCTTTGCCAGGTCTTCCACCTCGCTGAGCCTCAGTTTCCTTATCTGGGAAATGGGGGTAGTAACCGTATCTGCTTTGGTTGAGCGATGACTGTCCCACTGCCATTATGATTATTGTTAGATAATAACGACGAGCACATGGGAGCTTTCAGAGGTGGCTGTTGTTGGTTTCCACGCTCAGGCTCTTTGCAGTGAAGGGTTTTGTCCAGGCAGCAGAATAGGAAAGCAGCTGGCATGCTGTGCTGATCATTCCCATTTGGCTAGTCCCTTCCTCCTCCTCCTTCCAGTCAGGGCCGTTGTGATCATGTCACAGAAGATGTCATCCTGGCCAGGGGCTCCTGGGGCAGGATGGGGGTGACCTGACGTGGAGCCCGGGAGCCCACGGGGTGGGGTAGGTGGAGGGTCAGGGGAGACGGGAGGGCCCACGTCAACTAGGCTCGGGACCAGGTGTGGCTGCAGCCCCACAGCCTGGTGGCAGGTGCCGGGCCGTCCCTGTGCATGTGATTCCTTCATTACGGAGTCTTTCATTGACTCGGCCACACTGTGCTGATGAACTGAGTCTGGGGACAAGAGCGCATAATTGACGGAAATAAATTCCCATCACAGGCCTGGCTGCAGCCAGAAGTGAGTGTCCACCTGTGTGTGTGTGTGCGTGCGTGTATGGGGGTGAGTGGGCAGGTGTTCACTTTCTTCCCTGGATGCACCCCCCTGCCCTCCTTCCTTTCCAGAACCTTCCTGGCACTGCCTGTGGGCCCAGTGAGTGGCCCTGCCTCTGTGTCCCCTGCCTGGAGCCTCTTGCGTCCTGTGCCGCAGTCACTGCATCACCCTCAGGGGCGCGAGCCTTCCCTGGGGGCTGGGGGGGCGCCTGTTCACACACCCGCGAGCCTGCCGGGGGGCTGGGGGGCCACCTGTTCCCACACCTGTCCTTTCTCTCGTTCAATCCATCTCCCTTCATCCGTTTGTTTGTTCACCTTCAGCGCTGTCTGCGCTCTCTGCTTAGATCTCCATGAAGACAGCGAGCAGGGAGCTATGGGCCTGCCCTTCTTAATTGAAATCGCATTTCATTCATCTGGGAAATGAGGCAGAGGCGGGGGCGGGGCGCTTTTCCACCGGCAGCCGATTCGACAGGAGGCCAGGCTTGAAGATAAGCAGCCCACGAACACACAGCACATCTCGGAAAAGAATTTAGGAACTAGAGCCATTTGCATAAAACTAAACTAAAAACCACATAACCAGCCACGTGGTTTTAACCACCACCACAAAAAGAAAAAGTCCTACTGTAATGCATTTTCTCAAAACCAGGGAATTAGTGGCTCAGGTCACCAGGGCATCTGAAGCTGGTCATTACTAATCAGTTGTTTACAGCAAAGATATTTTTCTTCATCTCCCCCAGTGTTTTCTGGGCCTTCAAAAGCGTTTCCTGGAATCCTGAGTGAAGTCGGTGTGTGTGCCAGAGACTGGTGATGCGCTGGGGTGGCTGGTTGCCTCAGTGACGAAGAAGCTCGGGTGGCGTGAAGGCGGAGCAGAGAGAAATGGAGGGCCCTCACTTGACACCCTCTGACCTCAGCCGGTGGAGCTGAATGCTGGAGAGTCAGGACTGAAATTGCAGTCACTTTAGATTATTTGGAGTGAGGAGAGGCAGGGAAAAAGGGTTTGTTGACTACAGGAAGCTGAATTCTTCCTCTGCTGAAAAGCTTATTAGTGGAAGGGGAAAAAGCAATTACTTGGCTTTTGCTAGTTCTCTCTGGCAAGGATCTGGGGCCGCGGTGGCCCCTTGGCCCTCCCCCTGGAGCCAGAGACTCTTAGCTGGGCGCCCACCCTAAGCCATTTTGGGACAGTGCTTCTGGGATCCCCCTTTTCCAGAAAGAGCATCGTGGGGGGACAGATAAAGAAGGAGAGGGAAGATGAATGAACGGGAGGAGACAGAGGCAGGCTCGTCTGGTCTTTAACGTGATGTTTTTCTTTAGGTACCATGTTGCCACTGACAAGAAGTTAACAGGGCACTATCTGCTTAGAAACATGGATACTTGTGTTCTTAGGGGCTGGTTTGTGGTTCCTTTTGGTTAGGGTGAGACCATTTTATCCATGCTGTGTCTTTTGTCTCATCATTTAAAGGACAACTGGAAGTCGCTTGAACCACTGTGGTACCACTATTAGAATCCATCTTCTGCAACATCACAGCTTTAACTGAGGAAGGTTCCCAAGGAGCCCGCTGCCCACTCCTCCTCATGTTTGGCTGCGCAAGTGTCATCACGACCGCTTGTCGCCTGTGGCTGGTGCCCCTACGCCTCACTTGGAGACCCTCGTTTGGTCTGCCTCACTGAGTGGTCTTGGAGCCCTTCCCTTCTCCAGGTCCTGGTCTCCTAGTTTGTAGAACTGAGGTGCTGCAGCTCCTCCAGATCCCTCCAAGCAAAGGCAGGTCCTTCTGGTGACTGCGTTGCTGCAAACGCCATTATTTCTCTTTCCTGAACCTGCTTTTACCGTGTTCGTGCTTTTATGCCTTCTCTTGTTTGGACTCCCCACCTATCATATTTTACACATTTACATTTATATCCTTTTAGAATTTCTAAAACACAGATTTTTTTATTTAACCACCTTAATGGTATCAAAATAAATTTTACACGCCTTGATTTTTTAGTCCATTAACCCATTTGTCTTTCTTGCTTTTGTCTCCATTCTTCCACTTATTTCTCTTTAAGGCCCGGTTTTCAGTCATTTCCCTTCTCCTAGAACAGCTCCTGTGCTTTCCAACTTGTCACCAAAGGTTTTTAGTAGTTGAGTCAGTTCATAGACTCTTTTCAGAAATTTATTTTTTTTCCTGCTGTAATATGTATTTAAGATATGCTCTCACCTAGGTTATTTTTAAAATTCATTCATTTTTAGTTGGAGGATAATTGCTTTATAATATTGTGATGATTTCTGCCATACGTCAACATGAATCACCACAGGTGTACATATATCCCTTCCTTCTTGAACCTCCCTCCCGCCTCCCTTCTCATCCCACCCCTCTGGTTGTCACAGAGCACCAGTCTGCGCTCCCTGAATCATACAGCAAATTCCCACTGGCCGTCTGTTTTACACACGGTATACATGTATTTGTTTCCATAGTACTCTCTCCGTTCACCTGACCCCGTGTCCAAAAGTCTGTTCTCTATGTCTGCATCTCCATTCCTACCCTGCAAATAGGTTTATCAGTACGAACCTTATAGATTCCATATATATGTGTGTTAATATGATATTTGTTTTTCTGTCATTACTACACTCTGTACAATAGGCTCTAGGTTCATCCACCTCATTAGAACTGACACAAAATGTGTTCCTTTTAATGGCTGAGTAATATTCCATTGTGTATATATGTACCACAGTTTCTTTATCTGTTTATCTGCTGATGGACATCTAGGTTGCTTCTATGTCCTAGCTATCGTAGTGCTGCAGTGAACATTGGTTACCTAGGTTATTTATTTTTTACGTTTCTCATTGGTTACTAAGTCCTCCTCTTCACTCTTCCTCCTTTCTGTGTTTAAAGATTTTGCTCCCTAACTGAGGAATCATTTGATTTTTCTTCCTAATCATGGGACCATCTAATCTTTAATATTGCACTGCTTTTTGACTACTTTTCATTCACACTTTTGACTGGTTTTTACTACTTTATACTTACAAAATGAAGCAAAAATTTTTTTTCTTGGTGAGGGTTCCTTTCCTTATTGGCTCTGCATAGGATCCATAATTCAGTTAAAAAAAATTATCCACTTCTGAAGGTTTGGGTAGGATTCTAACTTAAGCATTTCCCCTTCTGGTACTTTCTCCAGTTGCAGTGTATACACAGAAGAACTTAAACCTCCAGAATTGTTTCTTTAAAATGTGATTGTGGGCTGCAGACTTTATCCCAACTGTCCCAGAAACCATTTGTCACAGAATCGTGCTTTCTGCCCAGATCCTTGTTGACATTCTCATGTCATGGCAGCATTTTGATTCTCTCTGAATTCGTGTTTTAGTTGTTTACAAATGTTCCCACCATTAAAGAGAATGGTGTGAGTCTAGAATTTGAATTCTTTGTTTGCCTTAATGACCATAACTGTGTGTCTTTGTGCCTTGAGATATATTGCCATATAAACTTGGGGGTGTGTAGTGGGTGCCTTGCTTTTTAAAGGATACCAGCCTGTTCTTAGGTCTAAGAAACATCCAACGGGAAGTAAAGCTGAATAGATGCTCACAGGGTCCTAAGGCTGAGACTAAAATACAATTAGTATCTCTGGCAGATTCCTGGATGGGTTGCTGTAGCTAAAATCACTGTGAGAAGGCAGGTATGTGTGTGTGTGTGTGTGTGTGTGTGGTGGGGGGTGTTGTCAAACCCTAGAAAAGGACCATTTCATTGTATAGGATCCAGATTTTTAAAATATGGAGTCTTTGTATTCAGCCATTGGCATACCTTTGGAAGTTTCTCAAAAGGAGGAAGAAGATCCAAGGATTTTCTTTTTCCCTTTGGACACAAAAGAACTGTACAAGGTGCACGTCAAAAATGCATGATGATGATTACTCCTAGTGTGGCTGGCCAATACAGTGTTTACGAATTTTGCTTATATGTTCATGAGTTAGATTTGTCTGCAATTTTTCCCCGTAATGCCTTTGTCAAGTTTCGTCATAAACGTTATGCTGGCATAATAAAATAGCAAGCTTTAAAAAAAAAAAAAAATGACCACAATTTAGCAGTTCCATCTGCTTTTTCTCCCGTTAATGCAGGAAAGCTCTTGAACATAAATCTCTGGGTTTTCCCTTCACCTCGACTTCCCGCTTCACTTTGTTTGCAGTTTCCTAGGAGATGTCAACTCAAACACGTTGCTTCTGTCACCCAGTTGTCTCAGACTGAAGCATGTTTGGGGGCTTGATGGTTTTGGGGGGCCGGCCCAGTTTTGGACTCTCCACATGGAGGCGCACCCCTCAATATCTCGAGTGTGACTGTAAGTGCTCACAGCAGAGGCAGGCTCTTCACCGCTTGTACCAGGCTGTGAGCCTGCGGTAGGCACCCGGGGACCCCCAGCGTGAAAGGAGGGGTGAAGCTGTCGTGAGCCACCGCCGGCTTCATGTGCGTGTTTAAGGCTGCATTCTGGGACATGCCAGGCCATTACACATGCAGCGACCTTTGCACAGCTTGGGTCTGGCCAAAAGAGGGCAGGGCGAGTCAGTGCTTTTCTGGACACAGCATTGTCTGAAGTTGGCCCGATGTCTGTTTCCCAGATTTGGTTTGGAAAGTGTAAGCCTTTGTTTGTGCTTTGTTTTTATGAATCAGCTGGTTTTCCCAGCTGTGCATATAAGTGGCTTATGATCATGCAAAATGAAGCTCATTGACAATCAGCCCCTCACACCGCCCTCCACAGACAAGCAGAGACTAATGTTTCTGTGTGCACCCTGTGCTTCACAGGGCACAGCTCTTTCCTTAATAGGCTGGAGCCCCTTTGGACGGCATGGACATCAGAGTGAAGCCACAAAGGGGCTGGAAACGCAAGTCCTTCATTTGTGTGTCATGTGACTCCAGCCCCTGGCGTCATGGTTTCATCTTTTGCAGTCGACTGCTATTTGTTTTGGTGGCCAGAAACAAAATGTTCACCTGTGTTGCTTTTGGTTTGCTTTTTCGCATGTCCAGGCCCCCAGTATTCCCTCTTTGCCTTCAGCGTTGTCCAATTCTGTCTTCCCCGAGCTGTAACGCCTCAGGTCTGCATGGTCACCCCCCACCCGCTTCCTTCATTCCCGTATAGATTGCGTCCGTCAGCGAGGGCATTCCCGTCATGAGAGCCCTCCCACAAGGTTCACTTACACCCATTAGGTTCTAATCACCATCATCTACTATCACTCTGGTATATCCTGTTCATTTCCCATACACCTTCATTTGTATATGGATACTTAAGTACATTTATAGGCCTGCCTTGATTTTTTTTTAATCTATGTAATTCCAACATTCTTTTCATGTAAAAATAAATAAATTAGGAAGCACATCATATATATGTATATACATTTTTTTTTTACATTAAACATAAGATCTCTCTCTGACAAGCCTAGTCAGTTTTGACTCAGGTGATACCAGCCTTCTTTAATGGAAACTGTTAATTTTTTCTTTTTTTATTTACATGCTTTCTATCACTCATGTGTGTTTATCTATCTTGTCTTCACCCTCCAACCATGGGAGCCTGGCAGTGTTTATTTCAAACAGGGTGTTATTGAAAGACAGATGCTCGAAGGGACTGCTCAGGCCTCACACCTGGAATGCTAAAAAGCTTTCAGGCAGATCAGTTGGGTTGAAAAACGTCCCTTTCCATGGGGGAGGGGGAAGCAGTACCCCACCTGAGAGCTTCCCTTCCTCAGCCTCGTGGTCATGACCCCCCCACCCCACCCCCACTTCTGACTTACATCCACACCCTCAGAGGATGCTTTCAAATCCACAAAATGGTTTATTCCGAAGAATGAGCTTGGGGAGGGGGTGCTTTTTTCCTCCATCAAGACCCTCCCCTCCTGCTCACCCTGGCTTTTCTCACCTTTGCCTATCAAAGATTCTGCCCGTAAGACAGGCCGTTTACTCTCCACCCTCTTTCTCAGTAGTAGTCCACTGAGTTAGAATCATTATTCTTCTCCATGACTTTGTTTTTAATGGAAGGAGGGGAAAACCACCCTTCTTGGTTTCAAGGACCTTTCTATTTTCTTTGCCCCCTTCTTTCCAGAACATTCCAGTTTGGTGCGAGGTTAAACTGTGCAAAATACTGTTTGAAAGAAGGGAGAGAAAGAGAAAAAGGCTTGTCAAAATGCATTTGTTAGATCACGTTTTAAACGAAGTACAATTGAAGGTAGTTTTTGTCCATCGAAAGGAAAAACCCCTGCAAATGCGCTGAGCTCCCAGAGAGCGCGCCTCCTTTGTCGTCGCCCTGACATTGAAGTGTAATTTTTCATGGTTATTTGGACTGGAAAATGGTGGGGGGGAGGGAAAGGGAGAGATGGGCTTGCGATTATTTCCCATAAATGACAACACAATCACATCACGCTCCGCTACAAACATGCTTGGGGAGTTTGCCTTTTTTACATTTCGTGTGTGGAAGTCGCAGCAGCAGCCAGGGCTCCGTAGAAACCCAAGGGGATTAATCCCCCTGAACCCGGTGTTCCTCAGAGTTCCGGCATGGAGCTGGGTTTCTGGTTTAGCGCAGGTTCCCCAACCAAGTCAGGGCTGGGTTTGGTATTTTAAAACCCGGAATGCACATCTTTCAGTATTTAAAAAGAAAAAAAAAAAAACCTTCCTGGGAACAGCCACCAGGCGAGTCAGTGACACGTTCGTTCCGGCGTGCTTTGTCACCGCACGCGGCTTTCATCCTTTCTGCGTTTCCGCAGGGGGCAGCCCAGGTGCTTTGGCTGAGAACACAGATAAATGGAGCCGGTTGCAATCCCGGCTCTAGGCGTTTCCTCCCTTTTTCTCCTCTCGTGACCCCCACCCACCCCCTTAATTCCAGCGAGGTTTTGACAAACTGTTCAAATGACCGAATGGCCTGGCCCGGAAGTGGGAAGCTGGTAGGACCCTGGCGGGTGACGGTGCTGTGTGCGCAGCCCAGGGCGGGCGGTGTGCTCCAAATGGCCCAGGAGATGCCGCCTCGTATACACGCTCACGATGGACATGAAGCACGCTAGCGCGGGGCTCCCCCAGGCGAGCCTTCGGGGCCTCACCCTCTCCAGCAGGGGCTATGGCCCCTTCTTGTCCACACTCACGTTGGAGGTGAAACACGTGGGCGCAGGGCTCCCCCAGGCGAGTCTTCGGGGCCTCACCTTCTCCGGCAGGGGCTGTGCACGCAGGCTGCAGCTTCCCAGGCTCCCTCAGGCTGCCCAAGCCCCATTTTTCTTGTTTCTATAAACAGTGGCAAGATCTTCAAATATACAAAAGCATAAATGGTCTCTATTCTCCAATTAGTCATTTTAATAATACCCGGCATTGCCTTCAGTGTTGACTCTTGCAGCCTGGTGCCAAAGCCAGGGGTGGTGGGGCAGGGGCGGGAGAGAGGGGCCTGACTGAGGGGGCCGCTTGCTTCCTCGCCACTAGTGTGCCTGAGTTTAGTGGATTTTCCTGCAGAGCCTCTCCCGGGCCCATGTTGAGGTTGCTGGGCCTCCACCGCCTCGCAGGCTCGGTCCAGAGACTCTGGGCCCAGCAGCCCCCAGTATACTTGGTGAATGAACCCAGCAATGAAAAAATTCTTGTGGAAAAATTATCACTGAAAGGAAAAGAATATGTCAGTGGAGGGCGGGAGTGGGTCTGATCTTCTCCATGTCCTCTGTTCCTCTCCTCCTCACATCCTCTTATCTCTCAGAGGACCGGAACTTGTTTTTATAAACATCATCTTCCAGAGGGCAGTTGCATTTAAAACAGCTAGTTAGCACTTTGGTCACTTTTTTTTTTTTAAAGCTCCTTGGGGTGGGAAGATACCTGTGGCTGACTGGCGACCCTTCACTCCAGCGGGTGGAAAAGGGTCTTCAGCAAGATGGCCTGGCCGGCAGAGAGCTTAGATGGGGGGGAGAATGGGAAACGCTAAGGACAAGGGTGACCTCGAGGGGGAGACAACACTCCCCCACACCTGTCCCGTGCTGTGTGCTCCAGACTTGGGCAGGCTGGGGTGCAGGAAGTCTGAGTGCTTGGCATCTGCTCCGAGAACGTACTTTTCACCAAACACCTTAGTCTCTGTTAGTGTCCTGGATTCTCCTGTCTCTGGAAAAGAAATGGCAACATACCCTGAGGAGGTGGGAAAACATTCCAGGTCCTGGATGCATAAAGCAGCATGCTAGCCTTGGGGCCCCCGCCTGCTCTTCCTTCCTACTCTCATCCTTCACCCCTGTAAGGATTCCCACCTGGACTGTCACAGTCGCTCAGAATGTTTCATTCACCAGCTTTGATTTAGACCGTGGACCCTTCGTCTTGCAATTGGACTTCTTCCTCAAGTAATCTCTACCCTGTTAAGATGTAGGAAACAGAATGGCCAAAGTTTGCCAACAATTAACAATAATATTCAGACGGATTACCCACAGAGGACCTCCAGGGAGGTGTGGAAGTTCCGTCTTTAGTGGGCAGAGTGAGAACGTGTGGTCACCTCTACCACAAAGCTAGGTCTAAGGACTGGGGTGTTAGAAGAAGAGTTTGCATTGTGGTAGGCAGAAAACAACCCGATTTAAGGGAAATTTCCTGGGGTGTGGTATTGTCACTCAGAAGACCTAATTGCTTGAACTACCTCTCAGGCAGTTTCCAACCATGTCATCAGGGCTAGAAAGACCCCATGGAGTAAAACCACAGCATCAACATTTGAAAAAGCGCGTTTGGGGACGTTGTGGAGTAGAATATTGCATCCTGAGTCTGGGAGTCACTGTGCGTTTGAGGTGTAGCCCAGGGCACATGGAGTGTCACCTACTGTAGGACCTGAGGTCACTGTTCAGTGGGATCGCACTTGCCAAAGTGTCAAGAGGGAGACTGGCTCAGTTAGCCACCTGCCCCAGTGAGTGCGGCCACCTCTCCCTCTGCGGCCTAGAGAGGGTGACGAGCTGGGGGCAGCAGAAGCATCCATCCGTCAGCATTGCAGGTCACATCCTGTTACAGGTTATTCTTGCAGCAGAATTTTAATGCACTGGATATTATTCAAAATAAGTGGTCTAGACCTTAGCCATCATCTTTCATATTGTAGGATTTGATTTGACCTCTTGTCTGCAAAATAAAGCGTGCATACTTTTGTAGAATATGTCCAGCCGTTAGAGGTTTCCTGTGGAAGCACAAGGGGCCGAGAGGGTTGGGCAAGCTGGACTGTTTCGCCCTCATTCTCCAGTTGTTCCATTTGGCCCTACAAGAGGACAGGGGTCGGCCAAGGTGTCCTGTGGGGTGAGTCTGTCGTTACAGGTACAAGGGGGCAAGACACGGTGATGGAATCCCCTAGCCACCCACCATGGAGGCTCCAGCACAAGTGGCTGCCACCCTCCGCGTCCATGCTGCTGGTCAGAGCGTGCCGGGCCTTACCCGTCCGCGTCGGCGCTTGTCCTTGGTTAATTAGGTTGAAAATGGGGAAAGGAAAAGCTTGAACCCTATCTTCAAAGTAAGCAGATTGGTTATTTTGTTTTTCAAAGAAGAGGTCCAATATACAATTAAAACTTGTTTCTGGTAACCCTCATTCCAGGAAAGACGAGCTTTTAACAAAAGGCTTTTGACAGCTGCAGGCTACTTCATTTTTTTTAATGCCGAATGAAAAATCAATACATTTTTCTGGGTTATACATATTCAGAACAGGCCTGATATTTCCATTATAATGGAAAGTGGGTGTCTGCACATCTCGCCTGTCAGAGCTGCACTGCCGCGTTTTCCAAGCCACTGCTAAATATTTCAAACCTGATTTGATTGTGGTTCATGACAGCTAATGTTTCTCAGCTCTTGAGCCTGCCGACAGGCAAACGCACTTTAGTTCACCCCCACCCTCAAACGTAGCTCCCCCCAAAGAAAAAGGGAAGAATGATTTCATTCTTCAGTGTATCAGTGTATTCTTTAAGTAATGTGATCGCCTGAGTTCTGGGAACAGCACCCTGGTTCTTAGGAGAATTTCCAAATTCCTATCATCAAGGCCCCATGGCAGGGCTTTGTCAGGTTTGGAGGAAGGTTTGACTTAGTCTTCCCTGATAGCTCAGTTGGTAAAGAATCCATCTGCAATGCAGGAGACCCCGGTTTGATTCCTGGGTTGGGAAGATCCACTGGAGAAGGGATAGGCTACCCACTCCAGTATTCTTGGACTTCCCTTGTGGCTCAGCTGGTAAAGAATCCACCTGCCTGGGTTAGATCCCTGGGTTGGGAAGATCCCCTGGAGAAGGGGAAGACTACCCACTCGAGTATTCTGGCCTGGAGAATTCCATGGACTGTATCGTCCACAGGGTTGCAAAGAGTCAGACACGACTGAGTGACTTTCACTTTGACTGAGCCCACGTTATCCTGTTAAAGAATCAGGAACAGTTAGGACTAGTCTCAGGTGTTGATGGACTCCCCTTCCTTCAAGCCTGTGATTTGTAAAGTACTCCCCTTGGCCCTAGTTATTTGGTGAACAGTGTCCTTTTTCAGCAAAGGGCGTATCTTGGTGACACACTCAGCGCGTGGTGGCAGGTGCTGACTTCGTGCTGATGTGCCGCCTCTGTTTTTGCTTCAGCCTCATGCTCCTTCCACAAACCAGTTTCCAAGTGGTTCATAAAATCGTTGCGAATCCACATGGGGTTGCTAGTTGGCACACGCCCCTCCTTCAGAAGCAGATGTTACCATAAATTGGGAAATCGTACAGTCATGTTTACCAACGTGATGAGTGTAAGGTGTGTTGAGAGAACAGTGTGCATTTGTGGCAAGAAAGCCACCTTAATTGAAGGGACATTTTCTGGGGCTGTGGTATCATCACCTCCCCCCACCTCCCAAATCTATGCTGCCCTGGGAACCCTTCCCTTTTAGAATGTATTATCTGCTGAAATGGGGCTTCCCTGGTGGCTCAGTGGTAAAGAATCTACCTGTAATGCAGGCGACCAGGGTTCAATCCCTGTGTTGGAAAGATCCCTTGGAGAAGGAAATGGCAACTCACTTCAGTGTTCTTGCCTGAAAAATCCCATGGACAGAGGAGCCTGGCAGGCTGCAGTCCATGGGGTCGCAAAGAGTCGGACACGACTGAGTGAGCAAACAACAACATTTGCTGAAACCCTCATACCTGAGGGCTCAGCCCTTAACCAGCAGACATGAGTGAGTGCTGTCTGGGAGAAGCAGTTGTACAAAGAGGTAGTGATGGAAATAGGTTTTTGAAAGGCCTTCAGCCAGTGTTTTATGTGGAAACTGAAGATGGAAGGGACACCAGAGGACCTCGCCATTATTGGAGATTTGCTTCTGTTTCCCTGAACCCTTTAACATGAAAATACACCCAAACAGGAGGGGTGCTCTGGTTTGAGGGCTGCTGTGGACTGTATCCATGAGGGTGGGCGTCCGCAAGGGGTTTGGAGGCACGACCTCTGGAGTCTTGTGAGCAATAGACCATCTCATCTGTCTGAGACGTGCGGGGCCTGCTGCTCTGGCTGGAACAGGCCAGGCATGGGGTGCAGAGATGACCTCCTCACCCAGGCGCTGGCTGTGCCCCTGAGAAAGCATTCCTGGTGTGTTCTGGTTAGATTCTGAAATAGCGTTCAACTCTTTGGGGAGAAGATGGTTTTGATTTGTCTTTTTTTTTTTTTTGGCCTTAAAAATGGCACAGTGGCTGTTGTGTTTCTTGGGGAAGAAAAGTAACTTTGTCTTCTGAGAGAAAGACAGGATTTCCCAGATAAAACCGGATCGTCGTCCATCAGGTCTTCACTTCCCGCCATCTGTCAGTAGCTGACATTATAGGGGGGAAAAACAACTTCTGTAATGACCCCGGCCAGTTGCCACTGACTTAACTGTGGGGGAGAAATGCGTTCCCTGAACACGTCCCCTCTGCTCTGTGCTCTGTGAGCATGTGGGTATCAAATACACATTCCTGAAGGGAGCGTGGGCTACCCGGCCAGCCCCAGGGATTCAGAGCTGGACGCCATCCTGCCCCTGGCCCCACGCGCTCCCAGTGCACAGAGCCCCAGGCCCTGCCCGTGGGTGCCCAAGGCCCGGTCTTAGTGACAATGGTGGGGACTTTTGGGACCAACAAAACAGCCCTGTCTGCACAGCACTGTGGGGCCGAGCTATCCAGACGAATTCATAGTTTACATCTCTGTTTTTTAATCATATCTCTACCTTTATTGGTATTCAGAGCTCACAGTTTTCTGGTTACTGTCAGCCTGGGCTTTCATCCATTTTAAAGAGCTATTTTTCCTCTTGCTGTTGATGATGATGGTATAAAGACAGATGGTGTAACTGCTTATGAATGTCCTATTTTATTTCCCCAGGACCAGACAGTTCACTTGAAGACATATATTATTTCCACATGCTCAGGTTAGGCGGCCCAGACAGTGTCTGCCTCCTGCAGCTAGCTGCCCTTCCAGGGCTCGCCTTGCAGAGGGCGACACCTGTAGGTCACATGCAGAACTACAGGGAAGCGCCTACCAGGCTGAATGGGACCTGGTTTTCTAGCTGGGGGTGAGGACACTGATCTGCCCATAAAGGAAGCTGGCTTGTCCCAGAGTTTCTTAATCATTTCTTATTCCACAAAGTATACAACAGATTTGGGGTGTTTAATATATCAGAAATTATAATATTAAATCTAAAAACTCAGAAGAGGAAAGTGGAAGTGAAGTCACTCAGTCGTGTCTGACTCTTTGCGACCCCATAGACTGCCAGGCTCCTCTGTCTGTGGGATTTTCCAGGCACGAATACTGGAGTGGGTTGCCATTTCCTTCTCCAGGGGATCTTCCCAACCCAGGGATTGAACCCGAGTCTCCTGCATTGCAGGCAGGCTCTTTACCGTCTGAGCCACTAGGGAATCCCTTTCAAGAGAAGAGGACTTGATTTTTAAATCTTTAAGAAGAAAAAGAGATGCAAAAGAAATTCCTGAGCCAACCTTGATCATTCACCTTCTCACTGGAGCTTGGTCACCGTCACTTTCCCATCCTTGGCAGGGCAGGGAGGGAAGAAAGCAGAGGACCAAGCGGGCTCGTAGACCGAGGGCCTGGGACAGCCACAAAGCGCCATGTGGGTTCCTTGCTTGTTGAGCGAATGACGTGCTCATTCTTCAGTCTGTCTCTGAATGGATTTTTCTGAAAAGGTTCAAAGAGCTGGGGTCAGTGCCAGAGTGACCGTGAGTTCTTAACTCTCTGCTTGGATGGCTCAGCCCACATAGTACACCGAGAGAGGCGCTGGCCTTGGAGCCGGCCTCTCAGTGGCTAAATTCCTTCCCACCTCTGCAGAGCAGCACCTCCCGACACTGCTCATCACATCGGGGTGTCCCCCGTGTGTAGGTGTCAGACTTGCTCCACCTGGGGTGGTGTGTGTGCCCCAGAGAGGAGGGGCCATCTCTGCATAATCGCATTTGATGAACGTATGGGCACTTGCAGGGATTTTGTATCGCAGGATATATTTGGGCAAATGAGTATATTTTAAGAGACCTAGCTACTTTGGGTAGACCCAACTTAATTCTGATCCACTGAATGCTGGTATCACCTTTCAGAGATGGATTTTATAATTATAGTGCTAAACAGTTTAATCAAAAGCCAAAAGTATGCATTGACTATTTGGCCTGAATTAAGATGGCACCTATAGCATGCTGTGTACCTTGTTTATTATTGCTCAGCTAACACTTTGTGTTTTTTTCCTCCACTAAAGGCTGTAGCATGTTAATATGGTGCTGTATGTCTGACTGACTTCAAACCATGGTTGCATGCTTTTTCTTTGTTTGAACTAGGGGTGGGCGTGGGAAGACTTGATATTAACTTGACTGTGCAGTGAGACAGAAAGGCGACATAGAAATTATTTGCGGAAGCCTCTTAGTTGAAGAGGAAAACAAGCAGTATCTCCTCTCATACGTGTTCCCCGTGACTGACTCTTACATGCCCTCTTGGCGGTAATGAAGAAATGTTCCCCGACCTCTAGTTCCATCTTCCAGCTCTTGGTCTTTCATTGTCTTTTTGGGAAGAGTTAGGAAAATCTGGCTCTAAACAGATACTTTCTTCCTCAAGTGTTTCATAAATCCTCTGAGGTCAGTTTACTTTGAACTCTTTTTACTCCCTTTTATGAGATGAAATTCAGACACTATTTTCTGGAGGGTCGTTAGTGTCACTCCTTGAAATGTTGAAAAGTGGAGTTGGGGCTAGAGAGACCCAGTGTGATGTCAGAATAACCCCAGGTCCATGGGCCAACAGCCTTAGTCCCATGGATCTCGTCTGGCAATGGCCTTGGGTGACAGACGTGGGCTTCAGTGTCTCCACCCCAGGAAGCTGTGCTCTTCAAAGTCTAACGATTTCATCATCAACCTACTTTGGTTTGCTCGCCTTATTCATTCGTTTAGCCTGTTCTTATTGAATGTTTTAAATAACGGTCCATAGGTCCAGGAGAACAAGTGAGCGATGTCCCACTTCCTTTCCCTCAGCATCCAGGGTGTCTTACCCTCTTCGTCCCACTGCGGCAAGCGAGTGGCATCTTACTTTGTGATTAACCTCATGTTGGAAACGACCATTCTTTTTCCTTCACTAGTGTGTGTTGAGCTGGAGAGACTTTCCTTGGTTTGTTTTAAGCCAGTGGCGGGTAGAGAATGGAATGACTTCAAACGGGGAGTGTATGATTTGGATAAGGAATTGTTTCCCTTTCTCTACAGATCTAGCTTCTCACCACTGATGCCTGGCGAACCCATAGATGTTTGTTTCCTGGACCTCTTCACACTGATGAAATCATATCACTGATATTCTGTGACTCTTCAGAATATGAATGACTGTTAAAAAAAAAAAAAAAAACACCACGATCTGGCAGGTGCTCAGGCACCGTGAAGCCTTATGCGAGGTCTAGTTCAATGCCAGCTCTCAGTGTGGTCAGAGCTAGGCAAGAAGCAAGCCTGTGGCACTTCTTGCATCTGCAAGTGTTAAAGACTTGCATGTGATTTCAGAACTCAGTTGGAGTTATTTCCTCAACAGGATTGGCTTTTCAATAAGAAAAGCTCAAACGAGGTATTTGGAATCCATCTCAGAATACTGAGTGTGTGCACGTCTAGACCAAGCTGCAGTCTCCTGCCAGTGGGCAGGAAGGAAAGTTCCCACCACCGCCCCAGACCGTGCATCCCTAGTGCGGCTGGCCTCTCGGGGCTCACCGTGTGGCTGGGGGACAGTCGTTGGCTGCCTGCATTTTGTGGCGGGTACTTCTTTGGAGTAGCAGCCAAGAGTCCTCCATCTTCTGTCTACTTTTAGTCCTTGACATTTTCGTTTTCTTCTCTTGCAGAAGAAGCCATTGAAGATGTTGAAGGGCCCAGTGAAGCGGCTGCTGATCCCGAGGAGCTCGCTAAAGACCAGGAGAGTGGAGGCGAGAAGGACCAGAGCAAGTGGACAGGTAGCGTGTGTGGCTGCCCTCCAGCCCCCATGTTCCTCTCCTGGAGGAGGGCGGCAAACAGGCCAGGGAGCAGGCGCAGGCTTGGTCAGCTCGGAACGGCTCGGCTGGTTCTCTGCGGGTGGGAGAAGGATTGTATTCTTGCTGTGTTGCAGTGGTCACCTTCCTTCTCCTATTACTTTATATTAAGAATTTTAAAAGTTGCTTGAAATGGCCACAGAGCCAGCTTATTGATCGAGCAGGCATCCAGGTGGCTGGCGCTGTCCTGGGGGCTGCTGTGTTTTGGGGTCATGCTTCCTTCGCGCCTCCTCCCTATTGTTTTTGCCCTTGGTGTGATTCTTCCTCCATGGGAGGTCCGGGGCCCTGTCCCACTGCTCATGAACCCAGTGGAGGGACTTGCCACATGGAACTTGATCAGGGTCACCCCCAAGTCTCTAAGGAGTCAGCAGTGTGGAGGGTGGGCTTCATCCTGCATTTGGGGTCCCAGGCAGCCTCTTTGTATCCCTGGTGTCCTGCCTTGGCCAAAGGGGAGGCAGATGGAACAGCGAGGCAGGGGGACGTCTACGCAAAAGCAGAGGAAATGGAAGAAGTTAGGAAAGGAAGTGCTGTTTCTGGAAAAGGTGGTGTTGAGAGAAGTGGGGAGGGGCCTTCTCAGGATGATAGGGTGTCTGTATCGAGGGAGAGACTTGATGAGACTTAGAGGAAAATCTTGGTTCTTTTTTGAGGAGGAGCAGATGGTTTCTGAGAAGACTTATCAGGCCAGAGACGTCTCCCAGAAACACCACTGTAATTAGAGGATGTGATGTGACAAGCCACAGAAATCATTGTATTTGGTCAACCTGGTTCTTATTGCCTTCCATTATTAATATTGTAATACTTCGATTTTTTTTCTTTTGCGAAAATATTTGCCTTCTGGAGTCCGTATTGGTTGGGCCTTTGTTACTTTTCCAGGCATGACTGTTCTTAAATCACGTTCAGTGTTGGCCTTTACTATTTAAACAAGATACAGAATCTTGGAGGGAGGCCAGGGGAGAGCAATGAAAATGACTGAAAGCTGAGCAATACTGCCTGAGAAGAGGCTGAAGGAATCGGGGCTGTTCAGCCTAGAAAAGAGAAATTTGAGTGTGACAGCGTCTAGGTATCGAGAGGGATGTGTCACTGTCCTGTTTCCTGTTTCCATGGTTTTCCCTTCCATGCTGCACACCCTCCCCCTTTGCACTGGGCTCTGTGGTGTCCAGAGGCCTGTGCTCAAGCTAAAGCCGAGGGCCAGGGCGAGCCCCCTAGGATGGTCTGGAAGGTAGGACCAGGGACTAGGGCATGGGCATCCACACTCGGAGGCCCTGAGCATGCGGGGAGGGTTGTCCTGTGTGCCTCCCAGGGATCAGGATCGCAGACTCTGCTGTAATGTTCAGATGAGGTCTACACAAACTTGGCCAACACACATCTGCCCGGAGGAAGTGAGCTGGGTTAGGGGGATTTTGCCGACACAGTCTGAAGTCTAAGTTGCCGTCCAGGCCGGTCCGTCCTTTGTTTTCAGGATTTGGGTGCCTGGTTTCTAATCCCGCCCCTGGGGTGTTCTGGCTCAGTGACCTTGCTCCAGGCACCGTTCTGTGCTTCAGTTTTCTCCTGTGAGATGGGCATTAAGAAAACCCCCTATTTCCATAGCATTGCTCTGAGGGTTACTTGAATCTGGGAAGCTTGGAACAGTGCCTGGCATACAGTAACTCAGTATCAGGAGGGGTTTTTTTTGGTTTCATTTGTAGTTTAGTTAAATAAGATGAGGAAACCTAGCGGCATTTTCTCTTGGATCCTCCCATTTGAATGTAGAACTGTTGCCAGGCAGTTGTTTTGGAAGCTGGGGGAAGTAACATAGGATTCAGTGGGCTTGTGCAAATGGCAGGTGGTGCGTGCTTCCTGCATTCTGTGAGCAAAGGACCCTGAGAGAACAACAGAACCATTTGCAAAGCTCCTACTGTGTGCCAGGCAGGCACTTGGTATGTGCTTCTCTGATCCTTAGACCAGGTTAGGGTAACCTTTGTTGAGGGCAGTTCCATTAAATCTCATTCAGAGTGATTGGTGGCAGGAGGAGACAGAGGATGAGAAGGTTGAATGGCATCAGTGACTCAATGGACCTGCGTTTGCGCAAACTCCAGGAGATGGTGAAGGACGGGGAAGCCTGGCATGCTACAGTTCGTGGGGTTGCAAAGAATCGGACACGACCTAGCAACTGAACAGCAACAAACAACATAGTGTTTGTAATTCAGTAGGAATATGTCTTCACAGCACGGGTGGACAATGCTGGGCGGTCACGAGACTGTATGAAGACTTGAAATGAGCACTGAAAAGTGCCACTGTCTTTAATAAGACTCTACTTTCTCATTCAGTCATTCAAGCAACAGGCCATACTTAATCTTTATCTCTAAGACAGAGAGAGAATGAATAAGTCAGAGACACATGTTGCCAGTTGCACAGAAGTAAAGAAAGAAGGGAAAATTCTTCTGTGACTCCTGCAAACGATTCTCTCTTGACCTGAAGCATAATACTGTCTCTGTTGTTTGCGTGTGTAATGACAGGCTTTATTAAGGTGCTTTGGGCCAATTTGATCTTGGAATCAATACAGGTGCCAGCAGCCTCTCCTGAGCTTTCTTTGGGATCCTTAGTATTTTATAAAAAATGTCTGTTTGTTCCATTTACTCCCTAAATTGAGCTGTTCCTCTCTGATTAAATGGGATGGGGAGTGCTTCCTCCCAGCAAATAAATAAGTAGCGATTTCACAATTTGTCCTGTAGATTAGTGGCTGCTCAGGATGCAGATTAGTCATATTTGAAATGGGCCTGGATAATTGGCATTTTCTCAGCTATTGATTATGTAATTCAAGGGTTTGCGCAGGAACGGATAATCTTTACTAAAATTTGTTATTTACTTTGGAATGGGACTCCTGATTTCCTGTTTGATGTCTGTTGAGCTTCTTTCCTTGAGGAATCAGGTCTTTTACCTTGAGTGGAGCAAGACAAGGAGGAGAGTGACTTGAATCACAGGAGTGTCAATCCTACAGTCAGTGGTTTGGTCTCTGCCATGTGCCGGGCGCTGAGCAGAGTCCCACTGATCCCAGTTTCCTTGAGATTATGAGCCTTGCCTTCAGGGAGCGTAACACTCCACAGGAATGCCCAGTCATCAAACAGTGTTACTCTAGATCAGTGCTGCCGCCTGGAACTTCCTGTGTCGATAAAGATGCTCTGCTCTGCACTGTACAATACCGCAGCCACTGGCCACCTATGACTGTTGAGTACTTGACACGTAGCTAGTACCACAGAGGAGCTAGCTCAGCTTTACACTTTACTTCATTTCAATGAACTTAAGTTTCAACAGCCTGTGGCTAGCAGCTAGCGTATCAGCCTACAGATACTCAGGAGGAGCAAAACTAACCCTGAAAGACTGTGTCCCAGTTCTCCCTGTACTTTCCAGTTACTCCTCAGGCTATGTTAAGCTGTAACTGTGAGGCAGGCACTGGTCTCCAGCGTCATGCCCAGCCAGTGAATGGCTCACAGGTACCCATCTCCACCATCCTCGGGTTGGCCCCTGGAGGCAGGGGGCCGTGCTCAGGCCAGAGGCAGGTGCACCTTCGTCTGTTGATACTAACTTGCCATTGTTTTCTGTGTGTTCTTGCCTTGTGAGGAAGAATTAGGCAGCACTGCCTTCTATACATTATTTCATTTGATTCTCACCCCCTCCTCTATGAAATACAATGGATACTGGAAGGACCCACTCCCTTGTGCCCCCTTCCACCATTTTCCAGATAAGTAAGTGGAGTCCCAGGGAGCTCTAGCAAGTTGCCAGATGGTTTGGGTTTGCATACGGGCTCTTCCATATATTCTAATATAGGGTGCTAAGTTTGCCATACTCCTCTCCAAGAACGCTTTTTCAGTCTAACCATTTGATCCAGTTTTCACCCCCATTCTGAGTGTAGAGAGTAACACTCACTCTTCTAAAGTGGTGCAGCGGAAAATAGTAACATGACCGCCACCTGTATGTTCAGCTTGAGTGGGGCTGTCGACCATGAATGTGCCTTGTAGTAAGACAGCGTGATGCTCAGTCTGAGAGCAGTTTGGTGAAATGGAAAGACCTCTATACGTTTGGAGTCAGGAAGCCCACCAGTTAGTGAATGACTTTGGCCTTTGGGAGGCTTGGATGCCTCCCCTTGAAAACACAGACAAGTGACACCCACCAGCTGCAACCTGGGTTCCATGATGGGATGTGGTGGCACATCGACAAGCCCTTGGTAGATACTTGAGAGTCACATCTACTCAAAGCAAGTGTGAAGCGCTCCTCTGGGTCCCTGGAGCATGCAGGAAGGGTCTTTGAAGCAGAGCCTAATGCACAGCCATTTCCACCATCCAACTCTGTGGTTTTCTCTTTTAAAATGTGAAAGTGATCGCTTTTTCTCTCAGCAGTGTGGATTTGAAAGTGCGTGCTGTAGACTGAAGAGCCCCCAGTGTCAGCAACTGAACAATAATTAATGCAGTGATTATCCAATCAATCATTAATTGCTATAAATTAAGTGATATACAATTAATGTGATGCTTTATCACCAATAATTAGGAGAAAAAATTGAACTCTTGGCAAAGAATCATGGCAGGATGGTTATTTAAACCTTGTAGCCGCCATGGTTTCCAGGCTTGGAGCACTAGGCTGGGTCTAGTTAAGCTAATTTGAGACAGGATGACTCGGGGTATTAGTGCTTTAAAGAAACAAACAAACAAAAGATAGGGCAACAATCCAACTTAAAATGACAACATGGTAACACTTCAGAAATCCCTTACTGAAGTTCATGTTTGCATTTTTGTAACATTTGGAGTTAGAATTGTAGTTAGAGCTTTGCTCTTCAAGGGGAATGGCCTGAAGGGATTTTATTTTATTAATTTTTTTCAATCCATGATGCTCACCTAACACACAGCAATTAGTGCAGTGGAGCATCCCTGATTTGAATCTATGGAAGATTGCTATTAAAGGGGGGTATTAATGGGCTGGCAAGGTCTGGACGACTGTTGGGGAAAAGTGTGTTTATGGAATACGGTGCTGGCAGGCATGATTTCAATCGGATTTGACATGTTTAACATAAATGTATAGTGTACGGCTCTTGCTGCGTATGAATAATTCCTGCAGACCCACTGCCTTTCTAATTATTGAAGTTGAAAAAAAGCAGGTCAGGCACATCCTGGTGGAAATCTATTACCAGCCCTCCCCCTCTTCTCGCTGTTGTTTACAGCTTTGTATAAATAGGAATGCCATTGTATGGGGAACTGAGTGCTTGAAATGTAATCTGTGGCAGAGAAAGGAAAGAGGCTGAAACAATACTTAAAAAAAAAAAACTGAGTTCATAAAGACAAAAGGAGGTATGTGCTGAGAGGAATGGCTCTGTGCTACAAGGAGGCAGAAGCCTGGGCTCACTGCCTGGTCCTGCCAGTGTTCAGTTGTGTGGCCTCTCATCTCTGGACCTCCGTTCCACAGTCTGTAGAGCAGCCGGTTTGGACTCAGTGGGTTCTTGCGTTTCTGGGACTTCTTAAAACTGTGAGTGGAGGAGGGACAGCTGTACAGTGGTGTAGAATCTTGGAGAATCTTCACTTCTAAGGTCAGAATGCTCATAACTTGCGAGGATGTTTCTGGTTTCCAGCTAGTGGAGAAAGCATGGATCAGGGGTGGATTGAGAGTTCACACAGCCTCTTAGTCTTTTTCTGTGGTAGGCCTTTCTTGGGGTCGCAAAGAGTTGGACAAGACTCTGTGACTGAATGACAAAAACAGAACACTGTCGCTCTCACCTGGCCCCTGTTACTGGGCATATCACACAAACTGTCAGAGCCGGTGATGACGATATCCCTGGGGGAATCTTCGGCGACTCTCGAGTTACCTCTGAGTGGATCCCGTGTCCCAGACCTGTTGCGGGCTGGAAACCAGGCCCTTCACTGCCTCTACGAAAATCATTTTGGTCTAATTCTGTGTCCTTTCGGAATCTTGTTCCATCTTTCTACCTGACCCTAAAATAAATTTGTCTTTGCAGTAGGGTATGTGAAAGGGAATGCTGGGAGCCTGGCTTGCATGGCCCCGTTGTGGTTCCCATCCTTGCTGATGGTATCCGTTTTTGGTTTTACATTTCCACACGCAGATGGGAATTGTGTGACTAAGTCAGCTTTTCCCTTCCTCCACCCTCTTTTTTTTTTTTTCCTGGCCACATTCAGTATAACTTGAAGGCTTAAGTCACTGCAGGCAGATTTCTGTCTCACAGTTGAAAACAAACCATTTGAACTATTTTTATGTTGAGAAGCAAAAATAGATACAGGGTATGGCGTATATCTGGACTTGCCTGAATTCCAGTAATTCAAAGGTCTCAGCTTTGAGAATTTATATAAAGTCTTAAGAGAGATAGATACCACATTGATTGAGCAAGTACTCTTTGTGCAGATGTGGGATATGCAAAAAAAAAAAAAGTAGTTGGAACTCACTTTCTAGAAAGGACATCATATGCAAGCATATAACTATGCTAATGGTGTGATGAGAATTATCAAGGTGTAGTTAGAAGGCAGTGAACCTGGACATGAAGGAGTAGATTGTTTCCATGGCTGTAGAAAATAACTTATAGGTTTGCCTATTATTTCTGGAACTTGGCCATGTTAATCTTCCTGTTGTTTCAGTGTTAGGTTTTGTCCTCAGTTATTAGAATCATGACCAAGATCTAAAAAAAAAAAAAAAACAAAGCACACTGTAGTGCCTTTCTCAGGGGATGTCAGAGCACTTCCGTTAGGTTCTCACATTCTTCCCCGGGTGCAACAGGATCTTACCTGTCAGGCTAGAGAACCAAAACTCATCAGTGGGGAAGTCCTGGCTGTCAGATTTGTGATCAAACGGTGATTTGCCTTCTGGGTCGGGGTACATTCCCTGGAGTATAAAGCTGAAGACCCACATGACATAGGAGCATTCTCTTAACTGTATGAAGATTGGAGGAGACTTGAAGGTCCTGGTTCTCTAGTTGTCAAGCAGAATTGTCAGCTCTTTATGGTTAGGGGCACATGGCATTCATTCATATTTTTGTGTTTTGTTTTTTAAAGACATTTCTTAGTGCTTCTTTAGGTTTACAGCAAAATTGAGAGGGACAGAGATTTCTGATATGCCCTCTGCCCCATCCCCAGTCATAGCTTCCCCCATTATCAACACCACTCACCAGGATGGCACTTTTTTTTAACCAATGAAGAACCTACACTGATCTATCCTAATAATCCAAAATTCACAGTTTCCCTTATGATTTACTCTTGACATACATTCTGTGGGTTTGGACATCTGGCTATCACTATAATATCATACAGGGTGTTTTTATTGCCCTAAAAATCTTCTGTGCTCTACCTGTTCACTTGTCCCCAACCCCACATATGCATTTTTGTAATCTCCTAGCAAGCGCTTAATACTGTCTGAATATTTCATTAACAATCAGCTGGTGAAATAGCATAACCATAAACATTTTCAAGTGCAAGTTATTCGGTTTTATGCCTTTTAGATATTAAGCCCACAGGGTGAGTAGGATTCTCCTGTGTTGATTTACAGAAAAGATGGATGTAGGATGCCTGTGCTTGTCCTTAAAGCCAGGCCTCTCTCCTCACCCTGTGGTTCCATGGCTGCACGTGCACCTGTATATTTCCGAGAGATGCTTCTAAAGATGAAACCCATAGTGACAAATGTTTGTACTCTCACCATGTGCTTGGCTCTGGTGGGCTTCATGCGCCTCCTCTCTCCTCCTGGCCTCCCAGAAGCCCTGTGAGTGGACACTGTCCTCCGACCATCAGACGTGAAGCTGGAAGTCCACTGTAGTCAGTTGAAATGCCCAAGTTCACACAGCAGGACTCCAGCCAGGTCGTAGCAGCCCTGCAGACCGTGAGCTCTGTTCCTTAGCAAGCGGGCTGGTGCCTTTGTGTAAAGAAAACTTGGCCAGGGAAGACAAGAGTTCTCAAGGAGTCCCCTGAGGTGCTCTCGAGCCGTCTGCCCACCCCTTCACACACCCTGTCCCTTCTGGGCCCTTGGAGGCTGTGCGCAAACTGAGCTGGGGGCCACGTGGAGAGTGAGAAACTGTTCGGTATGGGCTCCCCCGCCCTTGCTGTACAAACTCCAGGGGGGGGTGACATCTCCAGTCTGCTCAGTATTTGAAACCCACAGGGGAAAGTGGACTGCTATTCCCATTTTTCAGGCCTTCCAGGGATCTGAGTCAATGTCTTTCTCCTCCAGTGCAGACTGTCAAACTCCTGCCAAACCTGGATGAACCAAGAGCAATCCCTGGTGGGTCCCAAGCAGGTTGATTTGTCGAGGGGGTGGCAGAGAACTGAAGTGCGGGACTCTTGGTGTCTGTCACTATGCTGGACGCAGATTGTGTGTGTTGCATGAGTGCCATCTCTTAAAATTTAGTGAAGTATCTTATGAAGATATAGATAGGTTTGAAATGGAGAAAGAGCCTGGAAGAGTATCCTTCTAGCCTGGTCTCTGGGAGCCTGTGCTGCGTTGGGGCTCAGAGGCCCTAACTAACCTCATTAAGGTTGGATCTGATACGGGTGGGATGAACTTCTGTTAATTAACTGTGGTCTGGTCCCAGCATGACCCACATCGCCTCCTGTTTTGACCTACATCTCACACCTCTGGACTTTTTGCTGTCAATTCAAGTGTCTCTAAGGTTCTTCCTGTTCTAGTTTTTTTCTAAGTCCGTGGTTGTCACAATCTGCAATGAAGCCAGAGGGCAGAGTGATGATGCAGAGCCCAGGGTACCCCCAACTGGGCACTGTGACCACAGCTGCAGGGGGCATCTGTGCACAGCCCAGCGGGCTCTGCTGGGAGAAGACGGGCAGAGCTGACCAGAGCCCAGAGGCAGGCAGACAGATTTGATACCTCTAAGTGAGGAATTGGGTCTTGGCCTCTTTCGTCCCTGCCTGCTGGCCCAAGCCAGGCTCCAGGTGGCAGCCCCAGGCTCAGAAGTTATTATTAAGTACCCCGACAGCTGCTGTTGGTTTAAATGAAGTGGTGGCTGGTGGCTCTGTTTTGACTGGTGGTTCCATTCAGAAACTTGACACAGAGGGTACAAGGTATCTTGAAACCGAATTGTGGGATGGCCTTTTGGGAGCGCAAATCAGTGTAGTTAAGCAGCCTTAAGCATATTTCAACATGGAATTAGTACAACAGATTGATGCCTCTGATGTGGGACTTAGCACAGTTTTTTCCCCGAAGATGGAGACAAGCCACAGCAGCCGGCACTCAGCACGGACTCGCCATTGTACCCTGGCTGCTTGCTGGGAAAGCGTGGCATGACACCCGTTCCCAGAGTGCTGACTTGAGGACACAGGGGCCAGGGTGGGCCTCTGTACCCTTCCCAGGGTCCAAGCCAAGGGAGTGTTGGCTGGTGTGGCCTGCACGTGCCAAGACCAAAAAGATGCTGCCTCCTTCTGCAGAGTGGAGAGATCCTAGAGGTGTCTGTCCTGTTCACAGAGGTTCTCCAGGACACGTGGAAAGACCGAGTCTTTGATAGCAAGGCAGCCTGTCGTCCTTCTGGGTTACACAGCTGACAGAACACGTGGAGGTTACTCCTTCTGATTTTCTGGCTTTGAAAGTGTATTTGTGTTGGCTTAGAGCAGGCACATTCCCTGAGGGACAGCCATATTTAATCTTTCACCTTTGGCCTGAGGGGGAAAACATCGAGCTTTGAGACAGGCCTGGCTCTCATCCCCACATGTGGATGATGAGAGTATTATTTGCAGCAAGAATTATTTGAAAGTGGACTCCCTGATCGCCCGCACCTGCCAGGCCCCCGTATTTCATTCTAGTCCAGTCGAGAAGTGGTATGGTCCCTGCCGATTACAGAGAGCTTCAGCTCTGATGGTGGTTCTCAAGAATGTGGGGGGACCATCAGCATCACCTGGGAACCCACTGGAAATGCAGGTTCTCTGAATCAGACCTGTTCCAGGGGGTGGGGGCTGCCTTTTAGCAAGTTTTCTGGGGGATTTCTGGGACTCATTTGAAGTTGAGAATGTTGGGGCTCTGGTCTCTGTGACAGGTATGAAGTTTGAGACCTATTTCTCCTTTAGCTGGATGGCAGACTTCTGAGTCCCTGGCATATGAGGGAGGGACTAAGCTTTCCTATAAGACAGAAGTGTGCAGAGGAGACACAAGTCCTGGTCTGGCCAAGGGAATCTAGATCGTAGTAATGGGAGCGGGGAGACGTGGTCATGTTGAGGAGTGATCAGAGACCTAGCACTCTTTATCTCAACCCTGGTTGGTTAAAAAGTAACACTTGGTGAAGGGGAAACAGACCTCCCTGTACTATTCTTGAAATTAACTATGAATCTGTATTTCCAAATAAAAATCAAGATAACAACAGCAAAGAGTTTCTGGGTTTTCAAAGTGCCGAGCTATCTGGTTCACCTTCGAGTTGGTGGAGAAAACTAATGAGCCATTCCCCAGCAGCAGTCACACCCATCTGTAGTAGAGCTCAAGTTTTCTTTGAAATGCTCCATGGAAACGGGAAGCTATACGTGATGAGTCCATGAGGCCTGTGTCTTACTCCACCTACCTAGGGGTGCTCGGCTCCCTTTTTGAGCGGGTGTCTGAACTTCTCTATCTAGAGATGTGCAGAAGCAGTGTAGCCTGCAGTTACGCAGACTGGGACTGTTCTGAATGGAAGGCTTCTCACCTCACCAGGCTGGACTCTAGGACAGAGTTCTTGGGGAAGGGCACTGGCCAGGGCACGGAGACCCCCCTGGCTGTGCCAGTGCTCACCTTCGCCTCACACAGTCTCCTGATTCCTCTGCAATGACTTTAAGTGCTTGGCTGGAGGCAGAATGAGAACCATGAATGTTCAACCACCATGTTGGCAGCAGAGCAGACCCTTTAGAGGAACCGTCGTTCGCTATCGTAGTGAAGCGAGAGAGTTTAGCCAGATCTCTGGCCACTTACCAAGCGTAGTAGCTCCGCAGGAGATCCAGCACAAAACCCTAGCCTCTGCTCTTGGGAGGGAATTGCAAGCAGATGGCAAGAGCAGCCCCACAGCCAACGACAGTGAGGACCATAGAGCACAGAGCATCCTCTGGAAACCATGCATTTCTGCTTTCTAGAGGGGAGTGTGGGGCCTCTGAAAAGCTGGGTGGGGGTGGGGGGTTGGCTGTGGAGAGAGCTCACTGCCCCTTGCATTGCATTTTTGTTATGAGCTGAATGACCATTTTCAGGTCTAGTGAAGCTTCTGTGACTAGCATGCTGGGGTCATTATCTCAAATTCAAGCTTCAAGTCTGGAGTTGTACGAATGTGTTTTTTTCTCCTTAGTCAATGGAGATAGATAGAAAAGATTGCTGTAAATTTCTGGGGCAGGTGGCAAGCTGGTTTACGGAACACAAGGCGATGAGAACCTCTGGCTTACGGAAAGTAGCATGAATTAATAATCATTTAATTGGCTCCTCCATTATGTTGCTGGTTTGGGAGATGGAAGTTTAGATGGAGGGGCTGTCAGTGGTGCTTTAGCTCAGAGTCTGATGGTTGAGAAGTGGGGGTAGTAGCTGCCTTTGGTCTTTCACAAGGATGACACTTCGGGCAGCCTCCTAGGCCTTCACCAGAAGGAAGAGGGTTGGCACTTCAGTGGAACACCACTTCCACCATGCCAAGAAGGGAGGAAATGAGCCTGAAGACCCCAGCTGGCTGTGCCAGTGCTCACCTTCACCTCATAGACTTCCGATTCCTCTTTGAAATGACTAAGTGGTCAGCTGGAGGCAGAAGGAGAGCTGTGCATGTTCAACAACCAAGTTGGCAGCAGAGCAGACCCTTTAGAGGAACCATCGTTCTCTACAGTAGGAAAGGGAGAGTTTAACCAGATCTCTGGCCACTTATCAAGTGTAGTACCTCCATGGAAGATGTGACACAAAATCCTAGCCTCTGCTCTGGAGAGGGAATTGCAAGCAGGTGGCAAGATGGCAAGCAGATGTCCAGCAGTGTGGACGCTCAGCACAGGCCCTGATCTCCTCAAGGGAGGACTCTGGCCAAGTGCAGGCCTGTGACAGAGAATGTCTACCATGCGAACAGCGCCACTGATGTGGTGAGTGATGAGCAGGTGAATTTTACTCATGAAACTATAATTTCTGGTACTTTTGATCATCTTGGAGGGCGAGTCAATGTCTTGGGTAATGACTAGAGAAAACCAAGCACTGCATACCGTAAGGTTCCATTTCTGTTCCATTGCCAGTTTTTTTCAGGTTTCTTTTTCAGGAGGCAGCAAATCCCTGCCCTCCTTGGCTTGAGTTGTACAGCCACCTCACTAGGTGAGAAAGTCTGCAGGCTGTCCACGGTCTCGTGAGTACAACTCTAAAGTTTTCTGCCACCAAAATTTCAGTGACTTGGATTTTAGTTTATTAGTGAGGATTGGAATTGGGTGAGAATTTGCTCTATAAAGAGTGGTTTTATCAAGTCAAGTTAAAGGGCTGTGTATTTCTACCATACCTGACCACTTGATAAGCCCCCTACATGATATTATTCTTGCCTGTTCTTCACAGTTGGTCACCTCCTGCCTGAAGCCCCTTACTAAGCTTGTTTTAATTATTCTGTGTGCTTAGAACAGAGTAAGACCATATCTTCAAAACTGCAAATAAAACTTGCATGAGTTCAGATCACCTCTCTTCTGTTCCTTGCTCCCTCTAATTAATATGACAGGAGAAGTAAATTTTTAAGTAATTACTTTTAGAAGTTAAACACTCCCTAAGCAGATATGTTACAAACAAAGGATACCTGTTTGTTGATGTCACAGAAGTGGTTTTAGTTTTTCCTGAGGAAGCCATGCACTGACTACTGTCTTTCCCTTTGAAATGAAATTCTTCTGCCTGGAATGTGGAGGAACCTCAGAGAATAAAACAGAGAGTCATGGATCAGGTCTGCCTCCCTCAGCATCTGACTTTGTCAGATACAGTGGCCAGCACATCCCAGTTTACGGGGGAATGGTGGCTTTCGGCCCAGAAGGTTGATTTTGAATTTTCTGTCCTCCATAACCACCACGTGCAGCTCCTTTTTGTGCCTCACCAGTCGGTTGGGTGGGGCAGCCTCAACCCCTGACAAGATGAACAAGTATTTTGTTCACTCCTTCGAAAGTCTGCATGGTAAGGAATCCACAGCTCACACTGTCAGGCTGTGGCTGGGGGTTGACCCAGCATTTCGCTGTCCCAGCATCCCTCTTGCCTGGCTTCACAGAGTATGTCATGCACGACGTGTGCGCTCGCGTGATTCCTGGCCATGTTTTTAAACCCTTTGAAGTGCCAGGAGCCCAGCATGTTGCCTATGGAAGATTCATTGAGATTTAACACATATTTTCATATGACACAGCTGCCAAAATGAGGAAAAATTGCTTTAACCGGCAAAGTAAAAAATACCACCCGAGGTTTTGCACAGTATGGATCCAAATATCCACATTTTCATGGACAGTTGAATTTAAATTCTAAACACTTTAATTATAATATTAAAAATAATATAACTACATGACAAACTGAGGAAATGGGGAAATGCTCTATGATGCCATCACCTAAATACAGCAGTCATTTTCATTCAGTCTTTTTTCCCAATCCCTATTTTTTTACAGAGCTGTATCATGGTATAATGCACATTTTATCTTTTTTGTTCCTTCAGATTAACATTCTCAAGGACTTTTCCACATTGCTGCACAGCTATCATACGTAACCTCATCTAATAGTGAAGAGGCTGTCCCATGGTTTACTTAACCATGACTTTTGGTAAAAGATCTAGATTGTTCAGTTTGGCTAACTGAACAGGTGGCTAACATCCACTCCTGTTCAGTTTGTCTTCATTGAAGAAGCCACTATAGGTTGTAACCCTTCAAGCTGTGACCAGTATAAACCAGTGGTTCCAGGCACTGTTTAAAATTATGGCTTGTCTCTGGATGCATATTTGTATTTTACTGCTGTGGTGTCAGAGTGGCCTTCAAGTGACGACTAATTTTTTAACAAATAAAATGTTTTCTAGACTTGTGACATCTCTTAGAATTTAAGTTAGACTTGTAGAAAGTCTTCAAACCACATTGCTTTCCCTTTTGGTGTCTGTACTACCTCATTTACTGATGGCCTACAATGTATGCTAGGGACAGAACTGAAGTAGGAACTGACTTTAGGACTCTGGCCCTTGAGAAGTTGATCAGAGAGAAGCAGCTTGAGAAAAGGTTAGACTGTCATGGCCAGGAGTAAATCCTGTTCCAGCCTACTGATGGAGAACTTGCATAGCTGTTTGCCCATCTACAGAAATTTTATAAAGGCTTTGGCACCATGTTTGATAGGGACTGACATTTTAATGTCTGGGGTCAGGCTAGGAGGAGGCCTGTCAGCCTCGTTAACCTAACTCTTTGGAGCAGTCCCCACATCACCCAGGGAGGCACAATGGAATTGTAACTGGGTGTTAACAGACTCTGATATGATAAAGGCATGGCTTTATCTTTAAAGAAGCCTAGGTGGCTAACGTCCACCTCTACACAAATCTGATCTAATAAAAATGCAGCTTGCCCCAGAGAGAAGTGCGATGAGCCCTGGAGTGTTTACACCGGTGGATGCAGGGTTTCGCATTAGAGCAGGGCTGCTGTGCTGCTCCAGAGAAAGAGGAATGAGTGCGTGAGTGCTGATTTTATTTTTTAAAAACACTTTAGAAGGACTCCTTAGCTTGAGCATACAAAGGAAGCCTTTAGAATTCCAGAGCAATATGAGAGTATGGCGGTGACAGGGCCGGTTTGGGGGAGGATGATAAAAGTGCCCCTCTTCATCCAGGGAAAAGAAGAGTGGCTTCTGAAACCAGAATTCTCATCTCTGCAGCCTCTTCACAATCATCACGCGTTCGGCACTGGAGGCAGAGGATGGGCCCCTCGTCGTATGAGGAAACTAGTGCTGCACTGGGCTGCGCTGGGTTTGCTTTTTTCAGTGAGTGAGACGAGTCTGGAGCCTCAGCCTCCGACTTGTTCACCCACACTGCCCGTCAACTGCAGGGTTGACAGTCATTCTGGGCAGGGCAGGGGGGTGGGTAGCATAGATGGAGGGCACTGACAAGGTGGCATCATGGTCCTTTAAAAGCAAGTGTTGTTTCAGGTCAGGCAGACTAACTAAAAAGATGGAGATGGGTGTTGAGAGGAGAATTCTGTATCCTGGCTCACCCCTAGAGGAAGGGAGAGCCATATGGCAGCTCCTTCCTAACTGTAAGCCCTGAATCCTACAGACTGGGGCTGGAAGTGAGCAAGGTAGAGGATGGCTCTAACAAACAGGCATCTGAAGTAGCTATCACCTAATGCCTCCACCACCGCCACCCCATCTTTAGGAGGAATTTGAAGAGCTAACACATGGAAGACAACCAATAAGCAAAAATGAAAAATGATGGAGATTAAGGAATCTTCTGGGGAAAGGAAGATCTCAAGTCCTTGAAACATTAATTAAAGACTCTTATTGTGGGAGTGTGCAGGCAGCAGCCCATCATACTCAGAGGTCTAAAACCCGTGACACAGGGTTTCGAGGGATCAGGTCTGAGGGAGTCTGGGAAATGGGAAGTGGGCCATGGGGGAACCAGACTAGAATGTTACAGCACCTAGTTAATCGGCAGCCAGTCCATCACATTAAATATCCAGCCGTCATGTATTACCTTTCAAGTGAAAATGAATAACTCCCATTAAGAGCAAAATGGGTTTGAAGTCGATTCGAGACAGATTAAAGTACTGTTATGAATGTGTGTGTTGGGAGGAGGAGGGGTCTGTATGTAATATGCTTGTCCTTGTACTTTTTAAATAATAGATGTTCTACAAACTTATGTAGACCAGGTTACCAAGATACTGGGGTTAAAGGTCACAAGATGTGCATTCTGGGAAGAGCATCCACTTCCTGGAATATTTCCTGCATTTCACTTTTTTTTCCCTCAAAATTATTGTGTGGCCTTATGATTTTAATGAACAAAATTGATTTTTTACAACTGTTTATTAAAGCACACATCTGTAATGACAGCATCTTGTGTATCCACATCAGAACAAATCTCAAAGCTGGAAACACGTGCTGGGTAACTAGACTGGATGAGACAGAAAGCAGTCTGACTGAAGAGTAGAAATGAGGCTTTCCATACCAATGACCTCTACATGGAGTCAAATGATTTTTCAGTGAGGGCAGAGCACAGTGGGTATGTCTTGTCTCGCTACCATTTTTAGGATTTTTCTTCTTGCCTCTTGTAATGAGATTCTGAAAAATGGAGTTCCCCATCCAAAGCAAGTGAGAAGGCCAGCCTTAAGCTACTGACCAGGTTTCGGAATAACCAGATCTGACCACTTGAGGATTTGTGTTTATGCCAGAGGAGCTCTGCTTATTTATCCTGGTTAAACCTTGTTAGCCCAACTGTTTTCTCATCCAGATCTTGCAGGTCTCTTTCCGTGACTCAGAGAACTCCTTCCGCCACTGCTCTGTGCCCACTGTTTGCTGCTTAAGCCTCAGGTGGTCCTCCTCCCTCGTCAGAGTTTTGTCTTTTTGGTGACATGGGGGTGAGAGGGCATGGTCTGGGCAAGCAGATAGGAAACTCTCTCTCTGAACCACCCACTCTGAGTAAATTCTTGTGTCTGGAGCACTGGCTTGTTTATAAGTTGGATTTATGCCCTGCCTAGTTCCACTCTTAAGTTACGTCTCCCCGCCAAAAGCAAGTTGCTGAACCAAAGCTTGATTTTTTGCATGTGAACACATACATGCAAAAAATCAAGCTTTGGTTCACATTGATTAGGTCTCCTTTGATTTCAAGAGCTGTGACAATAAAGTTGGGAGCATACCATTGATTACATCTATGAAAGTCTGTCTGGTTCTTGGGTTGACTCGTGTTTGGCAGAGCAGTTGGTGAGACTTCCCCAGCCACCCTCATGAGCCAGCAGGTTGTGTCTTGATCGGCGGGGAGGGGGGTCAGAACAGACTGAATGTAGGTTTATCCAACTCAGAGCTTTTTAGTCCATTTCTTCACCTTTTTTCCTTGGTGTTCAGTTGTTAAAGTTGTGTAGTGACAGAAATTCATAGGCAACAGAAACCAATGCCTGCTTCTTTCCCACTGTGCCTGATAAACCCATCCAGATGCTCATCCTCCTTTAACTTGGGTGTTTCACAAACACCCTGAGCTATGAATGAATGTTGACTCTCACCCAGCACGCACCCTCTGGGAGCTGGCCTGGCCTGGCTGCTGGATTACATCTTCTGCTTTTCCTTCCAGCATCATCAAGCCAAGCAGAGAAGGAGCTGACAGATTCTCCCGCAACCTCCAAACGCATCTCCTTCCCAGGTAGCTCGGAGTCCCCTCTTTCTTCAAAGCGACCAAAAACATCAGAGGAGACCAAGCCGGAGCAGGTGAGGCCCGGAGGGGCTGTGCTGTGGGAGAGTATTTCAGTTACCTGGGGGGAGTGGGATGGGGAGTGAAGTCTTGAGTGGATGGGCATGGGACAGACACTGTTGCCATGGGAACTGAAGAGTCAACCGGCGGGGTGGCTGTGTCCCCCACAGATGTACCAGTGTCCCTACTGCAAGTACAGCAATGCCGACGTCAACCGGCTGCGCGTGCACGCCATGACGCAGCACTCGGTGCAGCCCATGCTCCGCTGCCCCCTCTGCCAGGACATGCTCAACAACAAGATCCACCTCCAGCTGCACCTCACCCACCTGCACAGCGTGGCGCCCGACTGTGTGGAGAAGCTCATCATGACGGTAAGGCGGCCGGGAGCAGCTCCTCAGGGCTCTTCTCTCCCCAGGGGTCAAGGGTGGCACTGTGATATGGGCAGGAGGCTGTGCTGCTGGACGCCAGAGGCAGGACAGAGTTGGAAATGTCAAAGATGGTCCTATGACCACTGTCAACCTTAGTCTTGGCATGATGGTGACCCAAAGGGCTCTGTGTTTCTCAGCATTCCTCATCATCCTCTCCCCTCCAGATGCAGAGGCCTGCAGGGAGTTAACTGCAAGTTGTCATTCAGGTTCTCCAGGCCTTTACTGAGCAAGTCATATTCTAGGTTGTTCTCAGATTCATTATGTTTCATTTCATCCTCACAGCCACTCTATTTAAAAAAAGGCTTGACACGTTTACATTATGGCTCAGAGAAGTTCATTGCTGTGATGCCACTTTTAGGTGGCAAAGTTGAGATTTGACCCCAGATTCTCCCACTCTAGGAATGCAGCCCCGTGACAGGGGAGTCCCTTGGGTGGATGCTTTCGTTCTCAAGGCAGGAAGATGCTCATTTGGGTAGCACGTGTTGAATCATGAACAAGGGCTTTGCATTTTGAACATGAAGTTGCTGTACTTGTGGGGCATGTCTCTAAGTGGCCACTGTAAACATGGCCCCAAAGATTAGTACAAAGACTTAAATATAATGTGAAAACTTTTCAAAATACTGCAGGTGATACTAATGTATGTCCTAAGTGATGTTTCGTCATGAGGAATATACATTCGGTGCTGCGTCAGGGGAACTTTAGCAGCCAATGAGAAACTACGGTGACCTCTGTGCTGCAAGTGTAACTTTCCATGGGTATTTTCAAATAGATTGGTGAACATGTTGAAAGATTCTCTGTAAGTGGAAACTTACTTTTGTGGATGGTGGGTTTCTATGTTACGAGTTTCCTGGGAATTCTCTCCAGCCTTGGGATTTTCCTCAGGCTGTCATACTGGGTTGGCCAAAAAGTTCATTTGGGTCTAAGTAAAAATAAAAGACACATTTTCCCATTTTCACCAAAAACTAATGAACAACATATTTCCTAGCTGAATGGACTTTTTGGCCAACCCAGGACTTCCCACAGCTGACCTGGAACTGTGGGAGCCTAAAGAAGCAGGAAGAGATGTGAGGAGGGAGGCATTTTCAATACATTGTTCTTTGGCTCTGGTGATTATTTTTCCTGTTTGATATCACATTGGTCTAGGAAATATGAGCCTGTAGTAATCTGTATGATTGGTTTACATTAGACAGTGTTTCATTTATATATTCTTAAGGGCCAGTATATAAATTTTATCTCTATAGCCATTGTTTGTCATATTAGTTCTTTTATAACAGCAACAGTGTGGTACAAGGTAGCAAGTCTGGTGGTCATTTGAGTCTTCATTTAACAACAGGATGTTACTGCTGTGTTTGCTTGGGTACTAAATTCCTAAGAATTTAGGAGGTGTTACTCAAGCAGTGATTCTCAAATCCTTTTTGGGGGAGACTGGTAAATATGATTCAGTAGCCTTACTGGGTATTCTATGCATGCTAGTTTGACATCCGTTATTAAGAACTCTTTCAAGTATTCTGCATGTACCAAAAAAAAAAAAAAATTTACTTGGCTGCACTGGGTCTTAGCTGCAGGAGGATCTTCAGTCTTCAGAGTAGCATGTGCGATCTTTAGTCGCGACATGCAAACTCTTATTTGTGGCTTGTGGGATCTAGTTCCCTGACAAGGGATCAAACCCAGGCCGCCTGCATCGGGAGCAATAAGACTTAGCCACGGGACCACCAGGTACATCCCTACATGTACAAAATTGTGTGTATAATGCCAGGGAGCATAAGGATACCCACAGTTCACCCATGGAGCCAGGTTAATAATCCCTGTTTGAGAAAACTCCCCAAGAACATAATTGTGTAGGAGAAATGCGCTCCCTAAAGGGGCTGTGCTTGGCACCTGTTCAGAAACCCCTGTAAACCTACCTCATTTTCCCACAGCACACAATGGAGGTGTTTTCTAGACATTTCTGAAAAAGTGTGTAAATTGTGGGAAATGTGCTGACTATAAGGAAGTTCATTTGCTAGCAACGGGAGACAGTTAATGGATTCAGAAATAAAGTTGAAACTTGTGGGAACTGTAATCATGTAAGGGTTTTACATTTGACTAAAGGTGTCTGTAAGGTCAGTTTGATGCCCTCTCTTTGCATGAAGATGGAGTCACTGCATGGCTGTCGGTTGAACTGGTTTCTTAAGTCATGAGGATGTGTTGTGTCAAGCTAAAGAAAGCAGTTCCATCTCCATCCTTTATCAGGATCAGCAAGAAAAAGACAAGTAGCCAAGGTTGGAGGGGAGTTTGTGGCCATACTTTGGGGTGAACCCAGGCACCCTATTTGAGGGCTGGACTGCTCATCTTGGTCTTGACCCTAACAATTAAGTAGCTGCCACTGTCCTCCCTCTGAAAAGTATGGTGTTAAAATGAAATTTTGAAATTGTTTTACAACTGTTTATAGTGAACCTGTGGTTAAAATCATGCCCCTGGAGGCTATTTTTATGGCAATTTTATTAGAAAACTGTCCAAGGGGAAGTATTGGTTAGACTTTTTGATGGTGTATCTGTTTGTTCCTGGCCATCTAGAGCAGGAAACTCTGAAAACAGCATGATGAGATATGCCTCTCAAATCAGAGCTCCATTTTCTAAACTGTATCATTAAGGAACGGTCAATGTCCAGTCATTCATCCTCCCAGAGGAGAAAAGTTATGTCTGCTTTATCTTTGAGTGGCCCGGATGAATGGCAGTGAGAGGAGTGAATCTTCTTCCTTGCCAGATGGTTTGACTGAATGCACTGCCTTTGGTTCAGACTAGGAAAACCTGGCAAAATCTACCAAACAGACACCTCCTGGCAGATGGGGGGTGTGTCCATGGTATCTGAAGCTGTAAATTCTGGTAAATATTTTTTGCTGTCTGGGCCCAAGGTCTCAGGATCTGGCTTGAATTGGGTTTCAGTCTCTCTAAAAGTAAATTCCACCTTGATAAATGGAAATAGATTACTTTCTATACAATGTCTTTCCGTTCAGTTGTAAATGGAGAGTGTTTTGAGGAGGCTTCATTTAATAATACCTTATCAGACAGCTTTCAGGAACCTGCAGTGTCTAATATGTCTGTTGCTATGGTAACAGCTGCTTGCTTATGCTCTGCATCTCATATCTGTGTCCTCCATGGGCCCCCTTCTTTTTACCGATGAAGGGGCTTGAAAAATATTCTCCACTGGGAACAATTGCAGCTCTGGCCCTCTGCTATGGAAACTGCACCCACAGCAGTTCATTCTGCTGGGCCTGTGGGAAACAGAGCTCTGAAGCTTGTCTTTACACACATGGTAAGAAAGAAGGAAATGCATAAAGCTTAAGGCAGTGAGACCAGTGCCCCTCCAGGCCCCACTGAGCGGCTGGCCCCCAACGCCAGTCATACAGCACTCTCACCTAGTGACAGGGAAGGTCGAGAGTCTGAGTCAGTGATGGGGGTAAAGGAGCCACTGCTTGTGCCACCTCTTTTTGCTCACTTTTCTAGGGGAGGAGGGTTGAGGGCAAGGGGGCCAGGTTTCTAGCCCCTAAATGAGAATAGGAAAGACCACCTACAATAATTTTCAGTGGTCCTGAATTATTCTAACTAATCACTGTCCTTCTAAGTGGCAGGACACACCACTGGGATTGAAAGCATTAACACAGGGAAACTGTCTTTGTTCCTCCATCACTTAGCAAAGTGTGACCTCATGGCGGAGAATGGGGCTAAGTCTGGAGCAGCCAGGAACACCTTTTTCTCTAGCCCTTCATCTTTGTTCCCTTTAGTAGTTCCTAATTATCCTGTATGTTTTGTACATGCACTGATTCCCCTTCACAGCTCCTGGACCCACGCTGCCTGCAATTCCACAGCTCCCACCCCCTACGCCTCACCCCACCCCACAGCTGTCTGACTCCTGTGATGTTTTCGGTCAGCATCTCTCTCTGTGCTCCCCGTGTGCCCGTACATCTGAGTCTCTAGACCAGGCTGGCCGCTTGGCCCCCCTGTATCAGGGCTCTCGGGTGGCCACTGGCCCTGAGGCTGTGGCACCCACTTGGGCACCAGCTCTCACTTTGTCTCCATCTCAGAGGAAGGTAATGAAAATAATCGGGCTTCATTAATTCCAAGTCCTGTGAGATGATAGCCATTTGGAGCCTGTTTGCCAATTAGATGGTCTAAATTAGAAGTGACCTTGGTATACTGCCACTGCTTGCCTCTCTGAGTCTAATGAAGCTTTTCTCTCCAATTCAGTCTCCTTCTCAGCTCTCTTCTCTCTCTCTTCTGCTGTGTGTGTGTGTCTGTGTGTGAGAGAGAGACAACTGTTCATGTGTTTCCTGTTCTACCTATCTCCTTTTTTCATTCTTTCTGATTCTTAGATTTTTAAAATCTGGTTCAGGGCTACATTTGTTTCTGGCCCATATGAATGTTAATATTGCTCTATAATTTTTCCTCATGGCTTTTAGGTTAAAAAAAAAGAGCCACATAGATGACATTTTAGAAGGGAAACGAGACAGAGACATGGCCTTCTCGACACCAGGGTCCAGCGCCCAACCTAGCACAACTGGAAGGTAGTTAAAAACAAAAACAAACAAAAAAAAACTCTGAGGCTTTGCTGCCAAGCTGTGCCTGGCTTGCTGGCTGCAGGCGTGTGGACAGCTCCTGCATCCTGGCAGCCATTGAGGTCAGAGGAGAACGTGAGCAGCTAGACCCTCACTGGCACCATCAACTCTAGATCCCCCACTAGCTAAAATGCTAAGGTCTAGAAGCATTGGCTTTTAAAGAATAGGACCAATACCTCATTCACCAGGTGTACAGACTAGCCAGGTCTGCTGGGAAGGCCTGTGTCTGAGGTCCTGTCTTTCCCTCTGTCATCATTTCCTCTTTCTTTCCCTTCATCTGAGGCTCTTCAGTCTGTTTATTTTTTACTGAAATGTGAAGGATTTCAGTCTCTTTGGGAGTCTAAATTTTGGCAAACCTGTCCTTTCACTTGGAATAGGGAGCCTTTCAGAAAGCAACTCTACTCAGGTGAGCACTGCCAAGGCTGTGGGGATGAAAGTCTCAGAGAAGTGAGGTGCAGTACTTGGGTCTGAGAAGATACCTTTGCTTGCCAGCATGTGGAACTTGTTGGTTGCACTGATCTAACCTCAGGGTGGCCTTGAGGGATGAACTTGCATGAACAGTCCCGTTAAGAATTTAGCAAAACTTATATACCCCTTGGTTGCTCAAGGTGTTGTATTTGGCCATTTCACATCCATGACCCAAAGAAAGCAAAGAGTGTGGCGGCTCCTTATAATCCAGCTTCTTCCACTGAGAAAGAGTAAACATCAGCAGCCCCTCCTGAATGTCACAGTGGGGACCAGGCCTATATCTAAGACTCTGGCTTTTATAAGATGAGTCCTTGAGGCTTTCAGGCCCACTCATGTCATAGAAACTTGAAAGGCATTAAATCATAATCCTAAATAATGGTGAACCAAACAGGAGGTATTTACAAAGCCATATCACCTTTCCTAGTAGTTCAAGGGCAATTAACTTGAGTCCAGGAATTTCTCTCTAGGGAGCCTGTGATTTCCTGAAATTATCTGCAATAGTCTGTTTGAAAGTATTTTTTCTAGGAGCCTGCCACTTTCATCAGATTTCCTAATGAGTTTATGATATCTAAAAGGTTAATTATTCTGGATGTGAGCTTCTTGGGCCCAGGGACCCGGTCTCGCTCTGTCTCACAAGCAAGTGGCATAGGGACCTTGTACAAAGTTTAGTGAATGATGGTCAAATGAATGGACAAGCAGAATCACTTGAGGCCCTCCCTTCTCATCAACTGAGTTGTTCTGGAATTGCTTAAGCATGAAGATTTTTCTTCACGTGAAGTAGAATGCTTCTACTTCTATTGTCATATATGAAAATTGCTGAAACTTGAAGATTTCCAGTATCAGTGCACAACTCCCCATTTCTCACTCTATGTGAGACCTGTTTACCTTTCTGAAAGGTTCTATTGCTGCTCAGATGATACTTTGTTCCTGTGTTCCCATCAACTCTGCATACCTGACTTGGCTCAGAGAGGCAGGAAGAAGGCATGTGCTATCCAGACTGCCACCAATCAAGAGAGACTCAAATTTTGAGGAAGTCATGGCTCTAACAGATTGAACTTTCTTACCTCAAAAACTTGGACTTTCAGTCAGACGTCTGTTTTCAGTCTTAAGTCCCATTTATACATTAGTGTCAAGTATGGGAGAATGTAATTTAACATACTCATTGTGTATGAGTGTAAGGTTACTGGAAGAATCAATCTACATGGATGTTGATGTGGCACGAGTAGGTGTTTGGACTGAGTGTGGTCTGGCCAAACCTTAATCTCTTTGTTCGGCATTTGAGTCTATGGTTGGGGGTGCTGGGGCTGAGTGTGTAATGGTGGCATCCAGTGCTTGGGGGGGTCTGCGGCTTGGACACGTTTGGTGGGGGAGGGTGGGGCCTGGTTATACTGTGGGCAGGTTTTGTCCCTTCGCGTGCCAGTGTGCTCTGATGCTCCTTGTGAAAGGAAGGCCTTTACAGAACTGTGCTTGGCACTGGTGAGTGACCGCCTTTCCCAGGGACCTCCAGCCTGGCTGCATGGCCGCCATATCTGATTGGGAAACAAGGGGTGCTGAAGGAACTCTGCCCTTGGCCAACTTACGTCATCTTCTGTGAGCACAGCGCCTCAGTGAGGCATTGGCAGGACCGTACTTTTGGCTGTTGACCAAAAAAGTGTGGAAACTGTGAATGACAGGGTTGAGAAGCTGGTAGGATAAAGAGGAGTGGACACAGACACAAGAACATTTAACGTCCAAGAGCTGACATGGGGTCTGTCAGTGTCCTGCATAGCAAAGCGGCTTCCATTGCAATCTCTCTGTTCAGACACATGGGCAGATAGACCCCGTCAGAATTTCTAGATCCTTAGGATTCCCTTCAGGAGTCTTCCTCTCAAGTCTCCTGGGAACTTCTTGTCCATTAAGATTTTATATGCTGAATCTTTTTCATTGGTTTGCTTTCAGGGAGAGGTTGGGTACACTATAGATGAGAAGATGCAGGTAGATAAAAGTAATTACTTAAACATATATGGGGCAAGACTTACAGGTTTGGAGGCCCAGATTAAGATGCAGAGGAGCATGTGAGGTTGATGATTATATTTCGGGGAGAGTTAATTGATGGAAGGTGAAGGCAGACAAAGAACCGCTGCTTACTGCCTTCTTGAATCCCAATCAGGAATTATGATTAAAGTCTCAGCGAGACAACAGAGGGCTGATGAATTGGTGTCTTTTTTTTTTTTTTTTTCTTTTTTGCCGTCATTCACACTTGATTGACTTCAACCTTTCAAGTGCAAAAGTCTCTCTTTTCCATTATTATTCATAGCCATCTGAGTTTTTCTAATTAAAGTGTATGAAAACAATTACTGATCCGTCGTACTGAGTCTGTTAGAGGGGATGTCTGCCTTACTGTAATGCGTATAAAGAGCCCACAGTTTTCTATAATGATGTGCAGCTGAGGTGTTAGATAATTTTATTCTTTTTTACTCTGTAGGGCTTTTTTTTATTTCTCATGATTCATTTTTCATAATTCCTAAAGATCCCAGGAAAGGACTGATCATGCAGCTACAACTGAGAAAGGTGGTGGTGGGGAGTCTTTTTTTCCTTTCCCTTTCTCCCCATCTTGCCCCCAACCTCGTGCTCCCCCTTGGTTGAGGACTATAAATTAATCGGTGACCTTTCACTTCTTGGATTCCCGCTGGACTCCCCAACCACACTGGTCAGAAATGCTTTCTATTAAAAAGAAAATAGATGGAATGAGTTTGGCAATCTCTGCTCCATTCCTAACGATTCATCAACAGCTAGCCTTAACCAGCTGCTGGCAAGCTTTGTGTGAGGGTGCAATGTCTGTGCAAGAGGGGTTCTGTGTCACTCACGTGCACCTACCATGCACCTGCTGTTCATAAACAGGGGGCTCCTCAGAGTCCTTCTCCACAGTGCCTGTTGCTTAATTTTTGCACCTTTGGGCATCTGGGTTGCTGAGATTATCCTAACACCCTGAAACGTAAGGGGGAGTTACCTTTTTGGTATTTATGGGGACAGCTGTCCGAGTTTCCCCTTGAGGAGGAACCTACCACTGATGATTCTAGTGAATGCATCAGCAGTGATTTTGAACAAGGCCAGAATCCTCAAACCATTAAAAATAGTAAAATTTATTTTAAATATTTAATTTTGAACAGTAATCTAGATGTTCCGGTCTTTGCAATAGCAAGAGAAGATACTATCTCAGTGGTATGTTTGATGAGGAAACAATGTCTCCACGTGGGCTGGGTGCCTTGTAGAAAGGCTAGTGGTGACTAGCCTACGTTTCTGTTCCTGTTACCTCGGGGTCAATTTATGTCTCAGGCTGCATTCAAACGGGACGATTTCTGATTGATCTGGGCATATCCTCAACTACCTTGCTGTCCTGTAGCAGGCAAAGGGGCACTGCTTCTTTTTAAATGAGGAGGCTTTTAGCCTTATGTTGCATACTGAGGACTTCTTATCATATTAATGGAAGGCAAATGATAATGTTTTTGGACAAGTTTCCGGCCAGATGGCAGGACAGCCTGGAGAAATAAATCCCTAAAATCTGACCTTAAATTGTAGCTCTTTTGACCCAGGTTGCTAATATTGGGCAGCAATAGCCGTGGCCAAGGTGGGGCTGCCCTGTTGTAGGAGGCAGGACACCCTCTGGGCTACCACACAGGTGGAAGTTCCCTCCAATGCTGTGTACCTCAGGCAGAGACCCTGGGAGAAATCTTGACTGAAGTGAGTCATAAGAAATGCTCATTTGCACTTGATCTCAGTTTATAAAGGGTTACACAATGTTGTTTCCTAGAAAATCTGCCAGTGTGTCTGCATGTCCTTAGCTTTCCCTTTGTTCTCCTCTCTTCTTCTTACCCTTTCTCTCGCTCATTCCCCTCCTCTTCTTGCCTGAATACATTTTGAAAATAGTACTACAATGCTCCCTGCTTCAAGATTACAGTGTACTTTACTAGGTATGATTTAATTAGGGCCCTTATTATGTTTTCAGCAGCTTAAGGTGGGCCTTTCAACTTATCTACCTAATTGGTTGCACAAGAAGTTTCACAGCCCATGACAAAACATTGTCAGTGATCAAAGTCAAAATTCTGCATAAAGGAAAAATATTAATAATAAGATTATTCTTCAAGTGTGCACTGCTAATTATGTCCAGAATGTAACCGTAGAAACACTTTTGACTGATGTGAGCTTTGTCTAATAAACATGAATCTTCAGTGAGCTATGGAAAGTGACACCTCCAGCCTTAACACTGGTGAAGGCTAATTTTGCTTATTAAATAATTTCTACACATTTTCCTATTTGGATCTCTTTCCTCTCCTTTTGACTTGCCTCATGTCTCTGCCGCTTGCTCTTCAGGTGACCACCCCTGAGATGGTGATGCCCAGCAGCATGTTCCTCCCAGCGGCTGTTCCAGATCGAGACGGGAGCTCCAGTGTGGAGGAGGCGGGAAAGCAACCTGGTTAGTGTCATACTCTTGACCTTGGGAAGAGAAACAGAACGTTCATAGGGCAAGAGTGCTGCAGATTCCTTACTGTACTCCTAAGCTGGATGTACCTTTTCAAGGGACGAGGGGCGCTGTTGTCAGCACTGGATACTCGGGCTCTTAGTGGGTATCTGTTGCTCTTCATGTGGTTTGAAGTGAGAAAAGCTCAGGTGAGAACCAGTGAGGTTCTGGTGGACACATGTCCCCTTAGACTGTACAGTGAGGAAGTTAATGACCAGAGACTCAGTCAGTACACTCATAACTTACCATCTTAAGCCATTACATATTCCCTCTCTGAGGACTTAAACATGAGGGACTTGTGGAGCACACAGGTGATCTCAGGGCACTGGATTAGGTATCTTTCTAGGCGCTGTATCTGCACAGAACTCTTCTCTGAGACTTCCAGGACTGTCTCATAGGAGGCAGCAGAAAGGAGCATTTGGAAGGGACGATGTTGTAGATATAGATGCTGGTGGTGCCCTGGGGTGAGTCCTCGATGGGTGGGACCTCTGTTTTTGAGTTTCTCCTTCATCACTGACATCTTGTCAGCAGCTAAGACCTAAGTTGGGAAGAGCTCTGCCCCACCTTCTCCCTTGTGATGTCTCCATACTAGGCAGTATACCACTGACCTGAAAAAGGGTCAGAATATTTATGGGTGTGATGATCTCATTGTAGAAAAAAATTTTAATGTATTTTATTTTCATAATTGGCCACTTGAACATTCATTGCTTATTGAATAGAGAGGACAGTCAGAAGTCACACTGTAACAGGAAATTTAATGCCGAAGAAATATATCCAAAATTTGTTACAACGGACAGCAGTCCTTACAAATGCCCCACATCTTAGCAGGGCACTAAATCACATATTCTACAGTTTAGATCCATGTAAAAGGGGTATCCTTTAATTTCTTGAGAAACTGAAACGAATATTGTTTAAAAGACAGACTTGTGTGATGGTATAGGCCTACTAAGAGTTGAGACTCTCTGTATTTCCTCTTCTTCCTGTGTATCTGCTCATATAGCATGTGCTCTCTGGGTGGGTGGGGCTCCATGGAGAGTGTGTGTCTGCAGGTTGGGTATTTCCCTCATCATCAGATTCTGTGATCACGAGGCCCTGTTAGGTAGGCAGCTCGAAGCCCTCTTTATCATTGGGCTTGATTTCTATTTTCTTTACAGAAACCTCAGAGGATCTGGGAAAGAACATCTTACCCTCTGTGAGCACAGAACACAGTGGAGATTTGAAACCTTCTCCTGTGGACTCGGGCTCTGTGAGAGAAGACTCAGGCTTCCTGTGCTGGAAGAAGGGGTGCAACCAGGTTTTCAAAACTTCCGCCACCCTCCAGACACACTTCAACGAGGTTCACGCCAAGAGGCCTCAGCTGCCAGTGTCAGATCGCCATGTGTACAAGTACCGCTGCAACCAGTGCAGTCTGGCTTTCAAGACGGTGGAGAAGCTGCAGCTCCACTCTCAGTACCACGTGATCAGAGCTGCCACCATGTGCTGTCTTTGCCAGCGTAGCTTCCGAACTTTCCAGGCTCTGAAAAAACACCTTGAGACAAGCCACCTGGAGTTGAGTGAGGCTGACATCCAGCAGCTTTATGGTGGCCTTCTGGCCAACGGGGACCTCCTGGCAATGGGGGACCCCACCCTGGCCGAGGACCACACCATAATCGTGGAGGAAGACAAGGAGGAAGAGAGTGACTTGGAGGATAAACAGAGCCCGACGGGCAGTGACTCTGGGTCGGTACAAGAGGACTCGGGCTCAGAGCCAAAGAGAGCCCTACCTTTCCGCAAAGGCCCCAACTTCACCATGGAAAAATTCCTGGACCCTTCTCGCCCTTACAAGTGCACCGTCTGCAAGGAATCTTTCACTCAAAAGAACATCCTGCTCGTGCACTACAATTCTGTCTCCCACCTACACAAGTTAAAGAGAGCCCTTCAAGAGTCGGCCACCGGTCAGCCAGAACCCACCAGCAGCCCTGACAACAAACCTTTTAAGTGCAACACTTGCAATGTGGCCTACAGCCAGAGTTCCACCCTGGAGATCCATATGCGCTCTGTGCTGCATCAGACCAAGGCCCGGGCAGCCAAGCTGGAGGCGGCAAGCAGCAGCAGCAATGGCACTGGGGGCAGCAGCACAGCCCCCTTGAGCTCCTCCACCCCGAGTCCTGTGAGCACCAGTGGCAGTAACACCTTTACCACCACCAACCCGAGCAGTGCTGGCATCGCTGCGAGCTCCAGCTTATTGAGTCAAGTGCCCGCTGAAAGTGTAGGAATGCCACCCCTGGGGAATCCCATCAGTGCCAACATTGTGTCCCCTGCAGAGCCCAAGGAAGCCAACCGGAAGAAGCTGGCAGACATGATTGCATCCAGGCAGCAGCAGCAGCAGCAGCAACAACAACAACAAGCACAGACACTGGCCCAGGCCCAGGCCCAAGTTCAAGCTCACCTGCAGCAGGAGCTGCAGCAGCAGGCAGCTCTGATCCAGTCCCAGCTGTTCAACCCCACCCTTCTGCCTCACTTCCCCATGACCACCGAGACCCTGCTCCAGCTGCAGCAACAGCAGCATCTTCTCTTCCCCTTCTACATCCCCAGTGCCGAATTCCAGCTCAACCCGGAGGTGAGCTTGCCGGTGACCAGTGGGGCTCTAACGCTGACTGGGACGGGCCCAGGCCTGCTGGAAGACCTGAAGGCCCAGGTTCAGATCCCGCAGCAGGGCCACCAGCAGATGCTGCAGCAGCAGCAGCAGAGCCAGCTCCCTCTGCCCCAGAGTCACCCTGCTCTCCTACAGCCCAGCCAGCACGCTGAAAAGAAAAACAAATTGGTCATCAAAGAGAAGGAGAAAGAAAGCCAGAGAGAGAGGGATGGTGCCGAGGGGGGAGAGATCAACTCGGGACCAAAGGAATCACTGCCCGATGCTTTGAAGGCCAAAGAGAAGAAAGAACTGGCCCCAGGGGTTAGTTCTGAGCCCTCCATGCTCCCTCCACGCATTGCCTCGGATGCCAGAGGGAATGCTACCAAGGCCTTGCTGGAGAACTTTGGTTTTGAGCTGGTCATCCAGTACAACGAGAACAAGCAGAAGGTGCAGAAGAAGAATGGGAAGATGGAGCAGGGCGAGAACCCAGAGAAGCTCGAGTGTGACTCCTGCGGCAAGCTGTTTTCTAACATCTTGATTTTAAAGAGTCATCAAGAGCACGTTCATCAAAATTACTTTCCATTTAAACAGCTAGAGAGATTTGCCAAACAGTACCGTGAGCACTACGACAAGCTGTACCCCCTGAGGCCTCAGACCCCCGAGCCACCGCCCCCGCCTCCACCCCCGCCTCCACCCCCACTGCCGGCAGCGCCGCCCCAGCCAGCATCCACCCCGGCCATCCCCACGTCAGCCCCACCCATCACTTCACCTACGATTGCCCCAGCCCAGCCGTCCGTGCCACTCACCCAGCTCTCCATGCCCATGGAGCTGCCCATCTTCTCGCCACTCATGATGCAGACGATGCCGCTGCAGACATTGCCGGCTCAGCTGCCCCCTCAGCTTGGACCCGTGGAGCCTCTGCCCGCGGACCTGGCCCAGCTGTACCAGCATCAGCTCAATCCAAGTCTGCTCCAGCAGCAGAATAAGCGGCCTCGTACGAGGATCACGGATGACCAGCTCCGAGTCCTGCGGCAGTATTTTGACATTAACAACTCCCCCAGTGAAGAGCAGATCAAAGAGATGGCAGACAAGTCTGGGTTGCCCCAGAAAGTGATCAAGCACTGGTTCAGAAACACACTCTTCAAAGAGCGGCAGCGGAACAAGGACTCCCCTTACAACTTCAGCAATCCTCCCATCACCAGCCTGGAGGAGCTCAAGATTGACTCTCGGCCCCCTTCGCCAGAACCTCAGAAGCAGGAGTACTGGGGGAGCAAGAGGTCTTCGAGAACAAGGTTTACCGACTATCAGCTGAGGGTCCTGCAGGACTTCTTTGATGCCAACGCTTACCCAAAGGACGATGAATTTGAGCAACTCTCTAATTTACTGAACCTTCCAACCCGAGTCATAGTGGTCTGGTTTCAAAACGCTCGACAGAAGGCCAGGAAAAATTATGAGAATCAGGGAGAGGGCAAAGATGGAGAGCGGCGTGAGCTTACAAACGATAGGTATATTCGAACGAGCAACTTGAACTACCAGTGCAAGAAGTGCAGCCTGGTGTTCCAGCGCATCTTCGATCTCATCAAGCACCAGAAGAAGCTGTGTTACAAGGATGAGGACGAGGAAGGGCAGGATGACAGCCAGAATGAGGACTCCATGGATGCCATGGAAATCCTGACACCCACCAGTTCCTCCTGTAGCACCCCAATGCCCTCCCAGGCTTACAGCACCCCAGCACCTGCAGCCAGTACAGCATCCTCTGCGTTCTTGCAGCTTCCATCAGAGGCTGATGAGCTGGCCACCTTCAGTGCAAAACCAGAGGTGAGTGATGAAAAACCAAAGCAGGCTGAACCTCCCAGTGCACAGCCGAACCAAACCCAAGATAAGCAAGGACAACCAAAGGCAGAGCTGCAGCAGCAAGACCAGCCCGAGCAGAAGATGAGCACTGCCCAGCAGAAGCTCCCACAGCTGACGTCCCCCGCGCCGGTACCGACGCAGCCTCCTCCACAAGCGCCCCCACCTCAGTGCCCCTTGCCCCAGTCAAGCCCCAGCCCCTCCCAGCTCTCCCACCTGCCCCTCAAGCCCCTCCATACGTCAACTCCTCAGCCGCTGGCCAACCTACCTCCTCAGCTAATCCCCTACCAGTGTGATCAGTGCAAGTTGGCCTTCCCATCATTTGAGCACTGGCAGGAGCATCAGCAGCTTCACTTCCTGAGTGCACAGAACCAGTTCATCCACCCCCAGTTCTTGGACAGGTCACTGGATATGCCTTTTATGCTGTTTGACCCTAGTAACCCACTGCTGGCAAGCCAGCTGCTCTCTGGGGCCATACCTCAGATTCCCGCAAGCTCAGCCACTTCCCCTTCAACTCCCACCTCCACGATGAACACTCTGAAGAGGAAGCTGGAGGAAAAGGCCAGTGCAAGCCCTGGAGAAAACGACAGTGGGACGGGGGGAGAAGAACCTCAGAGAGACAAGCGTCTGAGGACAACTATCACGCCAGAACAGCTAGAAATTCTCTACCAAAAGTATCTCTTGGACTCCAATCCAACTCGAAAGATGTTGGATCACATCGCGCATGAGGTGGGCTTGAAGAAACGTGTAGTCCAAGTCTGGTTTCAGAACACCCGGGCCCGGGAAAGGAAAGGACAGTTCCGGGCGGTGGGCCCAGCGCAGGCCCATAGGAGGTGCCCTTTCTGCAGAGCACTCTTCAAAGCCAAGACGGCCCTGGAAGCTCATATCCGGTCCCGTCATTGGCATGAAGCCAAGAGAGCTGGCTACAACCTAACTCTGTCTGCAATGCTCTTAGACTGTGATGGGGGACTGCAGATGAAGGGAGATATTTTTGATGGAACTAGCTTTTCCCACCTACCCCCAAGCAGTAGTGATGGCCAAGGTGTTCCCCTCTCACCTGTGAGCAAAACCATGGAGTTGTCTCCCAGGACTCTTCTGAGCCCTTCTTCCATCAAGGTGGAAGGCATGGAAGATTTTGAAAGCCCCTCCATGTCCTCAGTTAATCTAAACTTTGACCAGACTAAGCTGGACAACGATGACTGTTCCTCAGTCAACACAGCGATCACAGATACCACTACTGGAGACGAGGGCAATGCAGATAACGATAGTGCAACGGGAATAGCAACTGAAACCAAATCCTCTTCTGCGCCCAGTGAAGGGTTGACCAAAGCGGCCATGATGGCAATGTCTGAGTATGAAGATCGGTTGTCATCTGGCCTGGTCAGCCCAGCTCCCAGCTTTTATAGCAAGGAATATGACAATGAAGGTACCGTGGACTACAGTGAAACCTCAAGCCTTGCAGACCCCTGCTCTCCAAGCCCTGGTGTGAGTGGGTCAGCAGGCAAATCTGGAGACAGTGGGGATCGGCCCGGGCAGAAACGTTTTCGCACTCAAATGACCAATCTGCAGCTGAAGGTCCTCAAGTCATGCTTCAATGACTACCGGACACCCACCATGCTGGAGTGTGAAGTCCTGGGCAATGACATTGGACTGCCAAAGAGAGTTGTTCAGGTCTGGTTCCAGAATGCCCGGGCAAAAGAAAAGAAGTCCAAGTTAAGCATGGCCAAGCATTTTGGTATAAACCAAACGAGTTACGAGGGACCCAAAACAGAGTGCACTTTGTGTGGCATCAAGTACAGTGCTCGGCTGTCTGTACGTGACCATATCTTTTCCCAACAGCATATCTCCAAAGTTAAAGACACCATTGGAAGCCAGCTAGACAAGGAGAAAGAATACTTTGACCCAGCCACTGTACGTCAGCTGATGGCTCAACAAGAGCTGGACCGGATTAAAAAGGCCAATGAGGTCCTTGGACTGGCAGCTCAGCAGCAAGGGATGTTCGACAACGCCCCTCTGCAGGCTCTCAACCTTCCTACAGCATACCCGGCGCTCCAGGGCATTCCTCCTGTGTTGCTCCCTGGCCTCAACAGCCCCTCCCTGCCAGGCTTCACTCCATCCAACACAGGTGGGTTCTGCTCTCAATGATTCTCCCAGTAGTAAAGAGCCACCACACAAAACCTGAGTGCTGGGCAGGTGGGAGGCTCCACATTCCTAGTTCTCTAACTGCAACAGAATTTCAGGTCCCTTCCACTGAGTCTCCCTAGAGCTGTGATGTACATGACCCTTCCACTTCTAAGAATGGGGACCCTGGAGTTGGAATGATCTCCTGAAACCATACTCCTGCCTGGTGTTCAGCACAGACCAGGGTGTATGCTGTGGGCATGAACTGGAGGGTTCTGGTGTACTAGATCCTGGGGTGTTTTGAGACAGCAGTTTCCATTATGGACCCTTCCATTCAGTTTTTGTGGAAATGCAGATCGCATCTAGAAATCTATTGAAAATATAAAACATTTGAACATCCTAGCTAATTCTGGGTTGTGCCCTCTGGAAACAGATTCAAGAGAATTTAAATAAACTGTTTGCTGTCCCCTGAGGTCCCGCCTCCTGTTTCAGAGACCTGCTCTGGCAGGAGAGATGCTACCAGGAAGTAGCTCTCACAAGGTGGAGGCTTACTTCTGGGGTTCCCTTTCAGTCAGAAACACAGTGGTGTGTTACTTTGGGGTTTTGGCTGCACCATGTGGCATGTGGGATCGTACTTCCCTGTCTAGGGACTGAACCCACACGCCCTGCAGTGGAAGCATGGAGTCTTAACCACTGGACCGCCCTCTAGTTTCTAATTGGACTACCTCTATACTGGAATGCACTGACCAGGAACTTGAATCGGGCAACGTGGTTCTGAATTACGATGTGTTTTATAGTTGTCTAAACTGAAAATGTTTATTTTTAGGGGTGTTCAATCACCTCTTCATTTCCTTCTGCCCATTTCCCTTTCTAATGCAGAGTCACATACTTGGTACTCATTTTTCTACCTCATAGGGAGTTCCACAGTTCTTCCTGTGTGCCTCTCTTATTCCTCCTCCTCCTCATTCCTCACCTGTCTTCTCTGGATCCAGCTGTCTTTCCTAAACAGGACCCTCACCTCTAGGATCCTGTGAGGCTTAGCATGAGTTAGTAAGTCCCCCACAGCCTGTATTGACCAGTGCACATTCACCAAAGCAGAGACCCTCAGTGTGCCTCCTTCAGAATGTCCCAGTTCCCAGGGGCTCTAGTGGTTCAGCTGCTTCCCAGAGCGGCCCTGCTTTCTGGTTGAATTAAATACAAGTTTATAATTTTGGCAGTGGTTTTACAGGACATGAAGCTACCTCATTCCTGATCCCACTTTCTTATCCTAAGAGAAGAAAGCATTCAGATGTAGAAGTTGCTGCTTACCTGTGTTGACAAGTAGTGTCACAGGATGATAAGAGTCAGCTAGATAGAGTCGGCAGGAAACAGGCGATGGGAAGTGGCTGAGTACTGAACTACTCCCGCAGCCTGGGACCTTGGCAGAGGGGCTTGGGCAGGCCCAACATTTCATAGTAATGAGAAAGAATTAGAATGTCTGATCTGTTCCCCTTGTTTTACAGATGAGAAAACTGAGGCCCAGAGAGGTCAAGACCATTCAGCAAGCTAGGGCAGGAGCCAGAGCTCCCGCCCAGGCCTCCAGGCTCCCAGTGCTATGTACTGTACTCCTTCCACAGCACCCAGTAGGAGACAGTCAGTCAACGGGTATATGCTTAGTGCTCCTCAGGTTCTGATCACTTACAGTGGACTCCAGGTAGGAAGATATGCTCTTAATCATTCAAGGCAGCCAGGCATGCCCCAGTTACCACCACCGACTGAACCACAGCTCCCAGGAGTACTGCATCTGGAATTAGGAAAGAAAGGAGTATGTCAGGCCCAATGGTAAGCTCCTTCCATGACCTTCCATTTCCTCCCCACACCCAAGCATCACATGGCAGATGTGTCCACACCGAGTCAGGAGTGGACTCAGCCACTCCAGGAGTGCGTGACTCAGCCTCAGGGGGGTGAAGTGGCTTGTTTGGTTCTGACCTTACAGATGAGAAAAGCCACAGGATTATTTTGAGAATGTGCTGAGCTACTTTACTGAGTGAACATGCCTAGTGCAGAGCCTGGTAAATAGCAGAGGTTCAGTACATGTTCCTTAAAATTGACTCTCTTTTGTCCTATCACTTCTTCTCTGGGAGCCTGATGCCATAGGGACGGGGCCATCAGGAGGCATTTCTTCTCTGCCGTGCTGAGCACCTGGCTCTGGCTGCAGCTCCAACCTAAAACCTAGAGCAAGTGTGTTGCCTCGAAGTAGACAGAGCCATGTCCCAAGTGTAGAATTCATTATCTGGTCTGTCCCTGCCTTATTTGTGCTACCTTAATTAACTAACCTTTACTGGGTTTTTCTAGTGAGACACATCTTCTCCTCTGATTTTGGTCCCTTAACTGCATTCAGGAAACTGGATGACTTAATCTCAGCTGTCCCTTTCTGTAATTTTAGAAGTGTCAGTTAATGATGTCATGTGATGCTGAGGGAAGCATCCTCCTCGCTATCCTGAAGTTAATGCATGTTTTTTCTGCGTGGTAACTGGAGGCAACCTTGTTCTCCTCACCTGAAATTTGAGGGTTTTTAATGCAGTGTGATAGCCCAGGGAACTGTATACCACTGGAGCCAGAAATCAACATTGTCTTCACCTGGGTCTGGCCTTCGGGAATGTTTACTCTCATGAAAACAGTGACTTCTTTGGAACCCCCCGCCCCAACTTTCTTGCTGAAGGTGGTCCAGATGAAGAGAAGGGATGCCTGCTGCCTAGTGTCTGGGATGTGGTCAGTGCTGTCCTCCAGCACTTCGCTAGTCTACATGAACCAGCAGCAGCCTTCCATCACCCTGGAACAGAAGAGTCAAACCAGGAGATGACTAAGGGTCAGGGAGGATGGCAATCTCTGGGCCCGATGAAGGCTTTGCAGGTGTGGTAGTTTAGGCCTGAGTGTGACTGAGAATGCAGCTCTACCCTACATGGGCCTAGTGCCATGGCCTGCCACCCATAAGCAGTGGAGCCTAGGTTGTGATGTGTCAGGAACTGCTGGTGCCAGCACTTTGGGCTGTTCCATTTCTGACATTGCTTTTCCCTCATTCTATGTCTGGTTTCCAAACCTTCCTGTCAACCAGGTAGGGGCAGGAGAAGAAAAGGCTCATTTTTCCATTGGACTCCAGAGTCCTACTCCTAGATGGTCATATTTTTCAACAGATTTGTTAAAGCAGGCCAGCTGAGTCAAAGCAGTGGCTCTGTTTACCTTGAATGGATGGATGGTTTTCATTTCTTCCCCTCCCTCCTCCTCTCTCTGCCTCCTAACATGTCCATTCAGTGGCAGCAGTGGAGGTCACAGAGGCACATGTGTAGAGCCTGTTGTGTTTATTCATGTGGTCTTGGTGCCTAACTGGGTTCCTTGCTTTTGTTCTCTTCTCCATACTGTACATACTGTATCACTTCTACAGGGATTTTGTTGAATGCCATTGGTTCAAATGGGTCCCAGCTGGCAACAGCTAGTCTGAGGGCCTCCAGACTAATTGCCTTGGGTAGAGTGAATGGAAAGGCTTCCCTGGTGGCTCAGTCATAAAGAATCTGCCTGCCAATGTAGGAGACGCAGGTTCGATCTCTGGGTCTGGAAGATCCCCTGGATAAGGAAATGGCAACCCAATCCAGTATTCTGGCCTGGGAAATCCCATGAACAAAGGAACTTGGTGGGCTACAGTCCATGGGGTTGCAAAGAATCGGACACAACTTAGCAACTAAACAACAGAGCGAATGGTAGCTGGGAGCGTGGCAAAGAAAATATGACCCAGTGGGTTGGGTATGGCACAAGGGGCAGGAAGGTGTTAGGAGTTGTTTAGCTGATAGGGACAGTATGGGAGCTGACCCAGGGTGGGGTCTGGTTTAAAATACAAGTTGGCCAACCCGGGGCCTGGTAAGAAAGCTCTGCTGAAAACGTTAAATCAACAGAGAGGATCCTTTAAGTTCAAGCTCTGAGCTCTTAGACCCTGTGCCAGTGACACAGATGAAACCTCCTGAGCAAAACCTCCCAAGCTTCAGCCTCGCCACCCAGACTGACATATGACTTCTGTCTCCATTCCTTTCAGCTTTAACGTCTCCTAAACCGAACTTGATGGGTCTGCCCAGCACAACAGTTCCTTCCCCTGGCCTCCCCACATCTGGATTACCAAATAAACCGTCCTCAGCATCGCTGAGCTCCCCGACCCCAGCACAAGCCACCATGGCGATGGCCCCTCAGCCAGCCCCCCAACCCCAGCAGCAGCAGCCACAGGTGCAGCCACCGCCGCCAGCAGCCCAGCCACCACCTGCACCACAGCTCCCGCCGCAGCAGCAGCCACAGCAGCGCAAGGACAAAGACGGTGAGAAGGTCAAGGAGAAGGAGAAGGCACACAAAGGGAAAGGGGAACCCCTGCCTGTCCCCAAGAAGGAGAAAGGAGAGGCCCCCACGGCGGCCGCAGCCACACTCTCAGCGCCACTGCCCGCCATGGAGTATGCGGTGGACCCCGCGCAGCTGCAGGCCCTGCAGGCGGCCTTGACTTCAGACCCCACGGCATTGCTCACGAGCCAGTTCCTCCCTTACTTTGTACCAGGCTTCTCTCCTTACTACGCCCCCCAGATCCCCGGCGCCCTGCAGAGCGGGTACCTGCAGCCGATGTATGGCATGGAAGGCCTGTTCCCCTACAGCCCTGCGCTATCGCAGGCCCTGATGGGGCTGTCCCCGGGCTCCCTGCTGCAGCAGTACCAGCAATACCAGCAGAGTCTGCAGGAGGCCCTCCAGCAGCAGCAGCAACGGCAACTACAGCAGCAGCAGCAAAAAGTGCAGCAGCAGCAGCCCAAAGCAAGCCAAACCCCAGTCCCCCCGGGGGCTGCTTCCCCAGACAAAGACCCTGCCAAAGAATCCCCCAAACCAGAAGAGCAGAAAAACGCACCCCGTGAGGTGTCCCCCCTCCTGCCGAAACCCCCCGAAGAGCCAGAAGCAGAAAGCAAAAGTGCGGACTCCCTCTACGACCCCTTCATTGTTCCAAAGGTGCAGTACAAGTTGGTCTGCCGCAAGTGCCAGGCGGGCTTCGGTGACGAGGAGGCGGCGAGGAGCCACCTGAAGTCCCTCTGCTTCTTCGGCCAGTCTGTGGTGAACCTGCAAGAGATGGTGCTTCACGTCCCCACGGGCGGCGGCGGCGGTGGCAGCGGCGGCGGCGGCGGTGGCGGCTCGTACCACTGCCTGGCGTGCGAGAGCGCGCTGTGTGGGGAGGAAGCTCTGAGTCAACATCTCGAGTCGGCCTTGCACAAACACAGAACAATCACGAGAGCAGCAAGAAACGCCAAAGAGCACCCTAGTTTATTACCTCACTCTGCCTGCTTCCCCGATCCTAGCACCGCATCTACCTCGCAGTCTGCCGCTCACTCAAACGACAGCCCCCCTCCCCCGTCGGCCGCCGCCCCCTCCTCGTCCTCCGCTTCCCCCCACGCCTCCAGGAAGTCTTGGCCGCAAGTGGTCTCCCGGGCTTCGGCCGCGAAGCCCCCTTCTTTTCCTCCTCTCTCCTCATCTTCAACGGTTACCTCAAGTTCATGCAGCACCTCAGGGGTTCAGCCCTCGATGCCAACAGACGACTATTCGGAGGAGTCTGACACGGATCTCAGCCAAAAGTCCGACGGACCGGCGAGCCCGGTGGAGGGTCCCAAAGACCCCAGCTGCCCCAAGGACAGTGGTCTGACCAGTGTAGGAACGGACACCTTCAGATTGTAAGCTTTGAAGATGAACAATATACACAAATGAATTTAAATAAAAAAAAATAACAAACCAATTTCAAAAATAGACTAACTGCAATTCCAAAGCTTCTAACCAAAAAAAAAAAAAAAAAAAGGAAAAAAAAGAAAAAGCGTGGGTTGTTTTCCCATATACCTATCTATGCCGGTGATTTTACATTGTTGTCTTTTCTTTTTCTCTTTTAATATTAAAAAGAAAAAAACCCTTAACCCTGTTACATTGTGTCCTTTTGAAGGTACTATTGGTCTGGGAAACAGAAGTCCACAGGGCCTCCCTATGTCTTTGGAGCTTAAACCCCTTGTATATTTGCCCCTTTCCAATAAACGCCCCACGTCGATAGCACAGAGGAGCCCGGCATGCACTGTATGGGAAAGCAGTCCACCTGGTTACAGTTTTAAAAAATTTCTTGCTATCTTAGCATTCAGATACCAATGGCTTGCTAAAAGAAAAAAGAAATGTAATGTCTTTTTATTCTCAGGTCAATCGCTCACACTTTGTTCTGTTTTCAGAATCATTGTTTTATATATATTATTTTTTGTTTTTTTGTTTTTTCTTTTTTGGTTTGTTTTTATTTTCGTTCCAGAAAAGATTTTTTGTTTTGTTAATTTAAAAACGGGCAGAAAGTATTTGAGAAAAACAATGTGAACTGCTTTAGCTTTCTGGGGATTTTAAGGATAGCTTTTCTGCTGAAGCCAATTTCAAGGGGAAAAGTTAAGCACTCCCACTTTCAGAGAAAAAAAAAAAAAACCCACACAGAGTGTTGAGGACTTGTAGCTTAAAAAAAAATAAGTTTTAAAAACTGACTTTCTGTATTTATGATAGATATGACCATTTTCGGTGTTGAGTAGATTGTTGCATTGGAAATGAAGCAGTATGGTAGATTTAAAAGGAAAAAAAAAAAAACCCTTTTGTGTACATTTAGCTTTTTGTATGGTCCAGCTGACAGCTCCTCATTTGATGTTGTCTTGTTCATTCCTAGCAGATAGATTGCAATCCGTTGATTCGCCTAAGCTTTTCTCCCCTTTGCCCCTTAATTCCACTTACTCTTTCCTCCTCCCACCCTATAATCTCCCATTTAAGGTAGCTGCCTTCATTTCTTAGAAGGTAGCTGCAGAATTATTTTATAAAACTAAAGAAAGAATTTCAAAGGGTTCTAGGGGTCATTAGGATCCTCACAGATTATTTTTGGTTGGGGAGTTGAAACTTTTTAAAGGCATATAATTCTAGTTATCTACGTCTGTTAGCCTTGTACATTTAGTTTTTATTTATCCTTCTTTTGGTTTTTCTTTTCACCCGATTTTCCCCCTCCTTGTTTGGTAGATGCTTCAAATATTCTTTTCCTAAACTAAAGCATTCGTTTCGGTTTGTGTAATTGGGCTGTGTGCTTTTCTTTTCTAAAAAAGTTTTTGGTTAGGGGTTTGGTTTCTGTGTTTTTGTTTTGTTTTCTTTCCTCTCTCAGAAAAAGAAATTTCATGCTTTAAATAAAATCCAAAGACACACCCTTTCACTGCTGAGGCAGAAAAAAGGGAAAGGGTTCTTGTTACTTGAGAATTTGTTTCTGATTTAAACAAACAAGACTTAGTTTAATAAAAGAAAGAGTAAAACAAAAGATTCCCAGGTTGTTATGTGCTTCTTCTGCAAGCAGAGAGGCAACTGTTAATGAAATTCCATATACCAAAAGACACATTTTTCACTTCAAAGTTTTGTCCTTGTGTTAGGCAGTCTGAGCGGTGAGTGATCCAGAGCGCAGCCAACAAAGAAGCAGATAGCACTTGTACGTACAGAGAGCAAAAAAGGAACCGTGTGTGAGGCACTTGTGTTTATGTTAATATCCATATTCCTGTAACACGCAACACAACGCAACATACACCCTTTCTCATCTTACAAAAAAAAGCGGTCTGAACTTTGAAAGGAAAACTTTGTGCTGCTATAACGTAGATTTTGGAGACAAATAGATGCTTTGCTGTTTCACTTTCATAGCCAAACATCAACCGAAAGAATCTCCCCTTACCCCGAAAGTTGAAGTCCTTCTCCCTTTCATTCTCTTCCTTATGTTTCAAAAGGGAACTTTGAAGACTGTGAATGCAGGTTCCATCTGGTCACCTTTTGGGCTTCTTTCCCCAGTGCAGAAGCCACTCATCGACTTTGCAAAAAGACTGGAGCATTCCAAGATCTGAAAATGGATTTCTTTTTTTCTCTTTTTCTTTTTTAGCCGGGACTATTTTATTTTTATGAATTTGTTTTTAGTTTAATGAAAGAGTAGATTCTGAACTGTTGTATATATTTCTAACTAGGCTGATTGATGCACAGTGCAAATTCCTTTTTTAATTTTTTAAGTAGAAATACTAAAGAATACCATCTAACTATTCATACCAGTATCCAGTTGTAGCATAAGGTGTCAAAAACAAGTACGCAAAATATTTGCTGTTTTAGCAAGCTGTTTCTTTTGACAAGAATTCTTGTATTTCTCCCTGTGTTTGAGATGAACATTTTTAAATTTTGAAGTTGTACAGTTTTGTTTTCCATTATTTTATCTTGTTTGTAACTCTATGAAATATATATATATTTTTTGCCATTTAACTGTTGTATGTTACTCTGTGTCTGTATCATATAGAAAAAAAAATTGTTTTTGTTTTTGGTTCTCTATGTGATACCAATTAACAATTTAATACTAGCTTTACCTATCAAATTCTGCTAGGTCTTTTCTGAAAACTTTGTTTTTAAAAATGATAACTGCTTGGTAATAGTGCAATTTCTACCCCTTTTCCTCCCCCCCTCAACTTTAAGTTCATTTCCTTGTAATTTTGCCACCTTCTCCCCAATGGCTTTTTTTTTTTTTGTCTTTTTTTTTGAGCTACTATGCCATCCTCCCTCTGTGAGGCAGAGTGACTGTCAGTGTTTTGGTATGCCATGCCTCGACTTGTGGGTGTGTTTGGCAACAGCAAGGTGGTTGGGTAGAGTGGCTAAGCCTGCTTCCACCCACCAGTGTTCCCCAGAGGGGTTATGTGAGTGTTTTAGCCTGGAGTGGGTTGCATGCTTAATGCTTTTCTCTACAACTGTACCACCCACGTGTATGTTCATTCAGAAAGAAAAAATAATAATTCTCCACATTAACCCAGAAGTAGCAAAGCAGTCAGTGATGGTAAAGCTTAGAGGTCAGACATGAGCTAGTTGATGTTTGTGGGCTGACATCCACCATGGCTGTGACCAGAATCATTTACAAAGCATGAATTCACTACAATGCTCAACTGTTTAGACTGGTCTCACTCAGAGAATTTACTCCTGTAGGTAGCTGAATAGGAGATCTCAACTCACTTTTAAAATTAGTTCTTCATCTCCATTAACACTTCATATTTTGGTTGGTTGGTTTTTTTCTGACTTTCCACAGTGTGGGTTGGTGCTGGGCACTGTTCAGTCACAGCACCAAATGCGCCCACAGAATGGGAGTTATTTCTTCCATCCTCGAAAAAGAAACTTAAGAAGGAAACACACACACACGGAAAAGTTTAATCTAGGAAGTTTTTTTTTTTAATTAAAAACTATTTAAAGATATGAATGTGGCCAAAGTTTTACACAATTGAAAATAAAGTAAAACAGACGGCATGTGTTTAAACCTGAGTTTATCAGGCATGGCAGGAAGTTGCAGGAGAGAGAGGCAGTGACCCAAGCCAGTGCACTTGATGTTCATGGACATATATTTTTTTTAAATAATAAATTAAATTAAAACATTTTAAATAGAAGCATAAATTGAGTTGGTTGGTTGTTGGCGCTGAGATACTGCCCACTGTGAAACAAAGCTTTGACTAGTTTTTTTGTTTATTTACTTCCTTCGGGGGGGAGGGGGGCAAGTTTGGGTAGGAAAGAAAGCATACATGAACGTGACCCTGAGGTGAAGAGGTATATGAGCAGCCTTTGCAATGTACAAAAAAACAAAAATCAAAAAAAAAAAACAAAAAAAAAAATAGAGCAAGTGAAACCAAAAATGATGTTCTTGGTGTTTTTCTATAATGTAGTCTTGTTAGCTTTTTTGTTACTGTAACAATGCTGATCTCGAACTGTACCAAAATACATGGAGACTAACAGAACCACATGGAACTTTCAAACTGAAAAAAATTTGTCACAAAAACTTTGTTGTCATAGTTAAGTTGATTGTAGATGGTAATTGAATATACTCCTTTGAAAATATTTCATCAAGTATGTTTCCTGCTCATTGTGATACATTAAAAAAAATATGAGCAAAAGTTCTTGTCTCTGTCACCAGATTTTGTGTGTGAGAGAGAGGTGGATGGCTGATCCTGAGGTTGTGTGAGCAAGGACACTTACTCCAGGGGACACAGCTCTTTGATATTTCTAGGTGTCCTTGTCTCTCCTGGCACTTATGAAGGTGAAGGAAGTGTTGGTGATGGAGCTGACTGACTAGCTTATTTCCTTGAGAAGGGTAAGCCTGCCAGCTTGGATGATATTTGGCCCCAGAGAGTTCTAATAGCATTGATACTTTTAATTCACATGTTTATATGCAAATTTTAGGTACCTGGGACAACAACAAGCAAGGAAGTTTTGCTGACAGCGAGGAAAGAGGTAAGATTAACTTCTCTGAAATGGGAATTGGATCCACTGTTTACAACGCAAGGATACAAAAAGTGAGTTGAATTAAATGAATGACTGACTACATTTACCTTTCCTAGCAAAGGGCTTTTAAACTCTGTTAGAGTAGAATTTGAAATAAGAACAGTCTTCAAAACAGCAATAGCACTAGTAATTCCTATATATAAGAGGAAATTTCATCCTCTTATCAAAAACCCTCCCTTCCAGCAGAAAAGGTGTGAAATTCATTAATAAGGACTACATCCAAGATCAGACCCAAAGGCTCTTCCACCCATCTCTAATTTATAGCCAAAGCCCATAAATAATTTACGGAACTCCAGCAGTGGGCCTGGATGGCACTGCAAAAGAGCTGTCTTCTTGCAAGTTTTGCACCATCTGTCCTCAGCCAACAAGGGTTTTTTTGCTACACCAGGAGTTGAACTATGAAACCTGCTTCTATTGGCTCAGACAGCCATTGTCTACCAAGTCTTTTTTCTTAGTTCCTACCACAGGCATTCAAGAAGCATCAGTGACCCTATTAACTCAACATCTCAAAGAATCCTACAGTGGGTACAGGCATCACTAGAAGCTGGTTCCCTCACTGGTAGCTGGAGCCTCTGTGCTAAGCAGGTAGTGTCACTGTCCCTAAGGAAACCCTGCTTTTTCTCCAGGCACTGTACTTTCTCCTGGGTGTTCCTGCAGAGGCACGTGGCTTCCATCTTAGTACGTGTTCTTGGCACACAGTTAGGTCACTGATCTTTCTTCTGACCCCACAGAAAGGTACATACAGCATGATAAAAACTGTTCAAACCCAAAGCCACCTTTGCCTTCCTAGGCTATAATTATTTTAAGATATGGCATGATCACACTGAAATGTTTTAAACGGAACCAGTTTTGCAGTGAGGTTTTTGCTGCTTCAGCTCTTTGCAGGAAGGTGACTACAATTCAAATTCTTAAATTTTTAATAAGAAAATAAGCAAAACCTTGGTGATGGTTAGGGCCTTTGTATCAGAAAAACCTCTAAGCACCTAAATTACATTGAGAGAGGGCTGGGTAAGGAGGGACTCCTTTTGTTACTAGAAAAGTTTTAACACAAAAGGGAAAAGAGGTCTTCCAATCTGGCTTCAATATCATGCTCATGTGGATATTAATCTACTTGGAATTAACATTTTTCCCCCGGAAAATGTGAAATGGCAACATCTTAGAATGGCTGATATGTGTTAGTCGGGTAGCTGTTTCTAATTTTGCTTTAAAGAAATGTCTGTAGTGCCTAGCTCCTGTTATAGACAAATGATCTTACAAATCTCACTTTTAACAAGTTTAGAGTTTAAGTTACAAGAGCACAAGCAGTTTAAGAGTCGAGCTGAAGGATGAGAAGTTTGCACCTGCTGCTCTGCTCTGTAGCCTTAATTACAGGACAGACATGCCTGCTCAGTCTCTGTATATTACTGCTGGGTGCGGACCAGCAAGGCTCTGGCAAAAACTGCAAAATTAGTGCTCTCAGGGCCATTAAAGTAGCCAAAGCTTTCCATTACCTTTATTTCATAGCAAAGATGGTGGGTATCTTCCTTCCTTCTTTGTTCTCTTCTTCTTCTTTTTTTTTTTCCAGAGAGAGGCATATGTTTTTTAAATGTCTTAGCCAATTACTCTAGATTCCTCTCAAGCTATCTTCTGGAGTTTTTAAATTCCAGATACAAAAAAGTTGTTCTTTATCCTTTATGACTGTTTCATTTCTTATCTATATGGAACAAAGAAGCTGTTTAATCGAATTTAGGGATCTCTTACTAATATAAGAATGAAAGCTTTCAGATAAACTGTTTTACTCTTGGGGCAAGATCCTCTGGCCTGAGAAATGAGTGCTAAGAAACAACAAAGCCCAGCGTATGAGAATGGCAGACACTCTCCGTCTCTAACACTAAAAGCTGCTTAGGACACTCACACTGCCTTGCCCTCCAGCACAGCCCCCTGGTGCATCACTACTGCCTCTTAGACCCTCTCTGTAACCCCTTCTGTTAGCATGGCACTTAAAATACACTGTGAAGGTTTGCAAAATTACTTCCTGCTTGTTCCTCAAAATGATCTATAAGGAAGGCAAAGTGGGTGACATCGATGCCAGGTGTTCAGGATGGTGAAGTAATGAGTGAGGGGAGAAGGCACTGACCATGTGTTCAGTCTCTGTCTGGTGTTCCTCCTCCCTCCACAGTTCGGGGAGAGGGGTTGAGAGAGCAGGACTCAGTCTGACGGGCTTCACCACCGTGACCTGGACAGCATCACTTACTCCCTAATATGAGGATAAGGGTACCTGCTTCACAGGCTTCTTGTGAAGATTAGATAAGTTAATATCCATAAAATGCTTCAAACCCTGCCTGGTGCATACTTGGTGCTGAGTATCTGTTGCTCCTATCATTGTCAGTATTAACTCTCCACTTGTTTGCTGTAGATCCCTTGGAATCACAGCTCTCTTAACTCTTGCTTTATTTCAAGAATGTAGGGACTGCGATCCCATCAAGCCTTTGCTTGATGAATGTTTACAGCTGATATGTCCCTGTCTGTACATATCTCAGAGGGCATAGAGACTCTTCAGGGTGTTTCTGCCCATGATTTGTACAGGAGGACTGTACTGAGTCTGTGCTTCATTCTCTCCATGCCCAGCTTCTAGTGATTAATGTGGTCACAGAAAAGGATGGCTTGTAGTTGGCTTCTGTTTGCCAGAATAGGCATTCCTGCCTCGCCATGCTGGTGGGTCAACAGCTTAAATGTCTGGGGTTACAGAGACAGACTAGAAGCAAAGGAATAGGTTGTCACAACTTGCCCACTGCCATTGCCTTTTTTGAGGTGGTTTGAATACACAGGTTGGGAGCAGTAGTATCTAAAACGAGACTGTAAGAGTAAATGAATTGTACATGAAACAAAACTGAAAAAGGAAAGCACCAAGATCTTTCCAGCCCAAAACACAGGAAGAGCTTTAAAAAAATACTATTATTCTAGTATCCAGCAAAATAAACATCAGGAAGAGGCATGGGAACAACTGAGTAAAAACTACACTAGCACAGAGAAAAGGCTTGAGTAGGCTATTTCTATGATAGCCTCTGCATATATGAACTCCTCAGGGACACAGGTTTTAGGAGGCTATGGCTCTGTGAACTTTCTCCATTTTTAGTCAGAAACAGTGATGGTATTGGAAATAAGATCGCTGATATTGGTATGAGGGCTGGTAAAGGCTATGGTAGATGGCTGGTGAGCCATTTTTCCTTTTCTTTGAAGATCAGATCAGATCAGATCAGTCGCTCAGTCGTGTCCGACTCTTTGCGACCCCATGAATCGCAGCACACCAGGCCTCCCTGTCCATCACCAACTCCCAGAGTTCACTCAGACTCACGTCCATCGAGTCAGTGATGCCATCCAGCCATCTCATCCTCTGTCGTCCCCTTCTCCTCTTGCCCCCAATCCCTCCCAGCATCAGAGTCTTTTCCAATGAGTCAACTCTTCGCATGAGGTGGCCAAAGTACTGGAGTTTCAGCTTTAGCATCATTCCTTCCAAAGAAATCCCAGGGCTGATCTCCTTCAGAATGGACTGGTTGGATTCTTTGAGGATAACAACATATAAATGAAGCTTTGGTATACTGCCTGTAGATAGGACATTATTATATAGTATCTGCTTTGATTTCTTTGTTATATGGTTCTAAGTTTGATTTTTGAGTAGTTTTCAAAGTCTGATTTGTAATCAGTTGAACTTATTTCTTTCAAATAGTGTAACGATGGTGTTCCACTGTTGCCTGATTTGAATTGTTGCCAGTAGGAAATTTGCTGCCATCCTTATTTTTAATGTATTTTTTTTTTCTCTAGATGAACCCTTTACAGGGCAGGAATAGACACAGACGTTGAGAATGGACTTGTGGACACAGGAGGGGAAGAAGAGGGTGAGACGAAGTGAGAGAGAGTAGCACTGACATATACACACTACTGTGTGTAAAAGAGACAGCTAGTGGGAAGATTTTTCTCCCACCACTGGTTTCATCACATCATGTCCTGATGTGCTTTGGTGTAGTTTTAGTTATGTGGGATTTGTGGGAGCTTCATGCATCTGTGAAATACTACTTTTTGTCAAAATTGGAAATTCTTCAAACATTTTTCAAATCTTTTTTCCATCTCTTTCCCTCCTTCTCTCCTTCACCTTCAGGGATTCCAATTATATATGTATTAGGTCATTTGAAATTAACTCATAGCTTACTGAGGCTCTGGTCTGGTGAGGTTACTTTTTCACTGGCAAGGTGTGGGGGCAGGGTACTCTTTACTCTGTGCGCTTCCCACCCCTCTATGGTGGCTCCTACAGGGAACAAATGTGCTTCATTTTTGATCTTTCATATCTAAACTTCAACTTCTGAACATATCAGTAACAATAATTGCTTTACTGTCATCCTCAGCTAATCCTAAGATGTGTGTAAGTTCTAAGTTGGTTTGATTACTTTCCTTATTATGAATTGTGTTTTCTTGCCTCTTTACAAGACTAGTAATCTTTGATTGGATACCAGTTATTGTAAATTTTACCTGGTTGGGTGCTGGATATTTTTATATTCCTATAAACTTCCAGTTTGTTCTGGGATGCACTTATGGTATATAAAACAAGTTTGAGGGACTTCCCAGTGGTCCAGTGTCTAAGACTCTAAACTCCCATTGCAGGGGGCCCAGGGTGGATCCCCCGTCAGAGAGCTAGATCCAACATGCTGCAACGAAGGGTTTATACGCCACAACCAAAGATCCCACATGCCGCAACAAAGATCTATGATCCTCATGCTGCAACTAAGACCTGGCAGAGCCAAATAATTATTACAGAAAAACAAACCAATCCGATCCCTTCAAATCTTACATGTAAGTTTTGTTGGGCAGGACCAGAACACTAATCAAGGGCTAATTATTCCCCATTACTGAAGAAGGATGCTTCTGAGATCTCTGCTCAAATGTTCCATGAACTTTTCCCCAACCTGAAGTAGTTTGCTAACATGCACGCGTAATGACCCAGTGAAGATCTCCAGAGCTCGCTTCTCTGGTACTCTGTCCTGCAAATTCTAGCTGCCTTGGTTTCCCCAGACTTCCCTTTCCCTCAGCTCAGGGCATCTGCTGGGTTCCACCTATGTTCCTCACCCTGTGTTGCAGGCTGGAAACTCTCTTAAGGTGGTAAGGTGAGATAATCAAAGGGCTTACCTTGTTTCTCCTCTCCCAGGGATTGCTGTTCTTCACTGTGTGGTGTCCAGTGTCTCAAGAACCATTCTTTCATCTATTTTGTCTTTTTAGTTCTTTCAGCTGGGAAAGGTACATCTGGTTGCTACTGCTCCATCTCAGCTGAAAGCAGAAGTCAAGTTTAGTTTTTAGATAGTGTGTAAGAGTTCTGTGTAACTTTCTAAGTTGCTACCTTTGTTTATGAAGTTTCCCAAAAGGTCTGAATTAACTTAGGAGTCTGATCTCCCCAACAGACTTCCCTGGACATGATAGATGCTGACTCACTCTTAGAATCAAAGGTTGCAACTACTTTATCCTTTTGCTTAATTATGTGATGGGAGTTACAAGAAAGGTAGGTAAATGCATAATTGTAGCCACTTTTTACCTTGCCATAATGCCATGGAGAGTGGAAAAACCACTTCCTAGGTTTTGAAGTTGTAAGTCAGCCCATAGAGCAGAGGTATGACTGACAGTAGAAACACTATTTCTGCTCTTCCCCCTTGATATAAGGGTTATCACTATTCATAAAGTTATTTCCAGTCTTAGAAAAAAAAATCACTTTCATTTCAATGACATCCTTCACACAGATAATTTTTCAGGCTAACCAAATGTGGCTCAAGGAAATCCATTAATGTGGAAGTATGATTCGCACTCTGAGATGAATTCATTGCACTAAGTAATACAGAAGAATGATAAAAATCAGGCTTCAGCAGACACTAGTCATTCTTGCTAAAGTCAAATCATGTTTTTGTTTACTATTTTGACAGAAATTTGATCCTACTTAAATTGGGAATACAATAATACATCTATGATAAATGAAAAGCTTCAAGTGTTAACTCATTACCTACTTTTAAAAATTCAAGATTTGTTTCAGGGTACTTTTCCCACTGTACTGATCTGCAGATCTGCTCCACTAACCAGTCCACCTTCAAAACACACCCTGTACTCTTCCCTCTATATTTAAAGGCTTAGCTAGTGTCATTCACTCCATGACATCTATGCTATCACATCTGTCCAGTCCCTTTTCTGACCCCTCACAGCAGCACATGCCTTGTGTGGCACTGATTTGTGTAGGTATAAATGTAGATGGCCTGCTATCCTACATTTACAATTTGAATGACCAACTAAATGAATTAAAGAATGAAGCAAAGGGTATTCATCCTCATCTTCATCCTCATCCTTCACTTTCATGGGAGGCAAGGTCTCAAATGAGTGAGTACAGATATTAATAGAATTTTATAAAATGACGATGGAAAAATTCAAAATTTTTTCAGTCCCCAAACTTCCTGCAAAGTAAAGGGGGAGGGACATTTTTCAGCACAGAGAAATGGAAAATAGAAATCAATTTTTTTTTAATTAGGTTGGACAGGATAAAAACTATACTAGACAAATGGTTTTTCTAGGAGAGAAAATAATTGCAGTTAAAAAAAACAGTCTAGGAATTTGGAAGTGCTAGTTGAAACCCTTTGTATCTTTGTCTCCAAACTGAAGGGTGGTATTAAACAGTTGTTTGAAAGGAGTTACAAGGTTTTGTTTTGTTTTTTTTAAGTAAATGCAAATGTTTATAGAATATTTGAAAGCTAGGCCTCACCCCAAACCTGGGGGAAAAAATCAGAATATAATCCTAATGCAGTTAGATAATTATGAAATTTCAAATTTGTTTTCAGTTTTTCCTACCTGGTTTCTTTGGTTGATTCATTAGAAAAAAGATGCATAGAATATTTTTTATGATTTTCTATCTGTAAAAATCTCATACTAGTACAGATATTTCCATGTGTCATTCATGTATAAGTGCAACAGAAAGAAGTTGAGTACAGAAAAAAGAAATGCAGACTTCCAGAATTCCATTTAATGAGCTGAGCTATATAAGGGACCCCTCTAACTTTGAAGACTATTTTGTTATCAAAGAGCTAATCATGAGTGCTTGCTCAGTTGCCTCAGTCGTGTCCAACTCTCTGTGACCCCATGGACTATAGCCCACCAGGCTCCTCTGTCCATGGAATTCTCCAGGCAAGAATACTGGAGTGGGTTGCCATTCCCTTCTCCAGGGGGTCTTCCATCAAAGAGCTATACAAATAAATATTCCCCCTTTCCCCAGGAAAAGGAGCAGGTCCAGAATGTTTCATGGATAACTTTTACCAAGTCATTAAGGCCAGTGCAGAGGCAATTTCAAAGCCACTAGAGAAGAATAATGGACTATAAAGATTTGGGCGGGGGGCGGGGGGGGAGTGGAAACCTTTCACATAAGCTCCAAAATTAAAATTCCCAATCACATGAAAAAATTTACAAAGATAATTAACAACTTAATAATCAGATGGATTTACTTAAAATCTAATGGCCTATGATATTAATGACTACTCTTTCTGAAACAAAAACAGATTAAGTATGACTGAAGAAAATAATCTAATTAAAAATCTTATATATGGGACTTGCCTGGTGGTCCAGTGGTTAAGACTCTGAACCCTTAATGTAGAGGGGGAGGGTTTGATCCCTGGTCAGGGAACTAAGATGCTACATGGTATGGCCAGAAAAAAACAAAATCCTGTATGTGAAAAATAGAGTAACAGAATTTAATTCAGTAATAAGTGATAATCAGTAACACAATGATATGGTCGTTCTCCAGAATGGAAAAATATTGTCAGATTGAAAGTGCACATGACATACCAAGAAAGATAAACGAACTAACCCCACACTAAGATGCACCCCAGTGAAATTACATGTACTCTGTAAGCTACTTTTCTCCCTGATGGCTTTTAAGATTTCCTCTTTACATTTGGCAAAGATAAAACAATTTGACTATGAGAAGTTTTTTTTTTTTTTTAATCATTAAGAACAGGCACAGGAGACAATGGAGTATAGCCACAAGGTACTAAGAGAAAAGAACTAACAATGTAGGTTTCTATATCCTGCTAAACTATTCAAGAGTAAGGATAAAGAAATTCTAGAAAAATTGTAATGGAAGATAACTTAAAATCTCTCAAAATCACCCCATGAAAACAGAATGATTAGAATAACAAAACCAAAATCCATAAACACAGTATCTTCACAAACCCCAAATATGAGTAGAAAGGGACAAACCATCAAAGCTACATGCCCTGCATAGCATCAACAAGTATCTGAGAAGAGGAATCAGATTAGCCTGAGAAAAGGGAAACACTAAAATAGCCAACCAGTACTCATGAGAATGGCTAAAACAAGGAGAGGTTTTACATGTTCTCCTTATGGGGTCAGGGAGCTGGGGAGCAAGGCAAGGTAAGACCTGAAAGGGCTGCAATTAAAATGCCACATTTAGGAGAAACTAATCAAAAGGATTAAAAGTAAGCAAGACATGGATGGGCTTCCCTGGTGGCTCAGATGGTGAAGAATCTGCCTACAATGTGCAAAACCTGGGTTCAATCCCTGTGTTGGGAAGATGCCCTGGAGGAGGTAACCCACTCTAGTATTCTTACCTAGATTTTCACCATGGACAGGGAAGCCTGGCGGGCTATGGTCAGACACTACTGAACAACTAAACAAAGCACACACAGCAAGACATGGTGAATAGGGAATGTAAGGAGAAAGGAAGAAAGAGACAGAGAAAGCATATGGGAGAGAGCTAGCATGAGGGCAATTGAGAGTACCCACTGAATATTGAGGGAGTGATGTACTTGATTCAGCAGCATATATACTAAAATTAGAATGATACACAGGATGCCCACACTCACCACTTCTCATCAGCATAGTGTTGGAAGATATAGCCATAATAATCAAATAAGGGAAAGAAAATGTATCCAAATTGGAAAGGAAGAGGTAAAATTGTCATTATATGTAGATGACATGATAATCTAATAGAAAACCCTAAACACTCTACACAAAAAATACTAGAACTGATAAATGAATTTAGCAAGGTAGCAGGATATAAGATTAAGTACAAAAATCTGTTGGGTTACTTTATATTGATTATGAAATACCAAAAAGAGCAAGTAAAAAAATGATCCCATTTAAAAATCACATCAAACCACACCCCCCCCCCAAAAAAAAGATCCTAGGAATAAACCTAGCTAAGGAGGTGAAAGACATATATACTGAGAAATAGAAAACAATGATAAAGGAAACTGAATATGATTCAAAGAAATGAAAGGATATCCTATATTCTTGGAGTGGAGGAATTAATATTATTAAATTGGCCATACTACCCAAAGCAATATACAAATTTAATGCAATCCCTATCAAATTACCCATGACATTTTCCACAGAACTTTAGAAAAAATTCCACAGAATCTTAGAACAAATAATCCTAAAACTTATATGGAAGCAAAAAAAGGTCCAGAATTATATACAGATGGCAAATAAAACAAATGAAAAGGTGCTTAACATCACTAAAGTTCAAAGTGAAGTCACTCAGTTGTGTCCAACCCTTTGAGACCCATGGACTATATAGCTTGCCAGGCTCCTCTATCCATGGGACTTTCCAAGCTTGAATACTGGAGTGGGTTGCCTTTTCCTTCTCTAGGGGATCTCCCTGACCCAGAGATCAAACCCAGGTCTTTCGCACTGCAGGCAGACTCTTTACCATCTGAGCCGCCAGGGACGCCTTAACTAATTAATTAGAGAAACGCAAATCTAAACTACAATCACCTCACACTGGTCAGAATGGCCATCATCAGAAACTACAAATAATAAATGCTGGAGAGGAACCCTCCTACACTGTTGCTGGGGGTGTAAATTGATACAGCCACTATGGAAAACAGTATGGAGACTCCTCAAATAACCAAAAATAGAGTTATCATATAATCCAGCAATCCCACTCCTGGGCATATATCCAACAAAAACCGTAATTTGAAAAGATACATGCACCCCAATTTCACTGCAGCACTATTTACAATAGCCAAGACATGGAAGCAATCTAAATGTCCATCAACAGATGACTGGATGAAAGACGTGGTGTGTGTACACATACACACAGTGGAATGTTAGACATAAAAAAGAATGAAATAATGCCATTTGTAGCAACATGGATGGACCTGGAGATTATCATACTAAGTGCAGTGAGAGAAAGACAAATATCATATGCTATCACTTATATGTGAAATCTTAAAAAGAATGATACAAATGAACTTATATACAAAACAGAAATAGACCCACAGACACAGAAAACAAACTTATGATTACCAAAGGGGAAAGGGGGTGAGGAATAGATTAGGAGTTTGGGATTAACATAGACAGACTACTATATATATTGGACTGCAAGGAGATCCAACCAGTCCATTCTAAAGAAGATCAGCCCTGGGTGTTCTTTGGAAGGACTGATGCTAAAGCTGAAACTCCAATACTTTGGCCACCTCATGCGAAGAGTTGACTCATTGGAAAAGACCCTGATGCTGGGAGGGATTGGGGGCAGGAGGAGAAGGGGACGACAGAGGATGAGATGGCTGGATGGCATCACCGACTCAATGGACATGAGTTTGGGTGAATGCCGGAAGTTGGTGATGGACAGGGAAGCCTGGCGTGCTGTGATTCATGGGGTCACAAAGAGTTGGACACAACTGAGTGACCGAACTGAACTGATATATAAAATAACCAACAAGGAACTACCATATAGTACAGAGAACTATACTCAATATTTTATAATAACCTATAAGGAAAAATAATCTGAAAAAGAATTTATATAATATATACATACTTTACATATACCATATATGCACGTATAACTGAATTATTATGCTCTATCCCCAAAAGTAACACAACATTGTATATCAACCATACTTTAATTTTTTAAAAAACGTAGAGGAAAAAAAGAATTGAGAATTGCCAAAGCAATCTTGAGGTAAAAGAACAAAGCTAGAAGCATAAGCTTTCCAGATTTCAGATAATATTACAAAGCTACAGTAATCAAACCAACATGAAACTGGCACAAAAACATTATCAAGTGAACAGAATAGAGAGCCCAGAAATAAATCCATACACCTATAGTCAATTAATCTTTTGACAAAGGAAGCAAAAATCTACAATGGGAAAAAAAGTCTCTTCAATAAGTGGTTCTGGGAAACTAAACAACCACATATAAAAGAACAACATTAGAATATTCTCTACCACCATACACAAAAATAAACTCAAAGTGGATTAAAGACCTAGAGGTCAATTGAGATACCATACAATTCTTAGAGGAAAACATAGGCAGAACACTCTCTGACACAAACTGCAGCAATATCTTTTTGGATCCACTTCCTAAAGTAATGAAAATAAAAACAAAAATAAATGGGACCTAATTAAAAGTAAAAGCTGCACAATGAAGGAAACCATAAGCAAACAAAAAGACAAGTCACAGAAAGGGAGAAAATATTTGCAAACGAAGTGACTGACAAGGGATTTCTTTCTAAAATATACAAACAGCTCGTGCAGCTCTATGTAAAACAAAAACAAAACAGCAACCCAATCAGAAAATGGGCAGAAGATTTAAACAGACATTTGTCCAAAGAGGACACAGATGGCTGAAAAACACCCAAAAAGATGCTCATCACCACTATCTATCAGAGAAATGAAAATCAAAACTTCAATGAGGTATCACCTCAGGTTGGTCAGAATGGCCATCATTAACAAGTCTACAAACAATAAAAGCTTGAGAGGGTGTGTAGAAAATGGAACCCTCTTATACTGTTGGTAGAAACGTAAAGTAGTACAACCATTATGGAAAACAGTATGGATGTTCCTTAAAAAACCAAAAATAGAATTACCATATGATCCAGCAATCTTACTCCTGGGCATATATCCAGAGAAAATTATCACTAGAAATGAGGGACTTCCCTGACAGTACACTGGTTAAGACTTCACATTCAATACAGGGGGTGCAGGCTCAATCCCTGGTCTGGGACCTAAGATCCCACATGTCTCAGGGCCAAGAACCAAAACATAACAGAATCAATACTATAAAAAATGCAATAAAGACTTTAAAAATAATCCACATTAAAAGAATCTTTTAAAAAAGAAATGATACATGCACCCCAATGCTCATTGTAGCACTGTGTACAGCCAAGACATGGAAGCAACCTAAATGTCCATCAACAGAGAAGTAGATAAAGAAGACTGTGATACAAATATACAAAGGAATATTAGCCATTAAAAATTACAAAATAATGCCATTTGCAGCAACATGAATGTACCTAGAGATTATCATGCTAGGTTAATAAGTCAAGCAGGGAAAGACAAGTATCATATGACATCATTCATATGTAGAATCTGGTTTTAAAAAATGTTACAAATGTACTTATTTACAAAATAGAAACAGATTTACAGATATGGAAAACAAACTTATGGTTACCAAAAGGGAAATGCAGTGTGAGGGGGAGGCAGGGGGGAGGGTAAAATCAGGAATTTGGGATTGACATATGCATACAACTGTATATGTGCTTGTCTGTGTAGTCACGTCTGAGACTCTGTGGCCCCCTGGATAGTAACCCACCAGGTTCTTCTGTCCATGGAATTGTTCCAGGCAAGAATACTGGAGTGAGTTGCCAATTCCTTTTCCAGGGGATCTTCCCGACCCAGGGATTGAACCCCTGTCCCTTGTGTCTCCTTGGCCCATGGAGAGTAACCAACAAGGATGTACTGTATATCACAGGGAACTCTACTCAATATTCTATGATAATCTATATGAGAAAAGAATCTAAAAAAAAATGTATATATGTGTAACTGAATCACTTTGCTTTATATCCGAAACTAACACAACATTGTTAATCAACTATATTCTAATGATTTTTTTAATTGGTGCAGCTACTATGGAAAACAGTATAGAAGTTCCTCAAAATATTAAAAACAGAACTACCATATGAGTCAGCAGTTCCACTTCTGGGTATTTATCCAAAGGAAATGAAATCACTACCCCAAAGAGATATCTGCACCCCATACTTACTGCAGCATTGCCAAAGACATGAAAACAATCTAAATGTTCCTCAGTGGGTGAATGAAAAACAAAAATGTGATGTATATATACAATGGAATATTACTCAGTTTTAAGAAAGGAAATCTATTTGCAACATGTTCGGTAACCTTGAGGGTATTATACTAAGTAAGCAGAAGGACAAATAAAATTAAGCTCCAACTTATAGGTGGAATTAAAAAAAAAACGAACTTAGAGATACAGAGAATAGATTGGTGATTGCTAGAGACTGGGGAAGTGGGTGAAATAAGTGAACTAAGTGAAGGTGGTAAAAAGGAACAATCTTCCAGCTAGAAGATAATTACATCCTGGGGATGTAATGTATAGCATAGTGACTACAGTTCTATTAACAACACTGTGTTGTACATGTTAAAGTTGCTAAGATAGTAGATCTTAAAAGTTCTTATCACAAGACAAAATCTGTAACTATGTGAGGTGGTGGCAGTTTAGTCATTAAGTCATGTCCAACTCTTGTGACCCCATGGACTATATAGCCCACCAGACTCCTCTGTCCATGGGATTTCCCAGGCAAGAATACTGGAGCTGATTGCCATTTCTTTCTCCACACAACGTTCCCAACCCAGGGATTGAATCTGTGTCTCCTGCATTGCAAGCAAGTTCTTCAGTGACTGAGCCACCAGGGAAGTCCTAGCTATGTGTGGTGATGGATTTCTTTTATACTATCAGTATTCATTTATTTATTTTTATTATTGAAATGTAATTGACATAATGTATTAGTTTTAGATGGACATAATGATTTGCTGTATGGATATACTGCAAGTGAATGCCACAGGAGTTCAGTTAAAAACCATGTGGTGACGGATTTTAACTAAACTTTCTGTGACATTCACTTGCAATCTATCCATATATCAAATCATTATGCACATCTAAAACTAATACATTATGTATCAATTACATTTCAATAAAATAAATACTGATGGTATAAAAAACAGATGTGTAGTTTTTAAAAAATACATAGAATTTAAATATACAACATTAGCATTTAGGTTAGGAGAAAGTAAATGGAGTTAAAATCCTTTATACTTCTTACACTGTCCATGGAGCAAGTGAAGAGTACTAATTCCTATTAGCTTTTTATAGGTTAAGAATGATGGGTTTAATATTTCTTTTTTGGTCGCTCCATGAGGCATGTGGGATCTTAGTTCCTTGACTAGGGATTGAATGCCTGCCCTTGGCATTGGAAGCATGGAGTCTTAACTATGGCACCACCAGTGAACCCGGGTCTAGACTTGGGTTCAATCCCTGGGTTGGGAAGATCGCCTGGAGAAGGTAATGGCTACCCACTGTGGTATTCTGCCCTGAAGAATTCACAAAGAGTCACGAAGAGTCGGACACAACTGAGCAACTTTCACTTTCACTTTCATACAGTATGTAGGTCCATCTAGTCAAGGCTATGGTTTTTCCAGTAGTCATGTGTGGATGTGAGAGTTGAACTATAAAGAAAGCTGAGCGCCAAAAAATTGGTGCTTTTGAACTGTTGTGTTGGAGAAGACTCTTGAGAGTCCCTTGGACTGCAAGGAGATCCAACCAGTCCATCCTAAAGGAAATCAGTCTTGAATATTCATTGGAAGGACTGACGTTGAAGCTGAAACTCCAATACTCTGGCCACCTATTGCGACGAACAGACTCATTTGAAAAGACCCTGATGCTGGGAAAGATTGAAGGCGGGAAGAGAAGGGGATGACAGATGATGAGATGGTTGGATGGCATCACCAACTCAATGGACATGAGTCTGAATAAACTCTGGGAGCTGGTGATGGACAGGGAGGCCTGGCGTGCTGCAATCCATGGGGTGACAAAGAGTCGGACACAACTGAGTGACTGAACTGAACAGTACGTACACTTTTGCGTCTGGTGTCTTTCACTAAGCATAAGGCTTTGGAGATTCATCTATGTTGCTAAATGTGTCAAGAGTTCCATCTCTTTTTTTCATAGAATAGTGTTCCACTGTGGCTATACCATCGGAGAAGGCAATGGCACCCCACTCCAGTACTCTTGCCTGGAAAATCCCATGGATGGAGGAGCCTGGTAGGCTGCAGTCCATGGTGTCGCTAAGGGTCGGACACGACTAAGCGACTTCCCTTTCACTTTTCACTTTCATGCACTGGAGAAGGAAATGGCAACTCACTCCAGTGTTCTTACCTGGAGAATCCCAGGGACGGGGGAGCCTGGTGGGCTGCCATCTATGGGGGTCACACAGAGTCAGACACGACTGAAGTGACTTAGCAGCAGCAGCAGCAGTGGCTATACCATGATGTAGTTACCCATTCACCAGGTGATGGGTATTTGAGTTTTTTCCAGTTTGGGACAATTTTTGATAAAGTTGCTATTAACATTCTTGTATATTTTTATGTGGACGTATGTTTTATATTCTCTTGAGTAAATACCTAGGCATAGGATTGCTGGGTTATATGGTAAATGTTTTATGAAGACCTACCTATAAGACCTTCTAGAGCTAATACCAAAAAAAGATGTCCTTTTCATCAGAGGGGACTGGAATGCAAAAGTAGGAAGTCAACAGATACCTGGAGTAACAGGCAAGTTTAGCCTTGGAGTACAAAATGAAGCAGGGCAAAGGCTAACAGAGTTTTGCCAAGAGAATACACTGGTCATAGCAAAAACCCTCATCTAACAACACAAGAGACGACTCTACACACAGACATCACCAGATGGTCAATACCGAAATCAGACTGATTATATTCTTTGCAGCTCAAGATGGAGAAGCTCTATACAGTCAGAAAAAACAAGACCAGGAGCTGACTGTAATTCAGATCATGAGCCCCTGGTTGCAAAGTTCAGACTTATATTGAATAATGTATGGAAAACCACTAGGCCATTCAGGTATGACCTGAATCAAATCCCTTATGATTATACAGTGAAAGTGACAAACAGAATCAAGGGATTGGATCTGGCAGAGAGAGTGCCTGAAGAACTATGGACAGAGGTTTGTAACACTGTACAGGAAGCCGTGACCAAAAGCATCCCCAAGAAAAAGAATTGCAACAAGGCAAAATGGTTGTCTGAGAAGGCCTTACAAAATAGCTGAGAAAAGAAGGGAAAGGAAACAATTATGTAAAGTTTAAAAATAAAATAAAATTAAAAAAAAAAAGAAAGAAAACGAGAAAAGGAAAGATCTAAATGCAGAGTTCCAAAGAATAGCGAGGAGAGATAAGAAATACTAAATCTAAATGCAGAGTTCCAAAGACAGCGAGGAGAGATAAGAAATCCTTCTTAAGTGAGGAATGCAAAGAAAAAGGAAAACAACAGAATGGGAAAGACTAGAGATTTCTTCAAGAAAATTAGAGATACCAAGGGAATATTTCATGCAACAAAAGGCACAATAAAGGACAGAAATGGTATGGACCTAACAGAAGCAGAAGATATTAAGAAGAGGTGGCAAGAATAAACAGAAGAACTGTACAAAAAAGGCTACTGTCCATAGGGTCCCAAAGAGTTGGATGTGACTGAAGTGACTCAGCATGTACACACGTTTGATGATAGAAAAAGCAAGGGAATTCCAGAAAAACACCTGCTTCATTGACTACACACACCAAAGCCTTTGACTGTGGATCACAACAAACTGGAAAATTCTTAAAGAGATGGGAATGCTAGACCACCTTTCCTGCCTCCTGAGAAAGCTGTATGCACAACAAGAAGCAACAGTTAGAACTGGATATGAAACAATGGACTGGTTCCAAATGGGGAAAGGAATATGTCAAGGCTGTATACTGTCACCCTGCTTATTTAACATATGCAGAGTACACCATGCAAAATGCCAGGGTGGATGAATCACTAGCTGGAATCAAGATTGCTGGGAGGAATATCAATAACTTCAGATATGCAGATGATACCACCCTAATGGCAGAAAGCAAAGAGAAACAAAGCCTCTTGATGAAAGTGAAAGAGGAGAGTGAAAAAGCTGACTTAAAACTCAACGTTCAAAAACCTAAGGTCATGGCATCCAGTCCCATCACTTCATGGCAAATAGAAGGGGAAACAATGCAAACAGTGACAGACTTTATTTTCTTGGGCTCCAAAATCACTGCAGACAGTGACTGCAGCCATGAAATTAAGATGCTTGCTCCTTGGAAGAAAAGCTGTGACAAACCTAGACAGCATATTAAAAAACAGAGATGTTACTTTGCAGACAAAAGTCCGTACAGTCAAAGCTATGGTTTTTCCAGTAGTCATGTATGGATGTGAGAGCCGGACCATAAAGAAGGCTGAGCACTGAAGAATTAATGCTTTTGAATTGTGTTGCTGGAGAAGATTCTTGAGAGTCCCACGGGCAGCAAGGAGATCAAACCAATCAATCCCAAAGGAAATCAACCCTGAATATTCATTGGAAGGATTGATGCTTAAGTTCCAATAGTGTGGTCACCTGATGCGAAGTGCTGATTCATTGGAAAAGACTTTGATGCTGGGAGAGATTGAGGGCAGAAGGAGAAAGGGATGACAGAGGACGAGATGGTTGGATGGCATCAACCAACTTGATGGATATGAGTTTGAGCAAACTCTGGGAGATAGTGAAGGACAGGGAAGCCTGGTGTGCTGCAGTCCATGGGGTTTCAAAGAGTCAGACATGACTTACCAACTAAACAAAAACAACAAAAATGGTAAGTGTAATATACAATTTTATAAGAAGACACTTCTGGTAGACAGAGTCTAAGATACCTCCAGTTATGCCAGCCTCTTAGTATGCATGCCCTGTGTAATATGCTTTCCTTAGGTGTAGGTGGAACCTGTTTCTAACCAACAAAACACATAAAAAGTGACAGAATGTCACTTCCATGATTACATTACATAAAATTTTAACTTTTGTCTTATTAGAAGACTTCCTCTATTCTCTCTCTTCTTGGTTCTGATGAAGTAAGATACCATATGATTTAGCCCATTAGCAAGAAACTGAGAGCAACCAACAGCCGACAATGAATTGAGGCTCTCAATCTGATGGCCCACAAGGAACTGAATCCTCCCAACCACCACATGAGCTTGAGATCAGACCTTTCCTCAACTGAGCCTCAGATGCAGTCTTGTTAAGAGACCTAAACAGAGGACTCAGTAAAGCCCAGCATCCTGACTCATAGAAATTGTGAGATCACACGTGTGTTGTTGTTTTTTTTGTTTTTTTTTTTAAATTTTATTTTATTTTTAAACTTTACATAATTGTATTAGTTTTGCCAAATATCAAAATGAATCCACCACAGGTATACATGTGTTCCCCATCCTGAACCCTCCTCCCTCCTCCCTCCCCATACCATCCCTCTGGGTCGTCCCAGTGCACCAGCCCCAAGCATCCAGTATCGTGCATTGAACCTGGACTGGCATCTCGTTTCATACATGATATTTTACACGTTTCAATGCCATTCTCCCAAATCTTCCCACCCTCTCCCTCTCCAACAGAGTCCATAAGACTGTTCTATACATCAGTGTCTCTTTTGCTGTCTCGTATACAGGGTTATCGTTACCATCTTTCTAAATTCCATATATATGCGTTAGTATACTGTATTGGTGTTTTTCCTTCTGGCTTACTTCACTCTGTATAGTAGGCTCCAGTTTCATCCACCTCATTAGAACTGATTCAAATGTATTCTTTTTAATGGCTGAGTAATACTCCATTGTGTATATGTACCACAGCTTTCTTATCCATTCATCTGCTGATGGACATCTAGGTTGCTTCCATGTCCTGGCTATTATAAACAGTGCTGCGATGGACATTGGGGTACACGTGTCTCTTTCCCTTCTGGTTTCCTCAGTGTGTATGCCCAGCAGTGGGATTGCTGGATCATAAGGCAGTTCTATTTCCAGTTTTTTAAGGAATCTCCACACTGTTCTCCATAGTGGCTGTACTAGTTTGCATTCCCACCAACAGTGTAAGAGGGTTCCCTTTTCTCCACACCCTCTCCAGCATTTATTATTTGTAGACTTTTGGATCGCAGCCATTCTGACTGGTGTGAAATGGTACCTCATAGTGGTTTTGATTTGCATTTCTCTGATCATGAGTGATGTTGAGCATCTTTTCATGTGTTTGTTAGCCATCTGTATGTCTTCTTTGGAGAAATGTCTATTTAGATCTTTGGCCCATTTTTTGATTGGGTCATTTATTTTTCTGGAATTGAGCTGCAAGAGTTGCTTGTATATTTTTGAGATTAGTTGTTTGTCGGTTGCTTCATTTGCTATTATTTTCTCCCATTCTGAAGGCTGTCTTTTCACCTTGCTAATAGTTTCCTTTGATGTGCAGAAGCTTTTAAGTTTAATTAAGTCCCATTTGTTTATTTTTGCTTTTATTTCTAATATTCTGGGAGGTGGGTCATAGAGGATGCTGCTGTGATGTATGTCAGAGAGTGTTTTGCCTATGTTCTCCTCTAGAAGTTTTATAGTTTCTGGTCTTACGTTTAGATCTTTAATCCATTTTGAGTTTATTTTCGTGTATGGTGTTAGAAAGTGTTCTAGTTTCATTCTTTTACAAGTGGTTGACCAGATTTCCCAGCACCACTTGTTAAAGAGATTGTCTTTAATCCATTGTATATTCTTGCCTCCTTTGTCAAAGATAAGGTGTCCATATGTGCATGGATTTATCTCTGGGCTTTCTATTTTGTTCCATTGATCTATATTTCTGTCTTTGTGCATGTGTGTTGTTTTAAACTGCTAAATATGTATAATCTATGTAGCAACTGGTGACTAACACACTGCCTGTTTCCTAAAATGATAATACCAATTTACACTCCCACCAGAAACAGTTCTGATTCCTCTGCATAGCCACAGGTACTCAGTAGTATCCATTTTTCTAAATTATAACCATTCTAAAATGTGTATTGGTATCTCATTTCAATTTTTTATTTTCCTTACGACTAATGACTTGCACAATCTATTCATTTGCTTATTTGCCACCCATCTTTTTATTTTATTAACATTGTATTTTGAATACAAGAGCTTTAAATTTCAAGTTAAATTTGTCAACTTTTCCTCCATAATATGTACCTTCTGGGAGCTGAGAAATCTGTGCTAAGGTCACTTTAGACTTTTCAAGATTTCCCCCTACATCTTCTTGAAGTCTTATAATGTTAGATTTTACATTGAAATCTATGATTCATTCTGAGTTACTATTTTTGTATACTATGTGAAGCATGGGTGGGGGGTCTCTCTTTTTTTTTTTTTGCATACAGATGTCCAGTTGTTCCAGTACCATTTGTTGGAAAGACTATCATTACTCCATTGAATAACCTCGGCATCTTTGTTGAAACTCAAGTGACCATATACGTATGGCACTATTTCTGAACTTCCTATTCTGCATCATTTATCTCTACTTCTATCCAAATCAGCAGCTCTACATTGTCTTGATTAGTACAGCTTCAGAGTCCTGAGTCCTGAGATCAGGTACCAGAAGTCCTCTAGCTTTCTTCTGTTTCAAAATTGTCAGTTCCCTCTAATGTGATGTATATGATTCAATATCATACCCACCAAAAACTGAATAGGCTGCACTGTGTAGCCAATTCAATAAGCTAATTCTACAATTTATGTGGTGTTATGGTCTAAATCTTTGTCTCCTCCCAAAGTCCATATGTTGACAGCCTAATGCCCAAGGTGGCAGTATTAGCAAGTGGAGGTCTTTGGGAGGTGCTTAGGTCAAGAAAGCACAATACTCATGAACTGGATTAGTGTCCTTTATAAAAGAGACCCCAGGGAGCTAGTTCACTCTTTGCCACATGCAGATACAAGAAGTCTGCAACATGGAAGAGGGCTCTCACTTGACCAAAAGGGCTTTCTAATCTCAGATTTCTAGCATTCCAAACTAGGAGAAATAAATTTCTCCTTGTAAGCTATCTAGTTATAGAATATTTTGTTATAGAAGCCTGAGAAGACTAAAACATATGGAAATCCAAAAGACCAAGAAGAACCATAACACTCTTGAAGAATAAACATATAGAATATCTCATTCTATCAATATAAAGGCTTATTATAGAGCTATAAGGTTAAAGCGTCTGCCTCCAATGTGGGAGACCTGGGTTTGATCCCTGGGTCAGGAAGATCCCCTGGAGAAGGAAATGGTAACCCACTCCAGTATTCTTGCCTGGAGAATCCCATGGATGGAGAAGCCTGGTAGCCTACAGTCCATGGGGTCGCAAAGAGTTGAACATGACTGAGCGACTTCACTTTCAGTGAAAACTATGTGAACAGGTGCATAGATGGACAAAGAGAACAAAGAAGAGAGAGCCCAGAAGCAAACCCACACATATTTGGATACTTAATTTATGACAAAATTCAGAGTAGGAAAATAATGGTCCTTTCAATAAAAGGTACCAGAAAAACTGGCTATCCAAGGGTAAAAAATATGACACTGGACCCCTCTGTAGCATCATTTTCTGATGTATAATTGACCTAAAATCTCTTTTAGCGAATCAATATTAAAATTTTAGAAGATAATACAGAAGAATATTTTCATGAACTTGGAGATTCCTTTTTTAAAAAATAATTTATGAGAAAGGGAGATGCTGACAAATTTGACTGTATTAACATTAAGAACTTCTTGGCATATCAAAAGACACTAGGCAGAATATGAAATGTAAGCCATGGAGGAAGAGAAAGCAACATGTATAATGAAGCAGAGTACTAGTATTCCAATATGCAAAGAACTCCCACTAAAGTCATTAATAAAACAACAGGAAGTGGATAAATGGGCAAAAACCTCAACAGGCACTTCACAAAAGAAGAAATTCAAAAGGCTGATTAACATGTGAAAACATAATCTCAGGGGGATAGAGATTAAAGGCAAAAAATGATGCTGATGTCACATATCCACAAGATTAGCTACAAATCTGACAATACCAAGTGTTGCTATAGATTTTGAATTCTCTTAAAAACTAATGTGGGCATGTGAACTGGACAACACTCTGGCATTATACAGTAAAGATGGAGATATGCAGGACATATAACTCAGCAATTCCACTCATATTTGTATACCCTAAAGAAACTCATCCATACGCACTCACTTGCAACACAAAAGCATTCTTCTAGCAGCCCTTTTTGTGAAGACCCCAAACTGGAAATTCTTTTATTTATATATCTATACTTACAAAGGGGAGAAGGCAATGGCACCCCACTCCAGTACTCTTGCCTGGAAAATCCCATGGATGGAGGAGCCTGGTAGGCTGCAGTCCATGGGGTCGCTAATAGTCGGACACGACTGAGCGACTTCATTTTCACTTTTCACTCTCATGCATTGGAGAAGGAAATGGCAACCCACTCCAGTGTTCTTGCCTGGAGAATCCCAGGGACGAGGGAGCCTGCTGGGCTGCCATCTATGGGGTCACACAGAGTTGGACACGACTGAAGCTACTTAGCAGCAGCATACTTACAAAGTAAAACTTTAGAGAAAACAAAGAATGGAATTTCCATGAAAGTCAGGACAGTGATTATGTTAAGGGTGTGATGAGAAAGGGGCATGTGGAAAAAAGAAGGTGCTTCTGGATTTCTGGGGTTTTATTTCTTAACCTGGGTGATAAGATTTTCCTTTATATGATTCAGTTAAACTCGACTTTTAAGTTCTTTAAGCCCTTTTCTGCTTGTGTGTTTTTCACAGTAAATAAACAAGATGGGTTTTTAAATATTCAAGATGCAACAGAGGTTATATAATAAGCTGCTGCTGCTGCTAAGTCACTTCAGTCGTATCCAACTCTGTGTGACCCCAGAGACGGCAGCCCACCAGGCTCCCCAGTCCCTGGGATTCTCCAGGCAAGAACACTGGAGTGGGTTGCCATTTCCTTCTCCAATGCATGAAAGTGAAAAGTGAAAGGGAAGTCGCTCAGTCCTGTCCTACTCTTCGTGACCCCATGGACTGCAGCCTACCAGGCTCCTCCGTCCATGGGATTTTCCAGGCAAGAGTACTGGAGTGGGGTGCCATTGCCTTTTTACTTTATACATATATAAATCTATATGTACAAGAATGTGAGTATGTGCACAATGAGTATCTGATGGATTCAAAAGATACTAGTAACAGTGGTTGGTTTTGAGGAAAGTGGGAGTCAGACAATTTTCATTGTATTCCCTTTTAACTGTTTGAATTTTATCCCAAATATACTACTTTTACAAAATGTGTTTTAAATGTTATTTAAAACATAACAAACAACAAAAGAAAAATCACACCTTATACCAAATGAGCTTAGTATTACAGTGGGCCAAGAAAAGTGGGTCCATGTCAGGTGCACCCCAATGGAGAAGAGGCTCAGATGCAAACACTGTCTCGTGCAGCCACACTGTGCCTCTGTCAGCCTAGAGCCAGCTCACAGCCCTGGTTTTGCATGTTCTGGCACAGTGACACTGTGATGAGCTCCATCACACATCACACTAGTGATGAAAAAGTCACTGTGGTTCTGGGAACAATGGAACCTGAACCTGTATCAATGTTAAGAACTTTGAGGCTTAAAATTGTGTCACTGACCTATTTTGGGTTTGATCTTGATATTCTGGGGGACGAAGGTATCTCTCTCCCATAAGCCTGGTGATTTACTCCCACCCTTATCACTTGGACATCACAGCAAAGCAAATCCACTGAAGCAAGTACCCAGAATCATGAGGTGCCTGGCACACTTACAGAACTTAAAACAGTTCTAAATTTTTCTTAGAATGTTCTGTTCTTTCAGACTACTGTAAGTGAATTATCATGTGCTTTTTAAACCCTCAGAAAAACTTTTCTGGATGACAATAGGCACAGGAGGAAAAAGTGAAAAAAATGAGACTATTTTGTTTAGGAATTTAGTAAAAATTTAATAATTTCAGTAAGGTTTTAATGCAAGGAATATGAAAGAAAATTTTAAACAATAGTTAAAGCTGATATAGCTGAGAATACTTCACTTAATCCTCTTTCTAAAGGCCCATTATATCTTATGTTTCCATCCAGCTCCATTCTCTTGCCTACTCCTTAACTTCCTGTCTGAAATCTTTTCATAAGGACTATGGAAAAAGAAGAGAAACAAAAAGCAAAGGAGAAAAGGAAAGATATACCCATTTGAATGCAGAGTTCCAAAGAATAGCAAAGAGAGATAAGAAAGCCTTCCTCAGTGATCAATGCAAACAAATAGAGGAAAACAATAGAATGGGAAAGACTAGAGATCTCTTCAAGAAAACTAGAGATACCAAGGGGATATTTCATGCAAAGATGGGCTCAATAAAGGACAGAAATGGTACGGACCTGACAGAAGCAGAAGATATTAAGAAGAGGTGGCAGGAATACACAGAAGAACTATACAAAAAAGATCTTTACGACCCAGATAATCACCATGGTGTGATCACTGACCTAGAGCCAGACATCCTGGAATGCGAAGTCAAGTGGGCCTTAGAAAGCATTACTATGAACAAAGCTAGTGGAGGTGATGGAATTCCAGTTGAACTATTTCAAATCCTAAAAGATGATGCTGTGAAAGGGCTACACTCAGTATGCCAGCAAATTTGGAAAACTCAGCAGTGGCCACAGGATTGGAAAAGGTCAGTTTTCATTCCAATCCCAAAGAGAGGCAATGCTAAAGAATGCTCAAACTACCGCACAATTGCACTCATCTCACATGCTAGTAAAGTAATGCTCAAAATTCTCCAAGCCAGGCTTCAGCAATACGTGAACCATGAACTTCCAGATGTTCAAGCTGGTTTTAGAAAAGGCAGAGGAACCAGAGATCAAATTGCCAACATCCGCTGGATCATGGAAAAAGCAAGAGAGTTCCAGAAAAACATCTATTTCTGCTTTATTGACTATGCCAAAGCCTTTGGCTGTGTGGATCACAATACACTGTGGAAAATTCTGAAAGAGATGGGAATACCAGACCACCCAACCTGCCTCTTGAGAACCTGTATGCAGGTCAGGAAGCAACAGTTAGAACTGGACATGGAACAACAGACTGGTTCCAAATAGGAAAAGGAGTAGGTCAAGGCTGTATATTGTCACCCTGCTTATTTAACTTATATGCAGAGTACATCATGAGAAACGCTGGGCTGGAAGAAGCACAAGCTGGAATCAAGATTGCCGGGAGATATGCAGATGACACCACCCCTATGGCAGAAAGTGAAGAACTAAAGAGCCTCTTGATGAAAGTGAAAGAGGAGAATGAAAAAGTTGGCTTAAAGCTCAACATTCAGAAAATGAAGATCACGCCATCCAGTCCCATCACTTCATGGCAAACAGATGGGGAAACACAGTGGAAAGAGTGGCTGACTTTATTTTGTGGGCTCCAAAATCACTGCAGATGGTGACTGCAGCCAGGAAATTAAAAGACGCTTACTCCTTGGAAGGAAAGTTATGACCAACCTAGATAGCATATTAAAAAGCAGAGACATTACTTTGCCAACAAAAGTCCGTCTAGTCAAGGCTATGGTTTTTCTAGTAGTCATGTATAGATATGAGAGTTGGACTGTGAAGAAAGCTGAGTGCCGAAAGAATTGATGCTTTTGAACTGTGGTGTTGGAGAAGACTCTTGAGAGTCCCTTGGACTGCAAGGAGATCCAACCAGTCAATCCTAAAGGAGATCAGTCCTGGGTGCTCATTGGAAGGACTGATGTTGAAGCTGAAACTCCAATACTTTGGCCATCTGATGTGAAGAGCTGACTCATATGAAAAGACCCTGATGCTGGGAAAGATTGAGGGCAGGAGGAGAAGGGGACAACAGAGGATGAGATAGTCGGATGGCATCACTGACTCAATGGACACGAGTTTGGGTAAATTTCGGGAGTCGGAGCATGCCCGGGAGGCCTGGCGTGCTGCAGTTCATGGAGTTGCAAAGAGTCAGACACAACTGAGCGACTGAACTGAACTGATATGTACACACTCCTCAGCTTGCATGCTTTCTTTTTACTTTCTTTCTTTTCCTCTCCCCTCCCTCTCTACCCACTCCTTCTCACCCTCTTCTCTTTCCCTCCCTCCTTCCTTTCCTTCCATGTATGTGCATTGGGATCCCATTTATAGTGACTGGTTATAATGGCTTTCCTTACAATACACTGAGGGATACTCATTTCTTTTTCTATATTTTAAAAATTCAAGTAAGGTAGTCATGCTGCTCAACCCTTTTAGTAAATGTTCTCTTGGTAAAACATACCATATCATAGTGTGATAAAGACAAATGAAAGAAATCTACAAAAGGAAATGAAATATTTTCTGAAACCTCACTTTCTTTCTAAAGAATAATTTATATTGTAGTTTTTTTTAATTTAAAGGTTCATTAGATATAAAGACTGCCTATAATAACATACTCTTGCATGTGAATCTCTAACAAGAATTTACAAATGATTTCCTACATTTTGGTACCTAATTACAACCACTGCAGCTACAATTTATAAAGATAAGCACTCAAGATCAAAGCATCCCCGTTTATTCGGTTTTAGGTTTGGACTCAGCACTTTAAAACCATGTTCTTCTTTACTGAGTGCCAAGAAGTGAATCACTGCAGATTCTTGGCTCATGTGGTTGAGAATTTCATCAGTGGTCATTCCTTGTTTAGAGAAAAGCGAGATTGAAAGGCCAAGTGTATTTTTTTTAAGTAACTACCTTGTTCTTGTCTTCTCTACCATAACTATAAGAAATTATGAACAATGTTAATCTAGAAGATGGCCTCCTCTGATTGCCCAAGAAAAAGAGAAAATAAATCCCATGCTAATAAGATATTCTGATCTATAAGCAACAGATCTTTCAGGACTCTAGAAGACAGCTGGAGGGCTGTCAAGAGGAGCACTGAACCCAGGCAAGGTATCCAGAACATCCACTCTGGATTAGTCCTCTAGCTTTCACAATAGGAGAACATATCAAAAAAAGAAAAGGAAGCCAGCAGACATACCAGGGACAATGGAATAGCATGTCTATTTACGCTTATCCAGTGGTCCATTCAGATAAAACCTCAAGTTTTTAATATGTTTTGACAGGACATTTGCCTGAAGTTACAGGACATCACTGAAAAGGACCTTGGTCCTTATTAGCAAATAATTTTCTAGTTGCTGAACACAAACAGAAAATGACTAGCTTAGACCACTTCTGCCCTTTCTTTACTTCTTGTTTGTCTAGGGTGTTGCTGGACTCTCTTGAGGATATAGCAACTGCTCCACACCTTAGAGTTTGTGCAAACATAAGGACAGAGCCCTACAAGAAATCTTTCTTATAAAACATATTTCTTCCCAGAGAAGTCTGTGCTTCTTTATGTTCATAATTGTAGGCAAAGGAGCTTGGGATTTGAGAGACTGTAAAACTTGACAGAGTCTGTAATCTGCCACATTCTAGTGCTTGAGGCTCCCAAAGCAGCCATGTAGTTCATCTGCCTATCTTCCACCAAGAACTGTCCTCTGATGTGTTGGAAAGAAAGGTGGCCATCGTGTGCAGACCCTCTGTGGACTGGCCCTCTATTTGGACAGCTGCACAATATTGCAATCTTTGATACTCCGTCTAGGGACAAAATTTTCTCAGCTGTGCAGGTACCAGGTTATCCTGTAATACAGTGAAATAAACCATGAAGTATTTCTTTTTGCTTATTGGACAGAAAAAAATGACACTGCTTCCTTAAAATATGGTTTGTTTCCCATTTCTGTTACCTAACCAATTCTTCAACATGGGGCTGGAACTGATTGAGACTTCAAAATGCTTTGTTAGTCGTTGTTTTCCTAAGCAGCAACAATGGTTCACTCCCTTTGGAGGCAGGGGCCCCATGTAATGAGCTGATGCTTCTGTTAACTCTAAGAACCCTTAATTATTTCCACCATTTTTTCCATGTGATTCCTTCGCTGTGTGAATCAGAGGCAGGCCTGCTGGTTGTCAGAGACTGAAAAAGTCACTGGCCTTCCTTGTTGGCAAAGAACTGAATTCTGCAGCGTCTGAATTCATGGCCAGAGCATCCTGTCTCAGAGTTAGTGCAGCACCTTCTGTTTTCAGTTTACTGGTGATCAGGGCACATCACAAGAACTTGGAGTATAGCTAAAGCCAAATCAGACTTGACAGAAAATTATTAGCAGGGTACAGAAGGAAAAAAGAGCCCCCTTCCTTTCTGTAATCAGGTTAATATGTGCATGGAATGTTTCACTTTAAAAGGTAGTGTGTTTTGGCAAAGCTGGTTTCTTAAGTAGAATTTCAGTTCCCATTATGCGAGGCTATCCATTGCTACTCTGGCAGGGCCTTTGATCAGTGAACTCGGTGGGGGAGAAGGGCATAGGCATATTAATAACTTCAACATGTGGCCCTTCAGCCCAGCTGTACCCTTGTCTTGGAAAAAGGCCAACTGGAAAAGGTTTTCTTAACACGGCCTATGTATGCATATTTTGCAAAGGGGTAAAGGGAAGATAGGGGTTCAAAGAAGAAATAAGATCTGGTTTTATGGTGGTTCGTTCTTTTGTCCCAGTTCCCTTGTTGGGGCATTTTGCTACTACATATTTGAATCCTATGGATTCTGGCTCCATCCTCGATTTTTACTATCTTCATTTTTTCTGCTATAATGTTATAAAGATTAAAGCTGTTGGTTTAATTTACATACCAGCTCAGGCAAAGTTAGGGACAGGCAGAAGGCTCTGTAAGTCTATAGGGATGAGAGATTAATGGGAACCAGGTGCCTGAAATGGGAGCCCAGGGTCCATTTTGCCAGAACCATATCTTTTGCCCTTTCCCTACTGCATTGGTACTTTTGACTTTCATTTTAACAATCATAGGCTTTAGGCCTCATTAATTTATGGCCACAGACTAGAGCCTAGCCTACTCTTTTAGTGTGTTTCCTTGTATTATTCCATACAATCTTCCTTTCATCTTCTTCTGGGATGCCCATTTGGTCCTGAAAAGGTTCATGAGTGACTCTACACGACAGCCATGGAGAGCAGGCTTACCTCCTCACAAGCGGCTTTTCAACAATGACCTCTGCTGACAATCATCTCTTGTTCCCTCTCCTCCTCTTCCTCTTTCAATTTATAATACTGTTACCATTTCCTTGATCCAAATCATCCACATTGCTAATTCCCTAACTGCCTGATACCAATTTGTCACACAGGATTAGCAAGGAGTAATCCCAGGGATGGGACGTGATACCCAAGGGCACTGTATTTCCCTAGGATACAAATATGACTTCTGTAACAAAGGCCAAAATAACAATGATTTAAACAAGGTAGTAGTTACTTTTTGTGTCATGTCACAGTCCAAGCATGAGCAGCATGGGGCTGAAAAGGAGGCACCATCATCTCAGACACCCTGACTCCCTCTCTCCTACTGCTTTCTTATTCTCAACACACAGTTTCCATCATTTAGTCTAGGATTGCTTCTCCAGTTCCTGTCCTCACATTTCCATTCCTGCTAGCAGGAAAGGAAAAAAGTGAGGGGAGGGCATGCACTTCCCTTTTTAAAAGTATTAAGTTGTACTTAGTACTTCTCCTATTTTACTGGCCAGAACCTAATCACCTGGCCACAGTTAGCTGTCATGGAGACTAGGACACAAATTCTTCAGCCGCTGGTCTTCTTTGCCACAGAAACCTGCTTAGCATTTTGTTTCAGATAACTATGGGTATTGTGAAACTGTGAGAGTTATAAACTGTACTAGCACAACTATGCTGTTTTCTTGGAAACTTGAAAATTAGAAGAACAGGTAATAGAATGATGGTTATATTTTGGTTCTGAGCTATTGTTCTCTGATCACCTCAATCTTTTTTTTTTTTAATTTTATTTTTAAACTTTACAATATTGTATTGGTTCTGCCATATATCAAAATGAATCTGCCACAGGCATACACGTGTTCCCCATCCTGAACCCTCCTCCCTCCTCCCTCCCCATACCATCCCTCTGGGTCGTCCCAGTGCACCAGCCCCAAGCATCCAGTATTGTGCATCGAACCTGGACTGGTGACTCGTTTCATATATGATACTATACATATTTCAATGCCATTCTCCCAAATCATCTCACCCTCTCCCTCTCCCACAGAGTCCAAAAGACTGTTTTATACATCAGTGTCTCTTCTGCTGTCTCGTACACAGGGTTATTGTTACCATCTTTCTAAATTCCATATGTATGCGTTAGTATACTGTATTGGTGTTTTTCTTTCTGGCTTACTTCACTCTGTATAATAGGCTCCAGTTTCATCCACCTCATTAGAACTGATTCAAATGTATTCTTTTTAATGGCTGCATAACACTCCATTGTGTATATGTACCACAGCTTTCTTATCCATTCATCTGATGATGGACATCTAGGTTGCTTCCATGTCCTGGCTATTATAAACAGTGCTGCGATGAACATTGGGGTACACGTGTCTCTTTCAATTCTGGTTTCCTCAGTGTGTATGCCCAGCAGTGGGATTGCTGGATCATAAGGCAGTTCTATTTCCAGTTTTTTAAGGAATCTCCACACTGTTCTCCATAGTGGCTGTACTAGTTTGCACTCCCACCAACATTGTAAGAGGGTTCCTTTTTCTCCACATCCTCTCCAGCATTTATTACTTATTGACTTTTGGATCGCAGCCATTTTGACCAGTGTGAAATGGTACCTCATAGTGGTTTTGATTTGCATTTCTCTGATCATGAGTGATGTTCAGCATCTTTTCATGTGTTTGTTAGCCATCTGTATGTCTTCTTTGGAGAAATGTCTATTGAGTTCTTTGGCCCATTTTTTGATTGGGTCATTTATTTTCCTGGAATTGAGCTGTAGGAGTTGCTTGTGTATTTTTGAGATTAGTTGTTTGTCAGTTGCTTCATTTGCTATTATTTTCTCCCATTCTGAAGGCTGTCTTTTCACCTTGCTTATAGTTTCCTTTGTTGTGCAGAAGCTTTTAAGTTTAATTAGGTCCCATTTATTTTTGCTTTTATTTCCAATATTCTGGGAGGTGGGTCATAGAGGATCCTGCTGTCATGTATATTGGAGAGTGTTTTGCCTATGTTCTCCTCTAGGAGTTTTATAGTTTCTGGTCTTACGTTTAGATCTTTAATCCATTTTGAGTTTATTTTTGTGTATGGTGTTAGAAAGTGGTCTAGTTTCATTCTTTTACAAGTGGTTGACCAGTTTTCCCAGCACCACTTGTTAAAGAGATTGTCTTTTATCCATTGTATATTCTTGCCTCCTTTGTCAAAGATAAGGTGTCCATATGTGCATGCATTTATCTGTGGGCATTCTATTTTGTTCCATTGATCTATATTTCTGTCTTTGTGCCAGTACCATCCTGTCTTGATGACTGTGGCTTTGTAGTAGAGCCTGAAGTCAGGCAGGTTGATTCCTCCAGTTCCATTTTTCTTTCTCAATATAGCTTTGGCTATTTGAGGTTTTTTGTATTTCCATACAAATTGTGAAATTATTTGTTCTAGCTCTGTGAAGAATACTGTTGGTAGCTTGATAGGGATTGCACTGAATCTATAGATTGCTTTGGGTAGTATACTCATTTTCACTATATTGATTCTTCCAATCCACGAACATGGTATATTTCTCTATCTATTAGTGTCCTCTTTGATTTCTTTCACCAGTGTTTTATAGTTTTCTATATATAGGTCTTTAGTTTCTTTAGGTAGATATATTCCTAAGTATTTTATTCTTTTCGTTGCAATGGTGAATGGAATTGTTTCCTTAATTTCTCTGTTTTCTCATTATTAGTGTATAGGAATGCAAGGGATTTCTGTGTGTTGATTTTATATCCTCTAACTTTACTATAATCATTGATTAGTTCTAGTAATTTTCTGGTGGAGTCTTTAGGGTTTTCTATGTAGAGGATCATGTCATCTGCAAATAGTGAGAGTTTTACTTCTTCTTTTCCAATTTGGATTCCTTTTATTTCTTTTTCTGCTCTGATTGCTCTGTCCAAAACTTCCAAAACTATGTTGAATAGTAATGGTGAAAGTGGGCACCCTTGTCTTGTCCCTGACTTTAGAGGAAATGCTTTCAATTTTTCACCATTGAGGATAATGTTTGCTGTGGGTTTGTCATATATAGCTTGTATTATGTTGAGGTATGTTCCTTCTATTACTGCTTTCTGGAGAGTTTTTATCATAAATGGATGTTGAATTTTGTCAAAGGCTTTCTCTGTGTCTATTGAGATAATCATATGGTTTTTATTTTTCAATTTGTTAATGTGGTGTATTACATTGATTGATATGCAGATATTGAAGAATCCTTGCATCCCTGGGATAAAGCCCACTTGGTCATGGTGTATGATCTTTTTAATGTGTTGTTGGATTCTGATTGCTAGAATTTTGTTAAGGATTTTTGCATCTATGTTCATCAGTGATATTGGCCTGTAGTTTTCTTTTTTTGTGGCATTTTTGTCAGGTTTTGGTATTAGGGTGATGGTGGCCTCATAGAATGAGTTTGGAAGTTTACCTTCCTCTGCAATTTTCTGGAAGAGTTTGAGTAGGATAGGTGTTAGCTCTTCTCTAAATTTTTGGTAGAATTCAGCTGTGAAGCCTGGACCTGGGCTTTTGTTTGCTGGAAGGTTTCTGATTACAGGTTCAATTTCCGTGCTTGTGATGAGTCTGTTAAGATTTTCTATTTCTTCCTGGTTCAGTTTTGGAAAGTTGTACTTTTCTAAGAATTTGTCCATTTCTTCCACGCTGTCCATTTTATTGGCATACAATTGCTGATCGTAGTCTCTTATGATCCTTTGTATTTCTGTGTTGTCTGTTGTGATCTCTCCATTTTCATTTCTAATTTTATGGATTTGATTTTTCTCCCTTTGTTTCTTGATGAGTCTGCCTAATGGTTTGTCAGTTTTATTTATCCTTTCAAATAACCAGCTTTTGGCTTTGTTGATTTTTGCTATGGTCTCTTTTGTTTCTTTTGCATTTATTTCTGCCCTAATTTTTAAGATTTCTTTCCTTCTACTAACCCTAGACTTCTTCATTTCTTCCTTTTCTAGTTGCTTTAGGTGTAGAGTTAGGTTATTTCTTTGACTTTCTTCTTGTTTCTTGAGGTATGCCTGTATTGCTATGAACTTTCCCCTTAGGACTGCTTTTAAAATGTCCCACAGGTTTAGGGTTTTTGTGTTTTCATTTTCATTCGTTTCTATGCAAATTTTGATTTCTTTTTTTATTTCTTCTGTGATTTGTTGATAATTCAGCACCGTGTTGTTCAGCCTCCATATGTTGGAATTTTTAATAGTTTTTCTCCTGTTATTGAGATCTAATCTTACTGCATTGTGGTCAGAAAAGATGCTTGGAATGATTTCAATTTTTTTGAATTTACCAAGGCTAGATTTATGGCCCAGGATGTGATCTATCCTGGAGAAGCTTCCGTGTGCACTTGAGAAAAAGGTGAAACTCATTGTTTTGGGATGAAATGTCCTATAGATATCAATTAGGTCTAACTGGTCTACTGTATCATTTAAAGTTTGTGTTTCCTTGTTAATTTTCTGTTTAGTTGATCTATCCATAGGTGTGAGCGGGGTATTAAAGTCTCCCACTATTATTGTGTTATTGTTAATTTCTCCTTTCATACTTGTTAGCATTTGCCTTACATATTGCGGTGCTCCCATGTTGGGTGCATATATATTTATAATTGTTATATCTTCTTCTTAGATTGATCCTTTGATCATTATGTAGTGACCGTCTTTGTCTCTTTTCACAGCCTTTGTTTTAAAGTCTATTTTGTCTGATACGAGTATTGCTACTCCTGCTTTCTTTTGGTCCCTATTTGCATGGAAAATCTTTTTCCAGCCCTTCACTTTCAGTCTGTATGTGTCCCCTGTTTTGAGGTGGGTCTCTTGTAGACAGCATATGTAGGGGTCTTGTTTTTGTATCCATTCAGCCAGTCTTTGTCTTTTGGTTGGGGCATTCAACCCATTTACGTTTAAGGTAATTATTAATAATTATCATCCCATGGCCATTTACTTTATTGTTTTGGGTTCGAATTTATACACTGTTTTTGTGTTTCTTGTCTAGAGAATATCCTTTAGTATTTGTTGGAGAGCTGGTTTGGTGGTGCTGAATTCTCTCAGCTTTTGCTTGTCTGTAAAGCTTTTGATTTCTCCTTCATATCTGAATGAGATCCTTGCTGGGTACAATAATCTGGGCTGTAGGTTATTTTCTTTCATCGCTTTAAGTATGTCTTGCCATTCCCTCCTGGCTTGGAGAGTTTCTATTGAAAGATCAGCTGTTATCCTTATGGGAATTCCCTTGTGTGTTATTTGTTGTTTTTCTCTTGTTGCTTTTAATATTTGTTCTTTGTGTTTGATCTTTGTTAATTTGATTAATATGTGTCTTGGCGTGTTTCGCCTTGGGTTTATCCTGTTTGGGACTCTCTGGGTTTCTTGGACTTGGGTGATTATTTCCTTTCCCATTTTAGGGAAGTTTTCAACTATTATCTCCTCAAGTATTTTCTCATGGTCTTTCTTTTTGTCTTCTTCTTCTGGGACCCCTATGATTCCAATGTTGTAGCATTTAATATTGTCCTGGAGGTCTCTGAGATTGTCCTCATTTCTTTTAATTCGTTTTTCTTTTTTCCTCTCTGATTCATTCATTTCTTCCATTCTATCTTCTAATTCACTAATCCTATCTTCTGCCTCTGTTATTCTACTATTTGTTCCCTCCAGAGTGTTTTTGATTTCATTTATTGCATTATTCATTATATATTGACTCTCTTTTATTTCTTCTAGGTCCTTGTTAAACCTTTCTTGCATCTTCTCAATCCTTGTCTCCAGGCTATTAATCTGTGATTCCATTTTGATTTCAAGATTTTGGATCAATTTCACTATCATTATAAGGAATTCTTTATCAGGTAGATTCCCTACCTCTTCCTCTTTTGTTTGGTTTGGTGGGCATTTATCCTGTTCCTTTACCTGCTGGGTATTCCTCTGTCTCTTCATCTTGTTTAAATTGCTGAGTTTGGGGTGTCCTTTCTGTATTCTGGCAGTTTGTGGAGTTCTCTTTATTGTGGCATTTCCTCGCTGTGTGTGTGTTTGTAGAGGTGGCTTGTCAAGGTTTCTTGGTTAGGGAAGCTTGTGTCGGTGTTCTGGTGGGTGGAGCTGTATTTATTCTCTCTGGAGTGCAATGAAGTGTCCAGTAATGAGTTATGAGATATCTATGGTTTTGGGGTGACTTTGGGCAGCCTGTGTCTTGGAGCTCAGGGCTGTGTTCCTGTGTTGCTGGAGAATTTGCTTGGTATGTCTTGCCCTGGAACTTGTTGGCCCTTGTGTGGTGCTTGGTTTCATGTAGGTATGGAGGCGTTTGATGACCTTCTGTCAATTAATGTTCCCTGGAGTCAGGAGTTCCCTGGAGTTAGGGGTTGGACTTAAGCCTCCTGCCTCCAGTTATCAGTCTTATTTTTACAGTAGTTTCAAAACTTCTCCTTCTATACAGCACCAATGATAAAACATCTACGTTAAAAATGAAAAGTTTCTCCACTGTGAGGGCCACCCAGAGAGGTTCACAGCGTTACACGGAGAAGAGAAGAGGGAGAAGGGAGTTAGAGGTGACCCGAATGAGATGAGGTGGAATCAGTAGAGGAAAGAGCGGGCTAGCCAGTAATCACTTCCTTATGTGCACTCCACAACTGGACCACTCAGGATGTTCACGGAATTATACAGAGAAGAGAAGAAGGAGGAAGGAGACAGAGGTGGCCAGGAGGATAAAAGGGGGAATGAAAAGGAGGGAGACAGATCCAGCCAGTAATCAGTTCCCTAAGTGTTCTCCACCATCTGGAACACACAGAAATTCACAGAGTTACATAGAGTAGAGAGGGGTTAGGGAGGAGACACAGGTGACCTGGTGGAGAAAAAGGAGAGTCCAAAGAGGGAGAGAACAGTCAAGCCAGTAATCTCACTCCCTAGTGAAAAATGAGTACTGAAGATTGGGTTCTTAAAGGTACAAAATTGGTAACAAATACATAAAAGCAAAAATTAAAAATCTAGAATAGAGTTTGGAATTTCAAAAATACAGTGTTAAAGAAAAGAAGAAGGAAAAGAAAGAGAGAAAAAAAACAAACCAAGTCGCAAAAATTATAAAGAAAATATAGGTACAAAGTTGATAACAAATACCAAAAAGCAAAAGTTAAAAATCTAGAGTAGAGTCTGGAATTTCAAAAATACAATGTTAAAGAAAATAAGAAAAAAAAAACCAGGTCACAAAAATTATGAAAAATATATATATGAAGTTTGTTTTCTAAAAAAAAAAATAGGGTTTTTTTTTTGCAAAGTAATAGTAGGTTATAAAAGTGAAAATTAAAGGAATAATAGAGGACTTAAAATTTTTTTAAAAATTAAAAAAAAAATAAAGAAAGAATGATCATAAAAATAGTAAAAATATATCTCGGACTTTCTGTGATTTTGTTTTGGGTATTGTGGGGTCAGTTCATTTTCTGCTAGTTCCTTGGTCCGACTTATATTTCTCAAGATCTATAGGCCCCTTTCCATGTATTCAGTTCTAACCACAGGGTTTTAATCTATTGCCTGTAGCTTCCAAGGCGGTTCCCTCTGTTATAGCTTCTTCTGTTTGCTGGTCTCTTCAGTGTCTGTTTTCCACCCTGACACAAAGGGGACGGTGGTGGACACTTTTTTTTTTTTTTTTTTTTTTTAGGCTCACTTGTTCAGTCGCGCTGTGGGGAGGGAGGGACGCTGCAAACAAATAACACTGACGTGTGCTCGCAGTGCCTCAGCCACACTGGGCCTGCCTCCGCTCACGGCAGGTGTAGCCTCCCTGCTCACACTGCTCAGGCTCTAGGTTGCTCCACCAGGAACCATCCGTGGCCGGCCCTGGGCTGCTTGCACCTCCCATGTCTAAGCCACTCAGGTTCAGGCACTCAGGTAGTCCTCAGAGGCGCAAACTCGGTTGCGCCAGCGTTTTGTGCCCTTCCCAGGTCCCAGCAGCTCACGTGATGAGGTGTTTGGCGAGCGCGATTGCTGCGACTTATCGCCTCCCCGCCCCTCCATTATCTAGGTGTACAACTGGCGCACCTTCTCAAGCGGATGTTGACTGTCCAGACCCCCAAGAAGTTTTAGTTAGCAAAAAAGCCTGCTTACAGTTTTGTAGATAATGTCTCTCTGGGGCTGCGATTGCCCCCTTCCGGCTCTGGCTGCCTGTCACCAGAGGGGGACGGTCTGCAGCCGGCTATCTCTGTACAATCCTTTGTTCCGTGCGCAGGCCTGGCGGTGTCTTAGGTTAGGGCTGGCTTTTCGCGTGGTAGATATCCCACAGTCTGGTTTGCTAGCCCAAATTATTTTGCTCAGATAGCACTCGGGGTATTCAGGCCAGATTCTTACTCTAAGCAATGCAGCCCGCGCTGCACCTCCCTGCCCAGCCCCCGCTTGCTAATGGCGGATGCAGGCGTCTGCGCTGCTTCTCGGCTGGGGGAGTTACCGTAGGGCTCCTAATCTGTGGGTTTTAATTGTTTATTTATTTTTCCTCCCTGTTATGTTGCCCTCTGTGCTTCCAAAGCTAGGCACAGATTCGGCAGTGAGAAGGTTTCCTGGTGTTTGGAAACTTCTCTCTTTTTAAGACTCCCTTCCCGGGATGGAGCTCCATCCCTCCCTCTTTTGTCTCTTTTTTTGTCTTATATATTTTTTCCTACCTCCTTTTGAAGACATGGGTTGCTTTTCTGGGTGCCTGATGTCCTCTGCCGGCATTCAGAAGTTGTTTTGTGGAATTTATTTGGCATTTAAATGTTCTTTTGATGAATTTGTGGGGGAAAAAGTGTTCTCCCCATCCTACTCCTCCACCATCTTAGTTCCTCCCTCCAATCATTTATTTAATCAACAAAGTAAGCATGCCAGATACTGTACAAGACTCTGGACTTACAAAATCACCTTTAACAGAGGACTTGTCTTTGTGTATCTTCCCATGTGAAGCAGTCAGACAAAAACACCAATATGCATGAACATGGAACTTCAGGGAGACTTTCAAAAGGAGTTTGTTTGGCAGACAAAAGGAGAAAAGTGAAGTAGAAAAGGGATAAAAAAAAATCTTATATGTCAGAATAAGAAGATTCAAATTTAACCAGTAAAAGGCAATAGTGAAATACCAAAGATAAATTAAGAAATAACATAAATAGATTTCATTTTTAAGGCTATGATCCTTCTTTAAAAGAGATGCTTCATCAATTTGACCATATGAAAATATTTGTGAAAATCTACTTGGTGAATAGATTGCATCTAGATGATGGAGGAATAAGACATGGAGCTTACCTTCTCCCACAAAATACATCAAAAATACTTGAAATGTGGACTGATTCTCACAGAACATCTACTAAACGCTAGCAGAAAACCTCAGACTTCCAGAGGGGTGAGAAAAATCTCTACATAACTGGGTAGGACAAAATAAAAAAAAAAAGAAAAGGAAGAGGGGAATTGGGAGGGCTTCCTTGGTGGCTCAGTGGTAAAGAATCCGCCTACCAATGCAGGAGAAATGGGTTTCATCCCTCACCCAGGAAGATCCCACATGCCACAGAGCAACTAAGCCCATGCATCAAAACTGCTAAGCCTGTGCTCTAGAGCCTGGAAGCTGCAACTACTGAAGCCCTCATGCCCTAGAGCCTGTGCTCCATCCAGCAACAACAGAAACCACCACAATGAGAAGCTTGCACACTACAATTAGAGAAAAAGCTCATGGAACAACAAAGACCCAACACAGACATTAAATAAGTAAATATAAATAAAATGGGTGATTTAAAAAAAAAGAAGGGAATTGGGATGGGAGCTGTGCCCCTGTGAGGGAACTGTGAAAGAGGAAAGCTTTCCACATGCTGGGAAGTTCCCTCACTGGCAGGGAGATCAACCAGAACAGAGGGGGAACTTCGGAGAAGAGTGCAACAACCAGTTTGCAGGGGGCAAAGCGAAGAGAGACCTGCATAGTTGGTCTGTCCGTGCTGCCACCTGACACTCCCCAGCCTGAGACACTCCCCAGCCTGAGACACTCCCCAGCCTGAGACACTCCCTGGCTGGGGTGGGCAGGAGCTGGTACTGAGGCTCGAGCTTTGGAGGTCAGACACAGGGTAAGGACTGGGGTTGGTTGCCTGGAGACAGCCTGAGGGGCTAGGGTATGGTGCACCACAAGCAACGGAATAAGGAAAGAAGCTTGGGTCCACCAGAGAGGCAAGGTGCCATTGTTGTGGGGCACAGGAGGAGAGAGACAGGACTGCTATAGGAGTTCCTTTCTCTTCATGTGCTCTCAGGAGGCAGGGTACTACCTACATAGGCTCCAGTGGCAGGCATGAGATGCCACTGCCATCTCAATCTCCAAAGGCAGGCACAGACCACTGCCACCACTGAGGATCCCACAACTGGGTGGCAACCACAGGCCCTGCCTCCCTGGGAGCATGCAAAGGCTGGGCACCTGCACACCACCTATCAAGGGGATAAAGCCCAGCACAAGCTAAGGAAATAGATGGCAAGCATCCAAACCAAAAACAGCCTCAAACCAAAAAAAAAATATTAAACCCACATAAGCTATGCAGGAATACTAACACACATAGCTCTCTTTAAGCCTATGGTAGATAATTATTTCTCCTAGACTTACAGAGTAAGAGAAATAAAACCAAAATGAAGCAGCAGAGGGGGCACTCCCAGTTAAAAGACCAAGAAAATTCTGTTGAAGGAACAAACAATGAAACAGACCTCTTCAGTATAACAGACACCAAGTTCAAAAAGTAGGCAATGAAAATACTGAAAGCATTAAGAAGGGCTATCAACAGAAATGCAGATTAGTGTAAAAAGGAACTATAAACTATGAGGAGCCAAGAAAAATTAGAAAACTCATTTGCCGGGATGAAAGCTGAGCTAAAGGCTCAGAATGAATAAGCAGAAGAAAGGATAAGTGATCTGGAAGACAGAATAATGGAAATTACTCAATCAAAACAGTAGACAGAAAACCAAATGAAGAAAAAAGGAAAGCAATATAAGAGACCTATGGGATAATATAAAGCATGCCAATCTATGCTTAATAGAGATTCCAGAAGAAGAAGAAAAGAAAATTGAAAATGTATTTGAAGAAATTCTGGCTGAAAACTTCCCAAACCTATATAAGGAAACAGATATCCAGATGCAAGAAACACAGACTGTCCCAAACAAGTGAACCCAAACAGACCTACACCAAGACTTATTATAATAAAAATGGCAAAAGTTAAAGCGAGAATTCTAGAAGCAGCTTGAGAAAAACAAAGTGTTAATTACAAGGGAATTCCCATAAGGTTATCATATGATTTCTCTACAGAAATGCTGCATGCCAGATGAAGTGGCAAAGTATATTCAAAGTCTTGAAAAGGTAAAGTCTGAAACCTAGAATACTCCACCCAGCAAGATTATCATTTAGAACAGGAGAGGAAATAAAGAATTTCCCAGATAAGCAAAACTAAAAGAATACAGCAATACTAAAACTACCCTAAGGGAAATATTGAAAGGTTTTCTCTAAATAGAAAAGCAGCAGGAACATAAAGGAATGAGAAAATCACAATTGGAAACTAAATCACTTAAATTAGCCAGTATACAGATCAAAAAGGGAAAAAAAAATATTTGTGAAAGTGATGATAAAGACAAGAACGGCTAAAGGATAAGCACGAAGACGTGAAAAAGGAAATCAACATCATAAAATGTGGGGAAGGACAGTAAGAAAATGTAAGAAAATTCTTTTTTTAGGACACGTTTGAGCCTATATGACTATCAGTCTAAATAAAACAAGCACTTATATTTAATATGAAGGAGTTAACATACTTGAAAAGCACAAACTAAAACATATGATAGATCTACAAAAACAAACAAAAATCTAACTCAAGCATAAAAGGAAATCATCAAACCACACACAAAAAAAGTAAAAAGAAAAACCACAGAATCAACTAGAAAACATTTAAAATGGAAATAAATAGGACTACCCTGTAGCTCAAACAGTAAAGAATCTCCCTTCGATGCAGGAGACCAGGGTTCAATCCCTGGGTTGGGAAGTTCCTCTGGAGAAGGAAATGGCAACCCACTCCAGTATTCTTGCCTGGAGAATTCCAAGGATAGAGAAGCCTGGTGGGCTACAGTCCATGGGGTCATAAAGAGTCAGACACGACTGAGTAACTAACACACATAACACACAGGTAACTAAGAGTAATATTGGGCTTTTCCAGGCGGTGCTAGTGGTAAAGAACCCTCCTGCCAATGGAGGAGACATAAGAGACGTGGGTTTGATCCCTGGGTTGGGAAGATCCCCTGGAGGAGGGCATGGCAACCTACTCCAGTATTCTTGCCTGGAGAATCCCACGGACAGAGGACCCTGTGGGCTACAGTCCATTGGGTCGCAAATAGTTGGACATGACTGAGTATGTATACACACATGAACCTCAATCTGAAAAACAGAAATTTTCAGGCCTGAATTTATCTAAGAGGTTAGAGAAAAGGAAAAAGCTTGGTATGATGACTCAAATATGTCTGGTTTGGGCCACAGAGTATGTGATCATGATTAGTGAAAACAGGAGAAACATATGTATCAGTTACCTTAAATGTCAATGGACTGAATGCTCCAATCAAAACACAGAGTGGCAGACTGGATAAAAAACCAAAAGCCTACATACAGCATGCGGCCTCCAAGAGACCCACCTTGGAGGGACAAAGGACACAACACAGATTGAAAGGAAGGAGATAGAAAAAGATATTTCATGCAAACAGAAATGACACAAAAGTAGGAGCTGCAATACTTGTATGAGTCAAAACAGACTTTGAAACAAAGGCCTTAAGGAGGCCCACCAAAACTGAGTCAAGAAGAAATAGATAATTTGAACAAACCAATCACTAGAAGTGAAATAAAATCTGTAATCTAAAAAACAAAAATACTTCCTATAAACAAAAATCCAGGACCAAATGGCTTCACAGGCAAATTCTACCAATAATACAAAAAATTATACCAAGCCTTCTCAGTTTCTCCCAACATACTGAAGAGGACACTCCCAAAGTCATTCTACAAAGCCACCATCACCCTGATACCAAAACCAGACAAAAATACCACCAAAACAGAAAATTACAGGCCAATAGCTTTGATGAATATAAATACAAACATTCTCAAGATACTAGCAAACCAAACCAACAGCACATATAAGAGACTGTACACCACAACCAAGTTGGGATTTATCCCAAGTTCACAAAGGTGGTTCAACATATGCAAATCAATCAATGTAATATAGTACATTAACAAAAGAGAAGTCAAAAATCACAATAAAACTGTCAATATATGTAGATGACATGATACTATATATAAAAAACCACAAGGACTCCATACATAAACTACTAGATCTAATAAGTGAATTTAGTTAAGTAGCAGGATACAAGATTAACATTCAGAAGTCAGTTGTATTTCTTTATAGTAAAACGAAACATCATAAAGGAACATTAAAAAAAAAAAAAAAAAACTTTTAAAATCACACTCCCCCACCAAAAATACTAAGGAATACACCTGACTAAGGAAGTGAAAGACTTATTCACTGAGAGCTATAAAACACTAATAAAGGAAATTAGAGGATTCAAACAAATGGATAGTTCATGCTCTTGGATTGGAAGAATTAATATTGTAAAAAGAGCAATACCACTCAGAACGATCTACAGATTTAATGTGACCCCTATCAAATTACCCATGACATTTTTCACAGAACTAAAATAATCCAAAAATTTATATGGAACCATGAAAGACTGCTTTGGGCACCTCATACCAAGAGCTGACTCATTTGAAAAGACCCTGATGCTGGGAAAGATTGAGGGCAGGAGGAAAAAGGGACGACAGAGGATGAGATGGTTGGATGGCATCACCAACTCAATGGACATGGGTTTGGGTAGACTCCGGGAGTTGGTGATGGACAGGGAGACCTGGTGTGCTACAGTTCTTGGAGTTGCAGAAAGTTGGACACAACTGAGCGACTGAACTGAACTGATAAAAGACCAAGAACTGCCAAAGCAAGCATGGTTTGGGGGACGGGGAGTGAAGCAGGAGGCGTAACTCTCCCAGACTCCAGACAGCACTACAAAAGCTACAGTAATTAAAACAGTGTGGTATTGGCACAAAAACAGATATATGGATCAATGAAACAGAATAGAGAGTCCAGAAATAAACCCATACACCTGCGGTCAATTAATCTTTGACAAAGGAGGTAAGAAATAAAATGGGGAAAAAGTCTCTTCAGCAAATGCTGATGGGAAAGTTGTACAGCTGCATGTAAATCAATGCACAAAAATAAACTCAAAATGGCTTAAAGATTTAAGTATAAGGCATGACCCATAAAAATCCTAGAAGAGACCATATGCAAAACATTCTCTGACAGAAATCAAGGTAATGTTTTCTTTGGTCAGTGTTCCAAGGCAACAGCAATAAAAACAAACAAAAATAAACAAATAGGACCTAATCAAAGTTACAAGCTTTGGCACAGCAAAAGAAATCATAAAAAAGACAACCTACAGGATGGAAGAAAATATTTGCAAATGATGCAACAGACAAAGACTTAATTTCCAAAATATACAAAGTTTATACAACTCAACAAGAAACCAAACAACCCAATCAGAAAATGAGCAGAAGACCTTAATAGACATTTCTTCAAAGAAGACACATGAATGGCCAGTAGGCAAATGAAAAGATGCTCAACATCACTAATTATTAGAGAATGCAAATCAAAACTACAAAAAGGTACTGCCGCACACTGGTCAGAATAGTCATCGTTAAAAAATCGACAAATAACAAATACTGGAGAGCATGTGGCAAAAAGGGAACCCTCCTACACTGCTGGTGGGGATGTAAGTTGTGCAGCCACTATGGAGAACAGTATGGAGGGTCCTTAGATAACTAAATATAGAATTGCCATGTGATTCAGCAATCCAACTCCTGGGCATATATATGGACAAAACTATCATTCCAAAAGACACATGCATCCCTATGTTCATAACAGCATTATTCACAACAGCCAAGACATGCAAGCAACTTAAATATCAATTGACAGATGAATGGAAAAAGATGAGGTATACGTATAATGGAATACTACTCGGCCATTAAAAATTACAAAATGCCATTTGTAGTAATATGGATGCAACTAGAGATTATCACATTAAGTGAAATAAGACATAAAGAGACAGATGAATACTGTATGATATCACTTCTTTGTTGAACTTAAAATATGGCACCAATGAACCTATCTACAAAACAGAAACACATTCACAGACATAGAGAACAGAGCTGTGGTTGCCAAGGGGTACAGGGGAAGAATAAGGATAGGCTGGGAGCTTAGGGTTAGTATATGCAAACAATGACATTTAGAATGGAGAAACAACAAGTTCCTACTGTATACTACGGGGAACTATGTCCAATCCCCTGGGATAAACCACAAGGAGAATATAGAAAAAGAAGGTATGTATGTGCATAAGGTATATATGAGTCCTTTTGCTGTACAGCAGAGACTGACACAACATGTAAATCAACTATATTTCAATAAAAAAATTTACCTGGCACCATCATAAACAAAATCAAAAGATGAGTGACAATGTGAGAAAGATATTAACCACATATATTACAGACAACAGAACAAACCAGTCAATCCTAAACGATATCAGTCCTAAATATTCATTGGAAGGACTGATGCTGAACTGAAACTCCAAAACTTTGCCCACCTGATGTGAAGAACTGACTCATTGGGAAAAACCCTGATGCTGGAAAAGATGAGATGGCTGGATGGCATCACTGACTCAATGGACATGAGTTTGAGCAAGCTCCAGGAGCTGGTGATGGACAGGGAAGCCTGATGTGCTGCAGTCCATGGGGTCACAAAGCATTGGACATGACTGAGTGAGTGAACTGATGGCAGACAAGGGGTTAATTTCCTCACATAATACAAAAAACAAAAACAACCTAAAAGCCAATAACACAAAACAATCCAAAGATATGTACAGGAAAAATAAATTACTAATGGAATTTACATATTGCTGAAGCCTGGCTTGGAGAATTTTGAGCATTACTTTACTAGCATGTGAGATCAGTGCAATTGTGCGGTAGTTTGAGCATTCTTTAGCGTTGCCTTCCTTTGGGACTGGAATGAAAACTGACGTTTTCCAGTTCTGTGGCCACTGCTGAGTTTTCCAAATTTGCTGGCATACTGAGTGTAGCCCTTTCACAGCATCATCTTTTAGGATTTGAAATAGGTCAACTGGGATTACATCACCTCCACTAGCTTTGTTCATAGTGATGCTTCCTAAGGCCCATTTGACTTCACATTCCAGGATGTCTGGCTCTAGGTCAGTGATCACACCATTGTGATTATCTTGGTCGTGAAGATATTTTTTGTACAGTTCTTCTGTGTATTCTTGCCACCTCTTCTTAGTATCTTCTGCTTCTGTTAGGTCCATACCATTTCTGTCCTTTATCGAACCCATCATTGCATGAAATGTTCCGTTGGTATCTCTAATTTTCTTGAAGAGATCTCTACTCTTTCACTATTCTATTATTTTCCTCTATTTCTTTGCATTGATCCCTAAGGAAGGCTTTCTTATCTCTCCTTGCTATTCTTTGGAACTCTGCATTCAAATGGGTATATCTTTCCTTTTCTCCTTTGCTTTTCGCTTCCCTTCTTTTCTCAGCTATTTGTAAGGCTTCCTCAGCCAGCCATTTTGCTTTTTTGCATTTCTTTTTCTTGGGGATAGTCTTGATCCCTGTCTCCTGTACAATGTCATGAACCTCCGTCCATAGTTCATCAGGCACTCTCTCAGATCTAGTCCCTTAAATCTATTTTTCATTTCCACTATATAGTCATAAGGAATTTGATTTAGGTCATACCTGAATGGTCTAGTGGTTTTCCTCACTTTCTACAATTTAAGTCTGAATTTGCCAATAAGGAGTTCACAATCTGAGCCACAGTCATCTCCCAGGCTTGTTTTAGCTGACTGTATAGAGCTTCTCCATCTTTGGCTGCAAAGAATATAATCAATCTGATTTTGGTGTTGACCATCTGGTAATGTCCATGTGTAGAGTCTTCTCTTGTGTTGTTGGAAGAGGGTGCTTGCTATGACCAGTGCGTTCTCATGGCAAAACTGTTAGCCTTTTCCCTGCTTCGTTCTGTACTCCAAGGCAAAATTTGAGTGTTACTCCAGGTATCTCTTGACTTCCTACTTTTGCATTCCAGTCCCCTATAAGAAAAAGGACATCTTTTTTGGTTGTTAGTTCTAAAAGGTCTTGCAGGTCTTCACAGAACTGTTCAGCTTCGTCAGCGTTACTGCTCAGGGTATAGACTTGGATTATTGTGATACTGAATGGTTTGCCTTGGAAACAAACAGAGATCATTCTGTTGTTTTTGAGATTGCATCCAAGTACTGCATTTCGGACTCTTTTGTTGACTATGATGGCTACTCCATTTCTTCTAAGGGATTCCTGCCCACAGTAGTAGATATAATGGTCATCTCAGTTAAATTCACCCATTCTGGCCCATCTTAGTTTGCTGACAACTAGAATGTTGATGTTCACTCTTGCCATCTCCTGTGTGACCACTTCCAATTTGCCTTGATTCATGGACCTAATATTCCAGGTTCCTATGCAATATGGCTCTTTATAGCATCGGACCTTGCTTCTATCACCAGTTATATCCACAACTGGGTTTTGTTTTTGCTTTGGCTCCATCCTTTTGTTCTTTCTGGAGTTATTTCTCTACTGACCACCAGTAGCATATTGAGTACCTACTGACCTGTGGAGTTCATCTTTCAGTGTCCTATCTTTTTGCCTTTTCATACTATTCATGGGGTTCTCAAGGCAAGAATACTGAAGTGGTTTGCCATTCTCTTCTCCAGAGGACCACATTCTGTCAGACCTCTCCACCATGACCCGTCCTTCTTGGGTGGCCCCACACGGCATGGCTTAGTTTCATTGAGTTAGACAAGCTATGTTCTGTGTGATCTTCTGATTTTAGAAAAGGCAGAGGAACCAGAGATCAAATTGCCAACATCCATTGGATCATCAAGAAAGCAAGAGAGTTCCAGAAAAAACATCTATTTCGGCTTTATTGACTATGCCAAAGCCTTTGACTGTGTGGATCACAATAAACTGTGGAAAATTCTGAAAGAGATAGGAATATCAGACTACCCAACCTGCCTCTTGAGAAACCTATATGCAGGTCAGGAAGCAACAGTTAGAACTGGACATGGAACAACAGACTGGTTCCAAATACGAAAAGGAGTACGTCAAGGCTGTATGTTGTCACCCTGCTTATTTAACTTATATGCAGAGTACATCATGAGAAACGCTGGGCTGGAAGAAGCACAAGCTGGAATCAAGATTGCCAAGAGAAGTATCAATAACCTCAGATATGCAGATGACACCACCCTTATGGCAGAAAGTGAAGAAGAACTAAAGAGCCTCTTGATGAAGGAGAGTGAAAAAGTTGGCTTAAAGTTCAACATTCAGAAAACAAAGATCATGGCATCTGGTCCCATCACTTCATGGCAATAGACAGGGAAACAGTGGAAAGAGTGGCTGACTTTATTTTCGGGGGCTCCAAAATCAATGCAGATGGTGATTGCAGCCATGAAATTAAAAGACGCTTACTCCTTGGAGGGAAAGTTACGACCAACCTAGACAGCATATTAAAAAGCAGAGACATTACTTTGCCAACAAAGGTCCATCTAGTCAAGGCTATGGTTTTTCCAGTAGTCATGTACCGATGTGAGAGTTGGACTATAAAGAAAGCTGAGCACCGAAGAATGGATGCTTTTTAACTGTGGTGTTGAAGAAGACTCTTGAGAGTCCCTTGGATTTAGGACCAGTCCATCCTAAAGGAGATCAGTCCTAGGTGTTTATTGGAAGGACTGATGTTGAAGTTGAAACTCCAATATTTTGGCCACCTGATGTGAAGAGCTGACTCATTTGACCCTGATGTTGGGAAAGATTGAGGGCAGGAGGAGAAGGGGACTACAGAGGATGAAATGGTTAGATGGCATCACCGACTCAATGGTCATGAGTTTGGGTAAACTCCGGGTGTTGGTAATGGACAGGAAGTCCTGGCACGCTGCAGTTCATGGGGTGGCAAAGAGTGTGACATGACTGAGAGACTGAACTGAACTGAATTTATTCATCAGTAGTATGCTATAGGAAATATACATAACCTCTCTTAAAAGAAAATAAAAATTTGACATACTATGTTCAAATTTGCTAATACACCTTATATATGGTGTATTATGTGAAGATTGTGGGACAGAGGCACTCAGAGCAAAAAGTATTAAATTAAAAAGAGCACTTTATAATAAAGAAAGGTAAATAAACTCTAAAATAGCTCCCAATGATCCCTACTTCCTGGTATTGATGCTCTTTTGTAGTCCTCCCCATTTAAATGTGGGCAGGACCTAATGACTCTCTTTAAACCAAAAGAATATCGCAAAAGTGATGAGATATTATTTCTCAGATTTGATTACAAATAACTGTAAATTCCATCTTGTTCACTCTTTTCATTTTTCCCTCAGTCACTCTGAGAAACTCACTATAAGCTGCTCTTTGGAGAGGCTCACAAGGCAAGGAGCTGGAATTTCTAGCCCAAAGGACCCGAGGCCTGCCAACATCATGTGAGTGAGCCTGGAAGTAGATCTTTCCAGAACTGAGCCTTAAGATAAGCGCAGCACGAGCCAACAATTTCATTGCAACCTTATGACAGATTCTGAGCCTGAGGACTTAGCTTCGCCACACCTGATTCCCAACATACAAAACCTGGAAGATGATGAATGTTTGTTAAAAAGACATTGAGCTTTAAGCCACTCTGTTACATGGCAATAGATGACTAACATGCATTTCCATAACTGGAAGTGGGGTGCTGTTTTATCTTTAGAAGTTGGCATGAGTAGAAGTTTGAAGGATTTTAAGAAGCATGTTAGAGAAGACATAATTTGCCTTGAGTAGACTATTAGTAGAAATATGGACTTTAAGGATACTGCCATTAAGGACACAAAAAGAAGTGAAGAACATGTTAGTGATTATGTAGAAAAAGACGGATCATTGTTATGCAGTGGTGGAAAGCTTAGCAACACTATTGCCTTCATTAACATGGAAAGCAGGATATGTGTTGAATGAACTGGGTGATCTACCTAAGATTTTCAAACAATCTGCTGAGATTACTAATTTCTTCTTGCTTATTTATAACAAAATGAGAGAACAGAGAGATATGTGAAAAGTACAATCGTTAAACAAAGACAAATCAGAACTGGATGTGAGAGCTGGACTTTAAAGAACTGAGAGCCGAAGAATTCATGCTTTTAAACAGTGGTGTTGGAGAAGACTCTTGAGAGTAGCTTGGACTGCAAGGAGATCCAACCAGTCCATTCTAAAGGAGATCAGTCCTGGGTGTTCATTGGAAGGACTGATGTTGAAGCTGAAACTCCAAAACTTTGGCCACCTGATGCAGAGAACTGACTCATTGGAAAAGACACTGATGCTGGGAAAGACTAAAGGTGGGAGGAGAAGCGGGTAAGATGATAGAGTAGGAAGCACCAGGAATTCATCTCCATACCTAGACAACATTTGTCCTGGAAGAATCTGCTTGGTATAACTGTTTTGGAACTCTGGAGTCTATTCAAAGGCTTACAACTTCCACAGGAAGACTTGCCAGTAAATTAATTTAGGCCAACTTCAGTTCTTAGCTGACAAGCAAACCTAGTGGCAGACAGCCATGAACATATTCCAGGAACAGCTTGCAGAAGCTTCCAAGAGTCAATGTACACAATAAGAACCCCGTCCTCCAACTATCAGGGACCTACGCTCTGATCACTGATTTCTGTTTTTACATGCAAGGGTATAGACAAAGAAATGTGTAGTCATGGTTGCAACCTTCACAACCACTGCTGCAAGCCCATCCTCTCCAGCTGAAGTGGCTTCTAGGAGATTTAAAGGGTGGGCCCATTTCCCCACTTTCATTTTTCTTTCCCTGCTTATGAAGCCAAACTAGACTATTCATAAGGCTCAGCTACCTCCAAGTTGGATAAACTCAAAGAGGATCATACACTAATCAAATAGTTAAAATCAAAAGACAAAATCTTGAAAGCAGCAAGAGTGAAGTAACTCATGACACATAAAGGATCCTCAGTAAGATTATAAGCAGATTTAGCATCAGAAATTTTGGAGGCCAGAGGACTGATATATTCAAAGGTCTGAAAGAAGAAAACTGTTGATCAAGAATCCTATGTCCAGTAACTCTGTCCTTCAAAACTGAGAGAAAAATAAGACATTCCCAAATAAACAAACAGCAGTTTGCTACCACTATATCTGCTCGAAGAAATATTAAAAGGATTCTTTCAGTATGGAATGAACTGACACTAGACAGAAATATGAAATGTTATAAAGAATAATAAATGTCTCTACAATACTAAAAACACAAGCAATTATAAAATCTAGCATTATTTTAACTATGGTTTGAAATTCCACTTATTTTCGATGTAATTTAAGAGACTAACACTTTTTATATTAACTTAAAATTTTTTTATTCTATTAATTTAAACTAAAACAAAAGACAAAAATAATTAACCTATTTTAAGAAAACAATTACTAGTCTAAAAGTTAGCATTATTATAATTTTGGTTTATAAATCCACCTTTTCTTTCTTTCCTGGATTAATAAACTAAGGCATAAAATCATTAGTCAATGTTTCCAACAGAATGTATTAAGATATAACATTGTAACATCAGTAAGTAAAAGAGGATGGGAATAAAGTTGTACAGAAGCAGTTTTTATATGTTATTGAAATTCAGTTCAGTTCAGTTACTGAATTGTGTCCAGCTCTGAAACTCCATGGACTTGCAGCATGCCAGGCTTCCCTGTCCATCACCAACTCCCGGAGCTTACTCAAATTCATGTCCATTGAGTTGGTGATGCCATCCAACCATCTCATCCTCTGTCGTCCCCTTCTCCCCTCACCTTCAATCTTTCCCAGCATCACGGTCTTTTCCAATAAGTTAGTTCTCTGCATCAGGTGACCAAAATATGGGAGTTTCAGCTTCAGCATGAGTCCTTCCAATGAATATTCAGGACTGATTTCCTTTAGGATGGACTGGTTTGGATCTCCTTGCAGTTCAAGGGACTCTCAAGAGTCTCTTCCAACATCACAATTCAAAAGCATCAATTCTTTGGTGCTCAGTTATTTATAGTCCAACTCTCACATCCATACATGACTACTGGAAAAACCACAGCCTTGACTAGATGGACCTTTGTTGGCAAGTAATGTCTCTGCTTTTTAATATGCTGTCTAGATTGGTCATAACTTTCCTTCCAAGAAGTAAGTGTCTTTTAATTTCATGGCTGCAGTCATCATCTGCAGTGATTTTGGAGCCCCCAAAAGTAAAGTCTCTCACTGTTTCCATTGTTTCCCCACCTATTTGCCATGCAGTGATGTGAGCAGATACCATGATCTTAGTTTTCTGAATGCTGAGTTTTAAGCCAACTTTTTGTCTCTCCTCTTTCACTTTCATAGAAAGACTCTTTAGTTCTTCACTTTCTTCCATAATGGTGGTGTCATCTGCATATCTGAGGTTATTGATATTAACCTCATTAACCATATTGGAGTAAGTGACTCCAGCTTGTGCTTCAGACAACGTGGCATTTCAAACATGATGTACTCTGCATATAAATTAAATAAGCAGGGTGACAATATACAGCCTTGACGTACTCCTTTTCCTATTTGGAACCAGTCTGTTGTTCCATGTCCAGTTCTAACTGTTGCTTCCTGACCTGCATATAGATTTCTCAAGAGGCAGGTCAGGTGGTCTGGTATTCCCATCTCTTTCAGAATTTTGCATAGTTTATTTTGATCCACAAAGTCAAAATCAAAATGCCTTTGATTGATGTAGCCAATAAAGCAGAAATAGATGTTCTTCTAGAACTCCCGTGTTTTCTCGATGATCCAATGGATGTTGGCAATGTGATCTCTGGTTCCTCTGCCTTTTCTAAGTCCAGCTTGAACATCTGGAAGTTTACGGTTCATGTACTGTTGAAGCCTGGCTTGGAGAATTTTGAGCATTACTTTACCAGCTTGTGAGATGAGTGCAGTTGTGCAGTAGCTTGAACATTCTTTGGCATTGCCTTTCTTTGGGATTGGATGAACACTGACCTTTTCCAGTCTTGTGGTCACTGCTGAGTTTTCCAAATTTGCTGGCATACTGAGTGCAGCCCTTTCACAGTGTCATCTTTTAGGATTTGAAATAGCTCAACTGGAATTCCATCACCTCCACTAGCTTTGTTCATAGTGATGCTTCCTAAGGTCCATTTGACTTCACATTCCAGGATGTCTGGCTCTAGGTGAGTGATTACACCATCATGGTTATCTGGGTCATGAAGACCTTTTTTTGTATAGTTCTTCTGTGTATTCCTGCCACCTTTTCTTAATATCTTCTGCTTTTGTTAGGTACATACCATTTCTGTCCTTTATTGAGCCCATCTTGGCATGAAATGTTCCCTTAGTATCTCTGATTTTCTTGAAGAGATCTCTAGTCTTTCCCATTCTATTGTTTTCCTCTATTTCTTTGCATTGATTGCTGAGGAAGGCTTTTTTATCTCTCCTTGCTATTCTTTGGAACTCTGCATTCAAATGGGTATATCTCTCCTTTTCTCCTTTGCCTTTTGCTTCTCTTCTTTTCTCAGCTATTTTAAGGCCTCTTCAGACAACTATTTTGCCTTTTTGCATTGCTTTTTCTTGGAGATGGTCTTGATCACTGCCTGCTGTACAATGTCATGAACCATCATCAATAGTTCTTCAGGAACTCTATCAGATCTAATACCTTGAATCTATTTGTCACTTCCACTGTATAATCATAAGGGATTTGATTTAGGTCATACCTGAATGGTCTAGTGGTTTTCCCTACTTTCTTCAGTTTAAGTCTGAATTTGATAATAAGGAGTTCATGATCTGAGCCACAGTCAGCTCCTGGTCTTGTTCTTGCTGACTGTATAGAGCTTCTCTAATTTTGGCTGCAAAGAATATAATCAATCTGATTTCAGTTTGAACATCTGGTGATATCCATGTGTATAGTCTTCTCTTGTGTTGTTGGGAGAGGGTGTTTGCTGTGACCAGTGAGTTCTCTTGGCAAAACTCTGTTAGCCTTTGACCTACTTTGTTTTGTACTCCAAGGCCAAACTTGCCTGTTACTCGAGGTATCTCTTGACTTCTTACTTGTGCCTTCCTACTCTTGACTTTCCTTCTAAGTTAGGCTGGTGTAAATTCAAATTAGAGTGTTATAATTTAAGAATGTTAAATTTAACTCTCATGGTAACCGTAAAGAAAACAGCTATAAAACATACACAAAAAGAAATGAGAAGGAAATTTTACTTTAAATAATACAGAGAAGACGACAGAGAAACGAGGGATGACATAGCTATAAGGCATATGATAACCAACAAAATGACAGGAGGTGGATATCAAATACAGTATCTTCTCCAAACACAACAGGAAGATTTAGAAATCAGTGGTAAACTGGAATATTCACAAATTTGCGGAAATTAAACAACACACTCTTAACCAATGGGTCAGAAATTACAAAGAAAATCAGAAAATACTTAAAGATGAATGAAAACCCAAACATATCATACTAAAATTTATGTCACAAAGTGAAAGCAGTGCTATAGGGACACTGGTAGCTACAAATGTGTCTATTAAAAAATATCTCAGATCAATGACTTTACAGTTTAAACAAAAACAAACTAAAACCCAAAGCTACCAGAAGGAGGGACATAATAAAGACTAGTACAGAAATAAACAAATTAGAATAGAAAAATAGAGAAAAATGAATGAAAAGCTGGTCCTTTGAAGAGGTTACAAAACAGACAAACCTTTAGCTAAAGAGAAAAAAAGAGAGAAGACTGAAATCAGACATATAAGTGGGGACATTACTACCAATCCTACAGAAATAAAAACAGTTATATGAGAATACTATGAACTACTGGATGTCAACACATGGGATATCCTAGATAAAAAGGACAAATTCCTAAAAACACAAAACCTATCAAGAATAAGTCATGAATAAATAGAATATCTGAATAGATCTATAACTAGTAAGGAAAGTCAATCAGTAATGAAAACTTCCAGATTAAGAAAAGCCCTGCATCTGATTATACCACCAGTGAATTCATCCAAACATTATTAAAAGATTTAATACAATTCTTCTCAAACTTTTACAAAAATTAAAGAGGAAGGAACATGTTCTAACACATTCTATGAGGCCAACATTGCCCTAATACCAAAGCCAAAAAAGGCACTACAAAAAAGCTAAAAATTAAAACTCTGTATGAACACTGATGCAAGTATCTTCAACAAAATACTAGCAAATCTAACTGAGTGTATTAAAAGGCTTATACCCCAAGATGAAGTAGAAATTATCCCTGGAATCTAACTTAATATGAAAATTAATTAATATTCCATACTAAAAGAATAAAGGGAAAAACCCACATGATGATCTCAATTGATACAGAAAAAATATCTGACAAAATTCAACATCCTGTATTGTTAAGAAACATTTATCAAACCTGGAATAGAAAGAAATTATCACAATAAATATCATACATGAAAAACCCACAGTAACATCATATTCAATTATAAACGATTGAAAGATTTTCCTATAAAATCAGGAACAAAGCAAAAAGTGCCATATTTGGGCACTTCTATTAAACACAGTGCTGAAAGTTCCAGCTAGAGCAATTAAACAAGAAAAAGAAATCCAGATTAAAAGGGCAGAAGTCAAAGTATCTCTGTTCCCACAAGATGTAATCACATATGTAAAAGCCAAAAATATTCCACCAAAAAATTGTCAGAATAAACAAATTCAGCAAAATAGCAGGATACAGAATCAAATTAAAAAATCAGTTGTGTTTCCACAGTCTAACAATGTAGAATTTGTAAAGGAAATTAACAATTCCATTTACAACAGCATCAAAAAGAATAAAACACCATGGAATTAACTAAGAAGGTTAAATGTGTACATTGAAAACTATAAAACACTGCTGAAAATAAAGAATTTATTTTTATTTTGCTGTGCAAAGCTTTTTTAGTTTCATATATTAATAGTGTTTGATATAGCAATTCTAAATAGCTGAAATAATCTTAAGAAGAACAAAGCTGGAGGCATTACATTCTTGATTACAAAATTACAACAATCAAAACAGTATGGTACTGGTATAAAGACAGACAGATAGACCAGTGAGAGAGAACTGAGAGTCCAGAAACAAATGGAGGTATACATTGGTCAGCTAATATTTGACAAGGGAACCAAGAATATTCAGTAGGGAAAGGATAATCTCTTCAAAAATTTATTGGGAAAACTGAATATTCACACATACAAGAAACTTGACCCATATCTTATACAGCTCACAAAAACTACCACACAGTGGATGTAATAAGGCCTGAAACCACAACACTCCCAGAAGAAAACTGCTTGGAAAAAGTTCCTTAGCACTGATCCTGGAAATCATTTTTGGGGCATAACATCAAAAGAATAGTAAACAAAAGCAAAAATAAACAAGTGACACTATTAATATATCAAACTAAAAATGGTTTGGACAGCAAAAGAAACAAAATGAAAATGAAACCTATAGAACAGGAGGAAATATTTACAAACAATATATATCTGATAAGAAGATAATACACAAAGTATATAAAGAAATGCTACAACTCAACAGGAAAGAAACAATCTGATTTTAAAAATGGGTGAAGGACCTGAATAGACATTTTTCAAAAGAAGATATACAGAAGGACAATAGGTACATCAAAAGATGCTCAGCGTCACTCATCATGAGGGAGATACAAATCAAAACCACAATGAGTTATCACCTCATACCTTTAGAATGGCCACTATAAAAAAGACAAGAAATAACAAGTATTGGCAAGGATATGGAAAAAAGGCAATTCGTGTACACTGTTCTTGGAAATGTAAATTGGTTTGGAAACTATGGGAATACAGAATACAGTCAGTCAGTTCAGTCGCTCAGTCGTGTCCGACTCTTTGCGACCCCATGAATCGCAGCACGCCAGGCCTCCCTGTCCATCACTAACTCCCAGAGTTAAAACCCAGACTCACGTCCATCGAGTCAGTGATGCCATCCAGTCATCTCATCCTCTGTCATCCCCTTTTCCTTCTGCCCCCAATCCCTCCCAGCATCAGAGTCTTTTCCAATGAGTCAACTCTTCGTATGAAGTGGCCAAAGTACTGGAGTTTCAGCTTCAGCATCAGTCCTTCCAAAGAAATCCCAGGGCTGATCTCCTTCAGAATGGACTGCTTGGATCTCCTTGTAGTCCAAGGGACTCTCAAGAGATTTCCAACATCACAGTTGAAAGGCATCAATTCTTCAGTGCTCAGCCTTCTTCACACTCCAACTCTCACATCCATACATGACCACTGTAAAAACCATAGCCTTGACAAGACGGACCTTTGTTGGCAAAGTAATGTCTCTGCTTTTCAATATGCTATCTAGGTTGGTCATGACTTTTCTTCCAAGGAGTAAGCGTCTTTTAATTTCATGGCTACAGTCACCATTTGCAGTGATTTTGGAGCCCCCAAAAATAAAGTCTGACACTGTTTCCACTGTTTCCCCATCTATTTCCCATGAAGTGATGGGACCAGATGCCATGATCTTCATTTTCTAAATGTTGAGCTTTAAGCCAACTTTTTCACTCTCCACTGTCACTTTCATCAAGAGGCTTTTTAGTTCCTCTTCACTTTCTGCCATAAGGGTGGTGTCATCTGCATATCTGAGGTTATTGATATTTCTCCCAGCAACGTTGATTCCAGCTTGTGCTTCTTCCAGCCCAGCGTTTCTCATGACATACTCTGCATATAAGTCAAATAAGCAGGGTGACAATATACAGCCTTGATGTACTCCTTTTCCTATTTGGAACCAGGAAAAAATGCAAAATGGCTATCTGAGGAGGCCTTACAAATAGCTGTGAAAAGAAGAGAAGCAAAAAGCAAAGGAGAAAAGGAAAGATGTAAGCATCTGAATGCAGAGTTCCAAAGAGCAAGGAGAGATAAGAAAGCCTTTCTCAGCAATCAATGCAAAGAAATAGAGGAAAACAACAGAATGGGAAAGACTAGAGATCTCTTCAAGAAAATTAGAGATACCAAGGGAACATTTCATGCAAAGATGGGCTCGATAAGGACAGAAATGATATGGACCTAACAGAAGCAGAAGATATTAAGAAGAGGTGGCAAGAATACACAGAAGAACTGTACAAAAAAGATCTGCACGACCCAGATAATCACGATGGTGTGATCATTTACCTAGAGTCAGACATCCTGGAATGTGAAGTCAAGTGGGCCTTAGAAAGCATCACTACATCTGTGTCTCTTTTGCTGTCTCACATACAGGGTTGTCCCAGAGGGATGGTATAGGGAGGGCGGTGGGAGAGGGGTTCAGGATGGGGAACATGTGTACACCCGTGGTGGATGTATGTTGATGTACGGCAAATCCAACACAATATTGTAAAGTAAAAAAAATAATAATAATTTAAAAAATGCAAAAAAAAAAAAGCATCACTATGAACAAAGCTAGTGGAGGTGATGGAATTCCAGTTGAACTATTTCAAATCCTGAAAGGCAATGCTGTGAAAGTGCTGCACTCAATATGCCAGCAAATTTGGAAAACACAGCAGTGGCCACAGGACTGGAAAAGGTCAGTTTTCATTCCAATCCCAAAGAAAGGCAATGCCAAAGAATGCTCAAACGATCACACAATTGCACGCATCTCACAAGCTTGTAAAATAATGCTCAAAATTCTCCAAGCCAGGTTTCAGCAATACATGAACCATGAACTTCCTGATGTTCAAGCTGGTTTTAGACAAGGCAGAGGAACCAGAGATCAAATTGCCAACATCCGCTGGACCATCAAAAAAGCAAGAAAGTTCCAGAAAAACATCTATTTCTGTTTTATTCACTATGCCAAAGCCTCTGACTGTGTGGATCACAATAAACTGTGGAAAATTCTGAAAGAGCTGGGAATACCAGAGCACCTGACCTGCCTCTTGAGAAACCTATATGCAGGTCAGGAAGCAACAGTTAGAACTGGACATGGAACAACAGACTGGTTCCAAACAGAATACAGGTTGCTCAAAAACTGAAAATAGGACTACCATCAGTTCAGTTCAGTTCAGTCACTCAGTCATGTCTGACTCTTTGCAACCCCATGAATTGCAGCATGCCAGGCCTCCCTGTCCATCACTAACTCCCGGAATTCACTCAGACTCATGTCCATCAAATCAGTGATGCCATCCAGCCATCTCATCCTCTGTCGTCCCCTTCTCCTCCTGCCCCCAATCCCTCCCAGCATCAGAGTCTTTTCCAATGAGTCAACTCTTCGCATGAGTTGGCCAAAGTACTGGAGTTTTAGCTTTAGCATCATTCTTTCCAAAGAAATCTCAGGGCTGATCTCCTTCAGAATGGACTGGTTGGATCTCCTTGCAGTCCAAGGGACTCTCAAGAGTCTTCTCCAACACCACAGTTCAAAAGTATCAATTCTTCAGCGCTCAGCCTTCTTCACACTCCAACTTTCACATCCATACATGACCACAGGAAGGTCCATAGCCTTGACTAAACGAACCTCTGTTGGCAAAGTAATGTGTCTGCTTTTGAATATGCTATCTAGGTTGGTCATAACTCTCCTTCCAAGGAGTAAGCGTCTTTTAATTTCATGGCTGCAGTCACCATCTGCAGTGATTTTGGAGCCCCCCAAAATAAAGTCTAACACTGTTTCCACTGTTTCCCCATCAATTTCCTATGAAGTGATGGGACTGGATGCCATGATCTTCATTTTCTGAATGTTGAGCTTTAAGCCAACTTTTTCACTCTCCACTTTCACTCTCATAGAACCCAGCAATTCTACTTCTGGGTATTTAGCTGAAGGAAATACAAACTCACTCTCAAAGGGGTATTTTGTACATCCATGTTAACTGCCACATTGTTTACAATAGGCAAGATATGGTAATAACCTGTGTCCATCAACAGATGAATACATAAAGAAAATGTGATACACACAGTGGATTATTATTCAAATCATAAAAAGAAGGAAATCTTACCATGCAAGGGCCTTATACTTGGTGAAATAAGTCAGACTGAGAAAGACACTCTATGATCTCACTAATATATGGAATTTACAAGAACCAAACTTGTAGAAACAGAATAGACTGGTAGTTGTCAGGAGCAGGAAAATGACTGAAGGGTGTAAAGGGTACAAACTTCCATTTATAAGTTCTGGGGATCCAGTACAGCATAGTGACTCCAGTTCACAATACTCTATACTTGAAAACTGCTAAGAAAGGAAATCTTAAAAATTCCCACTGTACACGCAGACAATGGTAACTATGTGGAGTGATGGGTGTGTTAACTACCTCACTGTGGTAATCATTTTGCAATTATACATATATCAAATCATTGCATGTATATCTTAAATTTACACAATGATATATTTATATCTAGAAAAAATAGAAATTGAAGAAGACATAAACAAACAGAAACACATCCCAAGTTCATGGACTGGAAGACAATGTTGCCAAGATGTCCATACTATCCAAAGTGATCAATAGATTTGATCAAAATCTCAATGACTTTGGAGAAAAAAGACTCTAAAATTCATATGAAATCTCAAAATTGGAATCTCTAAAATTCATATGGGACTCAGATTAGCTACAAAAAAAAACAAAAACAAAAACCTTGAAACAGTACAATAAAGTTGTAAGACTCACACTTATGATCTCAAATTTTACCACAAAACTACAGTAATCAAAATAGTGTGGTGCAGACATAAAGACATAAATATAGACCAAAGGAGTAGAATAGAGTGTCCAGAAACAAAGCCTCACATGTATGGCTGTAACAGACTGGACTGTGTCCCCTTTCCAAGTTCATATGTTGAAGCCCTACCCTTTCATATGACTGAATTAAAAATACGGCCTCTAAAGAACGATTAAGGTTAAATGAGGTCATAAATGTAAAGCCCTGATCAGACAGAACTGGTACCCTTAAAAGAAGAGGAAGCGACACCACAGCACTCTCTCTTCCACGTGCGGACACAGCAAGAAGGCTGAGATCTGAAAGCCAGGAATAGAGCTCTCACAAGAACCTGACAAATATCATATGGTACTGCTTATATGCGGAATCTAAAAACAAGGTACAAACGAACTAATTTTCAAAACAGAGAAGGATAAATTGGGAGACTGGGACTGACATATACACACTACTACTGATAATTAATAAGAATTCACTATATAGCACAGAGAACTCTACTCAATACTTTATAATGGAAAAATAATCTAAAAAAGAATGGATATCCATATATGTATAAATGGTTCACTTTACTGTACACCTGAAAGTAAAACAACATTGTAAATCAACTATGCTCTAATAAAAATCTTTTAAAGAACAGAAAATCAACAAGGACTTGCCATATAGCACAGGGAACTCTACTCAATATTCTTTAATAACCTAAGTGAGAAAAGAATTTGGAAAAAAATGTATTCATATAACTGATTCACTTTGCTATACACCTGAAAGTAATGCTACATTGTAAGTCAACTATAATCCAATATAAAATAAAATGAAAAAATTCATTTCTGTTGCTTATCAGGATCCAATAAATCTGCATCACTGTAATCCTAAAACTTGTAATCTTTGTAGTAAAAACCTTTTAAAACTTTCCAAATCTTTGTCTTTTAGAAAATGTTAAATTTATGCTTTCCTTTCTAGTGATGGAAGTCCAATCATACAGAAGCACCAAACCTGGGCAAGTAAACATTCTTGTGATAATTAATATTACCACATTGATTTGTTCAGTTAACATATCTTATTAATATCATATTGGAGCCTAAAAGGCATGCATGGAATGTTCCATTAAAAAGCAAGTTTAGAAACAATGAAAGCTTAATTTGTGTTATATAATAATAGTAATATTCACCCTGGTGGTCTAATCAACTAATTAGGTATCCTTTTTAAAACATTTCAGGAATCCTTTTTAAAACATTGAAAAATTTTATACAGTTCCAAAGAGAAAGACGGTCAGTCAGTTCAGTCGCTCAGTTGTGTCCAACTCTGCGACCCCTATGGACTGCAGCATGCCAGGCCTCCCAGTCTATCACCAACTCCCGGGATTTACTGAAACTCATGTCCATTGAGTCAGTGGTGCCATCCAACCATCTCATCCTCTGTTGTCCCCTTCTCCTCCTGCCTTTAATTTTTCCCAGCATCAAGGTCTTTTCAAATGAGTCAGTTCTTCGCATCAGATGGCCAAAATACTGGAGTTTCAGCTTCACCATCAGTCCTTCTAATGAACAGTCAGGACTGATCTCCTTTAGGATGGACTGGTTGGATCTCCTTGCAGTCCAAGGGACTCTCAAGAGTCTTCTCCAACACCACAGTTCAAAAGCATCTATTCTTTGGTGCTCAGCTTTGTTTATAGTCCAACACTCACATTCATACATGACTACTGGAAAAACCACAGCCTTGACTAGACGGACCGTTGTTGGCAAAGTAATGTCTCTGCTTTTTTAGATGCTGTCTAGGTTGGTCATAACTTTCCTTCCAAGGAGTAAGAGTCTTTCAATTTCATGACTGCAGTCACCACCTGCAGTGATCTTGGAGCCCCCAAAAATAAAGTCTCTCACTGCTTCCCCATCTATTTGCCATGAAGTGATGGGACTGGATACCATGATCTTCATTTTCTGAATGTTGAGCTTTAAGCCAACTTTTTTACTCTCCTCTTTAAAAGAAGGTTGTCAGTGGTAAAGAATCCGCCTGCCAATGCAGGGGATGCAAGAGACACAGGTTCGATCCCTGGCGTGGGAAGATCCCTTGGAGAAGGAAATGGCAACCCACTCCAGTATTCTTGCCTGGAGAATTCCATGGAGAGAGGAGCCTGGCAGGCTACAGTCCATGGGGTCACAAAGTGTCAGACATGACTGAGCACTGATGTTAAAGAGAGAAAGAAGATTCAAATTTCAATAAAAGTACTGAATATTTCAGTTTGCTGGAACAAAGTGAAACAAAGAAATGTTCCCAGACATCAACTTTTTCCCTGGAGATCAAGAGGCTTGGACACGGATAGGAGCAAGGAGACACTTTCCTTTAAGTTCTGACTCTGTGAGAGAGCTATTTCTTGATTGATTAAAGAAGCAAATAAGGCTAAGAATTAAAGCAATCTGGACAAATGATAAAACAGGTTCATAATGACTTTTTCCTTTTCCTTAAGACATTTCATGACCATTTTGCACATGTGGGAATATACTGGCTTCTTTAGCACCACTTTCATTTCAGATTTTGAAATTAAAGAGCTCATCTATATGAAGAACATGTGATAAAACAGAAGTTAATGATGCATTACAGTAAGTCACAAATAATTTCAAAGATTCAATAATATACATTTTATATACATGCATATTATGACAGATTGCTTTTTCTCAAAGTTTGGTTCACACTGTGCCATATATCCTAATGCTCATGTTTATTTTTAAAACCTATGGCCCAATTTCCTTTGTTCCTCTTTGTTGTGTTAGTTTGCTCAGTCTGCTATAACAAAATACCATAGACTAGGTGGCTTACAAACAACAGAAATTTATTCCTCACAGTTCTGACAGCTAAAAAGTCCAAGATCAAGGCACCAGCAGATTTAGGGTCTGTTGAAAATTCACTTCCTGATTCACAGACAGCTGTCTATTCACTGCGTCCTCACATGGCAGAAGGGATGAGGGACCTCTCTGGGGTCTCATTTATAAGAGCACTAATCCCATTCATGAGGACTCTGCCTTCACTACCTAATCATCTCCCATCTCCCATCTCCCATCTCCCATCTCCCACCTTGGGTACTGATGGTACCTCAGGGTACCATCACCCTAAAGATTAAGTTCCAGCACATAAACTTTGGGGGAACATAAGACTTCAGTCTACAAAAATTTAAAAAAAATTGTCCTGAGGCTCAAGTTTCTTACATTTTCCTAGTTTCTAATATACTACTCTATCTCATCTGAGGGTTCTTCTTTTTGTCTCTGACCCTAAGGGCCTGGACTGTAAAGAATCTCGGGCGGTGGGAATGACGGAGCAGGAGGGGGTTCTCCCTGGAGATTTACAGTCTGAGCCACCAGGATTACAGGTGACTCAGACTGTAAAGAATTTCCCTGCAATGCAGGAAACCCAGGTTCAATCCCTGGGTCAGGAAGACCCCCCTGGAGAAGGAAATGGTAACCCACTCCAGTATTCTTGCCTGGAGAATTCCATGGACAGAGGAGTCCAGTGGGCTACAGTCCATGGGGTCTCAAACAGTAGGACACAACTGAGCAACTGACACTTTCACTGGTGTTAATGAGTAGGATGCAACCAGCCAGATGGGTCTGACTGATGACAGTGGATATAAGGTTCTGAGGTAGGACAGCACTGCCCAGTGACAGCCTTCCTGGAATCCACATTCCTCTACTTTGAGCCTGTTAGAGATCAAACTTTCGGATGAACTGGTACTAGTTTCGCTCTCACTCATTCTTACAGAACAATGGATGCTATATCTCTCTTCTTCTAAAAAGAAAAGTATTCCAAGTATTTCTTGGAAGCATCACATGTACTGTATGTTATTCCCATTGCTCTCCTGATCCTCATCACAGAATTCATTTCCAGCCTTCTGTGACTGGCAAATTTCCTGCAGAGCCTTCTCATAGCTCCCTGGAATTTCATTTGTCCCAAAAGGTAATTAAGTCATCTCTCTCTCTCTTTTTTTTTTTAATAAAAAGTAGGACAGTGGGACTTCCCTGGTGGTACAGTGGATAAGAATCTGCCTGCCAATGCAGGGGACAGGGGCTCAATCTCTGATCTAGCAAGATTCCACATGTCATGGAGCTTAGTAACTAAGCCCATGTGCTGAGCCCAAGAGCCGCAGCTACTGAGGCTGCACGCCACAGCTACTAAAGCCTGCATGCTCTAGGGCCAAGAGCCACAGCTACTAACCCCACATGCCTAGAGCCTGTGTTCCATAGCAACAATAGAAGCCACTGCCCTGAGAAGCCCATGCATGGCACCAGAGTAGCTCCCATCAGCTGCAACTAGAGAAAGTCTTTGAGCAGCAACTAAGACCCAGTGCAACAAAATTATTTTTTAAAAAAGTAGAACAGTGAACACCAAAAATTTATAAGAATCACTAGATAATTATTAGAAACATCAGTTTCTACCTGTGACCTATTAGAATCCATGAGAGGGGCTCTGAAAATCTTTACTTTTAATAGGAACCCCAAGTGATATTTTCACTAGGTGACTTTAGGACAAACTGAAAAAAGTCATAATAATTCTGACTTAAATATGTGGTGACCATATAGTTTACCATCTAAATAGGACACTCTCAAAAGGAAAAGCAGGGCTATTAATTCACTTGCCCAACTGGCAAAAACTGGGTCATTTCTGGACCAATCAGAACATATGGTCATTCAGGATATAGATCACTATGTTCATCTCCACCTAGGTCCTTTTTTTTTTTTTTTGTAACAGTTTTATGGAGATATATTTCATGTATCACACAATTTATCCATTTAAAATGTTCAACATACTTTTTTACTTGAATATAATCTAAGTTTTCCAATAATCACCACAATTAATTTTAGAACATTTTCATCATCCCTGAAAGAAACCCTGTGTCCTTTAGCAGTCACCCTTATCCCTCATGCTCCTTTCCAAGCTCTAAGCAGCTATTCATTTCTTTTCTGTCTCTGTAACTGCCTGTTCTTGAAATTTCCTAGAAATGGTGTCATACAATATACGGTCTTTTATGACTTGCTTATGTAACTTAGTATAATGTTTTCAAGGTTCCATGTTGTAGCATGTATCAGTACTTGGTTCCTTTTCGGTGTTTAATAACATTCCATGGTATGGATATACCACTTTATATTTACTTATTCATCAGTTGATGGATGTTTGGGCTGTTTCCACTTTTTGGCTATTAAAAATAATATTGCTACAAACATTTGTGTTGAAGTTTTGTGTGGACATATATTTTGATTCCTCTCAGGTATATACCAATGCCACCTCCCTTTTTGTCACCCCTACCTTAGAAGACCTTAATGAAGAGTTTTCATAAGCCTTTGTAGAAGAGCAAGAAATAAGTAAGAAGGATTCAAAGTAGAAAACTGTGTAACTTAGATTAAGTGAAATAGCTATTATGTTTCAAAAATACATTTATTCCCTTTCTAGCAATGACCCAAGTAACTGTTCAGAAATTAAAGTGTTTGAGGAGACACTAGGTAGGGAAGAACCAACATTAAGGATCAGTAAAAATCCCTGCTGGGCTACCAAGGATCCTTTCAGAGTTTAAAGTCATTCACTTAAAAGCAGATGGACTAATATATCAAAGCTAGTATAACAGCTGCAAAAAGCTCCTGGGTCTTTGTCCTTTGACCAAATATTTGCATTCTGTGTCTTGAATCAAAACTTTTAATTTCTAGTGTTAACAGTTTACTCACTGATGACTTCTTTAATTTGATCTTTTTCTTTAAAATGCATGACACAGGCGGAGTTTTCAGGAGATGTGTTTAACCTTGTAAAGATCTACACATAGGTGTAATGGTCTTATGTGAGGCGAGACACGGTAAAGTTAGTTGTGTTAAAGTAAAATCAATACCTACAGAAAAGAAAATTAGAAAGGAAACTGCTGGTTTTCCTTTCCTTTTTCTTCTTTCCTGTCACTCAATAGTCTGTACAAGTTTGGAACTCTAAGAATCATTATATTATAAAAGTCTCCAGGTTTCCGTTCTAATGGGTTCCAGGTTTTCCTGCTAAGGGGATGAAACTAGCAGACTTAGTAAATCCTTATTTATTTGTCCCAAAAGGCCAGGCGGTGCTTTTTCTTCTCAGTGCTGGTTTCTATTCACTCACTGCCTCTTCTCGGGTTCTTTTGCTGCTCATCATTAATCTTTCAAGCTACAGCTGGTAGATTCAGAACAAAACCATCAGAGGAACTGAAAAATGAAATATTTACCTGCAGAAGTGGGGGAAAAGGCCTATCAAACTTGTCCTTTCAAGCAATCACATTTTTATTTTATTCACTTTCTAGACAGAAGACAATACACACATGCACATGCATGTACATATATAGTCCCTCTTTGTGTTAATATTTTTATTATTTATATACATATATTTTTTACTATCTATCCGCATTTGTAATGAGGTGTAATATATAGTGCTCGGTTAGTTACCATGGAGACACTGGTCCTCTGTTTCTTATCACAGAGTCACACCATCGTCTGGTGTCAGCAAAGGAGGGATGACAAAGGCCTCCCCAAGAGCCTAGCTCTGCAATTACTGAGCAATCAGGCGCCTCTTTTAATAGAGCACATCCAGGTATACATGGCACCTCAGCACTGTCTTTTCTTCTTCCTTTTTAAACTACATAGCAGGATCCAGTTACCAAGTAGAGGTGGCTTCCTCTGTTAGATGGTCTGTTTATTCAGGATTCCAATGACATTCTTTGGTTTACTTAATAAAGCTGACTAGCTACCATTCTCTTTATTTTGAAATCTCCATTTTTTATAAACTTCAACAAGTATTTCCTTCTGAAGAAATACACTGACCTTCATTTTAACTGTTGATCTGTTCTTATGGTTTGCCATTAACTGATGAAATGAAGGAGTGGATAAATGAAAATCATAGCCTCTAAATCTCTTCTTACTCCAGACTTTTCCCTAACTTCTCTAACCAAATTGTTAAGGCTATTAACAAAATATTTTAAAATGGGAATGACTGGTGTTCATTTTTTATCTTCTAGTGGTGGCATAAATGAGAAGCTAGAAGAATCAAAGACATGTAACTGGAGAAACAAAAAACCTAGTTTTCCTTCAAGGATTTTTAACTTATTGGGGGGGTTAGTATGAGTTCTCCAGAGGTGACTCTGATGCTCCAACTCAGATGTTCTAAACTCACTTAGAAATTTGGGAGGAGGTAGAAGAAGATGGTGGAGGAGTGAGACGGGGAGACTGCCAGCCGCCCCACAAACACGTCAAAAACTCATCAAGATATGGAGCAACTCCTACAAAGCAACCTCTAGGCAACTTCAGAAGACCCCAGGCCCCCCGGGGGGCAGGCTAAGCTCCCTGGAATGACATAGGAGAGAGGATGGACACATAAAAAGGGAAAAGATGGAGAACTTCTGCATGAGAGCTTGTGCCCTGAGGGAGGAAGGGAGGGAGTCATGAAGCTGGAAGAGTTCCCATGCACTGAGAAGCTCCCTAACAGGGAGCTTTTTATTTTGGGGGTCCCAAGGGGGAGTTGCAGAATCTCAAAAAGCTGGACAAAGCTAGGACTTATAGGGAAAAAAACAGAGAAAGCTGAACTTCTCAACAAAATTCTAGCAAACAGAATTCAACAACACATTAAAAAGCTTATACACCATGATCAAGTTGGGTTCATTCCATGTTTGCAAGGGTTCTTCAATATATGCAAATCAATCAATGTGATACACAAACTAAAAGATAAAAAGCATATGATCATCTCAATAGATGCAGAAAAAGCCTTTGACAAAATTCAGCACCCATTTATGATAAAAAAAAAAACTTCAAAAATGGGCCCAGAAGGAACATACCTCAACACACTAAAGGCAATATATGATAAGCCCACAGCAAACATTATTCTCAATGGTGAAAAACATTCCTTCTAAGATCAGGAACAAGACAAGGGTGTCCATTCTCACCAATATTATTCAACCTAGTTTTAGAAGTACAAACTACAGCAATTAGAGAAGAAAAAGAAATAAAAGGAATCCAAATTGGAAAAGAAGTGAAACTCTATTCTCAGATGACATGATACAATACATAGAAAACCCAAAAGAAACTGTCAGAAAATTACTAGAGCTAATCAGTGAATTTAGCAAAGTTGCAGGATACAAGGTCAATATACAGAAACCACTTGCATTCCTATATACTAATAATGAAAAATCAGAGAAATTAAGTAATCAATTCCATTCACCATTGCCACAAAAAGAATAAGATATCTAGGAATAAACCTACTTAAGGAGACAAAAGAACTGTGTATGTAAAATTATAAGACATTGATGAAAGAAATTAAAGACAACATAAACAGATAGAGACATATTCCATATTCCTGGGAAGGAAGAATCAATATTGTGAAAATAACTATACTACCAAATGCAATCTACAGATTCAATGTGATCCCTATCAATTTACCAATGACATTTTTCACAGAACTAGAACAAAAAACTTTCAAAATTCATATGGAAACACAAAAGACCTCGAATAGTCAAGGCAGTCTTGAGAAAGAATGGAGCTGGAGGAATCAACCTTCCTGACCTCAGACTATACTATAAAGCTACGGTCATAAGACAGTATGGCAGTGGCACAAAAACAGAAATATAGTTCAATGGAACAAGATAGAAAGCCTAGAAATAAACCCATGCACCTATGGATACCTTATTTTTGACAAAGGAGGCAAGAATACACAATGGGGCAAAGACAGCCTCTTCAGTAAGTGGTGTTGGGAAAACTGTACAGCTACATTTAAAGAATGAAATTAGAACACTTCCTAATGCCACAAAGATCAACTCAAAATGAATTAAAGACCTAAATGTTAAGACCAGAAACTATAAAACTCTTAGAGGAACACATAGGCAGAACACTCAATGACATAAATCAAAGCAAGATTCTCTATGACGCACCACCTACAGTAATGGAAATAAAAATGAAAATAAACAAGTGGGACCTAATTAAACTTAAAAGCTTTTGCACAGCAGGAAACTACAAACAAGATGAAAAGATAACCCTCAGAAAGGGAGAATATAATAGCAAGGGAAACAACTGACAAAGGATTAATTGCCAAAATATACAAGCAGCTCATACAACTTAATACCAGAAAAACAAACAACCCAATCAAAGAGTGGAAAAAAGACCTAAACAGACATTTCTCCAAAGAAGACATACAGATGGCTAGAAAACACATGAAAAGATGCTCAACATCGCTCATTATTAGAGAAATGCAAATCAAAACTACAATGAAACACCACCTCACACCAGTCAGAATGGCCATAATCAAAAAGTCTACAAACAACAAATGCTGGAGAGGGTGTAGAGAAAAGGAAACCCTCTTGAATTGCTGGTGGGAATGTAAATTGATACAGCCATTATGGAAGACGGTATGAAGATTTCTTAAAAAACCAGGAATAAAACCACCATATGACCAGCAATGCCCTAACTAGGCATATACCCTGAGGAAACCAAAATTGAAAAAGACACAAGTACTCCAATGTTCACTGCAGCACTATGGAAGCAACCTAGATGTTCACCAACAGATGAATGGATAAAGAAGCTGCAGAACATATATACAATAGAATATCACTCAGCCTTAAAAAGGAATGCATTTGAGTCACTTATAATAAGGTGGACAAACCTAGAGCCTATCATACAGAGTGAAGTCAGAAAGAGAAAGTTAAATATTGTATACTAATATATATAATCTAGAAAGATGGTACTGATGAACTTATTTGCAGGGTAGCACAGTGTTCTTGCCTGGAGAATCCCAGGGATGGGGGAGCCTGGTGCGCTGCTGTCTATGGGGTCGCACAGAGTCGGACACGACTGAAGCGACTTAGCAGCAGCAGCAATGGAGAAACACACATAGAAAACAGACTTATGGACACACAGGGAGGGAAGGAGGGAGAGGGTGAGATGTATGGAAAGAGTAACATGGAAACTTATAATGCAATATGTAAAATAGATAGCCAATGGGAATTTGTTGTATGACTCAGGGAACTCAAACAGGGGCTCTGTATCAACCTAGAGGGGTGGGATGGGGAGGGAGATGAGAGGGAGGTTTGGGAAGGAGGAGACATGGGTGCACCTATGGCTGATTCTTGTTCATGTTTGACAGAAAAAAACAATATTTTGTAAAGCAATTATCCTTCATTAAAAAAATTATAAAAAAAAAGAAATCTGGGGTGAAACAGGATATACATGTATGCCCTGAAGCATTCTAATTGGCCTGTCTGTTACTGTAGATAGGCTTCTTACAAGAACACCTAGGTTTTGCCTTGTGTAGTATCTATAATGTTATAAACAGTTGTCTCTGATTCCGTTCAGAAGGTCTAAAAGTCTGCTAACATGGCCTTTTCCTTGGAAGGAGGAATGTTCAGGTATTTTAAAAAGCATGATCATTGCTGGGTGGAAGAAAATGGAGACAATGAAAAACAAAAAATGACTATGACATGATCACTGCTCTAAAAAAAATCTTAAAATCTAACTGGGGAAACAAGCCTTTAAACTTACACGCAAGGTCCAATCATTTTTATTAAATAGCCAAAAGTATCTACCAGCCTAGTGGTGGGGGGAGAACAAAGATCAATCAAGTCCAAAGATAGTAAGATTTACTGGAAGGCATGAGATTTAAGATTGGTCTTGAAGGATGAAGAAGAGAAGAGAAAAAAGCATCTAGGCAAGGAAAATAGCAGATGCTAAAATGGGGCAGTGGGAATGGTCATAGTCTTGCCAAAGGACCATGATAATGTTAACTTCACTGAAGCAAACCATTCCTGAGTTTCAAGAAAACTTTGAATCAATTCAGATGATGATGTTAGTCTCTTCCTATTATACCATCGCCTTCAACTGAACAAAGGTTCTACTATTCTCCTTTTACTAGAAAAAAAAGAGAGAAAGAGAGAGGGAAGGAAGATGTGGGAAGATAGGAGGGTGTCAGGGGAGGATGGGAGAGGAGGAAGGGGAAAAATAAAAAAAGAGGAAGAGAGAGAGAGGGAGGGAAAGGAGAGAAAGAAAAGGAGAACAATTGTATTCAAAATGTCATAATAAAGAAGCAAAAAGACATTGCCAAATTTTTTTTTTTTTTTGCAGGTACAGAACAAAGTCGGCTTTCCCAGGCATAGTATGAACACATTCTGTGTTATATTATCCCTGTATGCCAGGAATGTCATTAATTAGACAGAAACAAATGACTGGATTATTTGCCAAATGCATCTCAGGAGATCAAGGGCTATGTACTCACACGTTTTCACCTATGCTCTGGAATCCTTGGCATAGTTACACAGTATGTGTAGCTTTGTCAGGAGCTTGACAGGAGCCTGAATTAATACTAGGTTTCTAACAAAGCACTGGTTCCTAGCATAGATGGTCTCATAAATATACAATTTCTTTCAGCTGGACACCAAATAGAAAGACATGTGATCAGTGGCATGAGTTAGGGGAAAAGCCAACATAAAAGTTTACTGGTGCTCCTTGAAAAATTTGCAGCAAACGTTTACTGGGAGGTGACTGGAAGCAATGAAGATGTTCACAAATACATGATAACAGTAAACATGAGCTATTCTATGTGCCCAGTACTATTATAAACACACCGTGTGCATGACCTCATGTAATCCTCACAACCCAAGATGAAGAGTAGTTACCTCCACACATTATGTATGAGGAAATCAGAGTTCAAGTTATGTTCGTTACATAACCTGTCCAAATCCACATAGTAAGTGACATAGACCTGACGGAACACAAATGACCTGAATCTATTAAAACAAAGGCAGAATTTACTTCAAACACATAATTACTATAGTATGGATTTCGTCAGCATTTTCCTCTCCTCCATTTCCTCTGATAAGATTATAATGAAAAGACATATAAGAAATAATCTTCAGTTCCTGTGTAAATTTTATCAAAAAGTAATCGCTGGGCAGAATATTTCTGCGTAGTCAAAGGAAGTGGAATGGAGGTATGATATTCAAAGGTAAAGATTTCTTAGGACACTAAAGGAAAGTTGTAAAACAGTGAAGATAATTCTTGTTCTTCAAAATGGTTCATCTTGTCTCTTCAGCTATGAAGGGACACATAAAAATAAAAATTCATAGAAGATTTTAGCATTTCTTTTCTTCTCTCAGTCATTTATTATTCTGTGACTGTAAGATTACAAGTTCCAAGGAGCTTTACTTACTTTATGACCTGGCCTGCCTGTCATTTCTTGACTAAGTCAGGCTTGTTCCGATCACCTGGAATTTTCACAATACTTGTTCCCTCCACTTGGAATTTACGGCAAACTTCTCAACACCCACGGCTCTGTTCAGCTATAGATCCTCAGGTTGACCTTTCCTGACTGACTAACCTATTTTAAGATGTTTCTCTTTTTTCCCTATCCACAACTCAATCTTCCTCACACTCTATTTCAAGAGCCTGCTTTCTTCTCCTCAGAACACCACTTTCAGAAGGTCTTTATTAATTAATCCACTTTTAAGTTATGCTTTATTTACATGGTTATGTATAAAATTGTGTGTTTTAGTCATTAGTGCTTTTCAAGTACTTATAAAATTAGTTGGTATATACTATGTAGTTGGTAAACATTTGCTGAATGAATGAATACCACTGTATCAGTCAGTGGGAATGGGATAATCCTAAATGAGACATGTTTGGTCATGCTTCACAACTTAGAAAGTGCACCCATATTCATCAATAATCAATACCCTACAGGAAGTTATACTGCATGCCAACTAGTTATATTAAAACACCTATAATGCAGGGAACTCTGTTTTCTATCAGGAGTCTTATTTGCTTGAAGGCCCTCAGCCCAACTTAAATGCTTGGCATAACTGTGTGACCAGTTACTGCTGAAATTCCTTTCAAAGCAATGGCTTAAGAAGGACAGTCAGTAGAATGTACAGAGTAACAAAATGTGTTATTTCAATGAGTTTTGAAGTTTTTATTGCCATTTCCAACAGACATTAAAGTTTCTGCTTTCATTTGCCAAAAATGTCCCTGAAAAAAGTGAGGTTTTTACTTCTGCTTTTTGGACTAGTACAAGTTATACTGCCCAGAGTAGCTACAAGGTAACATCATGTACTACAGAATGAGTATTTGTGTTCCCCCCAAATTTAACTGTTGAAACCTATTCCCTCAATGTGGTAGCATCTGAAGCTGGGGCCTTTGAGAGATGATTAGGTCATGAGGGCAGAGCTTTCATCAATGTGATTAGTACCCTTATAAAAGAGACCCCCAAAAACCCCTTACTCCTCCTGACCATGTGAAGACAGAAAAGGCAGCCAGTGATGAGCCAAGAAGCAGGTTCTCATCAGACACAAAATCTGTTGATAACCTGATCCTGGACTTCCCAGTCTTGAGAAGTGTGAGAAATAAACTTGTATTGTTTATAAGCCACCTAGTCTATGGTATTTTTTTTATCAGCCCAAACAGACTAAGATGTCACAGCTAAGAAATGAAAGCTAGCCAGTCAGATCAGGTAATTTTTTGTTTATAACCCCGAGTTACTTTGGAATTTTGTGAATATTCAAGGAGAGAATGGTAACCAGGGCTGAGAATTCAGTCTTACACTTTGGATGTTCATATGTTTCCTCTGATGATTTATATAGGAATTTGCAATGTGCCCTCATGGGTTCCATCCCATTCCATTTTCACTGGCCTGATGTTATACTGAAAGATTAACAGCTTGGATCTGTCTCTTGCTTCTCAATTTCCCACTTCTGGGCTTGGAAAAACCCGTATTTGGATTTCGGAGAAGATACAGGTAGCAAAGCGGAGATGGCAATGGCAACCCACTCCAGTACTCTTGCCTGGAAAATCCCATGGACGGAGGAGCCCGGTGGACTGCAGTCCATGGGGTCGCTGAGAGTCGGACATGACTGAGAGACTTCACTTTCACTTTTCACTTTCATGGATTGGAGAAGGAAATGGCATCCCACTCCAGTGTTCTTGCATGGAGAATCCCAGGGATGGGGGAGCCTGGTGGGCTGCTGTCTCTGGGGTTGCACAGAGTCGGACATGACTGAAGCAACTTAGCAGCAGCAGCAGCATAGGTAGCAAATGGTTAACCTTAAACTGAGAAGCAATTATGTTTCAAAAACAATCACTGGCATTTTTGCTGCTACATGATTTTTTCTATGTTTTCATTTGCAAATGAGGCTTAGGTAACAAGTATCAAGAAGAAAATTCTATATTAGAATTGACAAAGAGAACCCAGTTCCTTCCATTATCTCCAATGGAAGTCTTGATGCTTTTGGTTAAACTGATACTGAAAGTTTTTTCTACTGTCTTCTCTTTTCAACCAAAGGAAGAAACCACGGTTCACAAAGACTTCCATCAAGATTTCTGCTCTTTATTCATCAAGGAGTTTTGTTTCATTTTTAGGATATCACATTGTTTCAAACCTTTTTTCACTATGGAAGTGAAAACAGATGTTGAGATCCTTGGACATACCTGGTGGAAAGAAACCCCACTCCTACTGTAGTCCGGAATAGTCTCCAGTCACAAGAATGCACATTACTAATCATTCTATTTTGTGGGTTACTGTGAAAATGTATATCCCATTATGTATTTGTTAACTGATAATTTTTTAAAGATTTATAAGTTGTATGCTTATCTTCGAAACATTTCTAGCAATTTCACCTTAAAAATTTGCATTGTGGTTCATATATCTGAAAAGGATGTCTTTAGTAAAACATAATGTTCAATGCTTCATGTGAAATTCTCCTAGAAAAGCTTTTGGCCCTTTATTATCATTCCAGGGCAGGTGTAAAGTGAGAAAGCTGATAGAATCAGCACATGGGGCAATATTTAGTGAACTGCATAAAGGCAAACAATATGGTAAGGAGACCCATAATAAATCCACTGTTACCAGGATTGCAAAGGAATATAGAAAAATAGCTGTGTAAGAATGCTCTTTTGAATAGCTGTGCAAAACCTTTCAGATTACCTAAGTGTAATAAAAGCCCCAGCTTTAGTAGTCACTAAAGTTGACAAATCCTGGCTTGAACACTCTCCCTCCCTTTTTCCATTTTAAGTAGCTGGTATATTTTAAAAAGAATATAAAAACAAATATTAACAGAAAGAAAATCAACAAATTGTGGCAACATCCAAGAGGAACATATATTACCAGAAAATAAATAAAAGGCCAAATTTTAGTCCTTATCCTGTGAGTACTTTTACCTTAATTCATAAGAATGTCTGCAAAAAATTATAAATTAAGACTTATTTTTAAACTTTTTCTTAAATTTATTTTTTATTGAAGGATAATTGCTTTACAGAATTTTGTTGTTTTCTGTCAAACCTCAATATGAATCAGCCATAGGTATACATATATCCCCTCGCTTTTGAAGCTCCCTCCCATCTCCCTCCCCATGCCACCCCTCTAGGTTGATACAGAGTCCCTGTTTGAGTTTTCTGAGTCATACAGCAAATTCTGTTGACTACCTATTTTACATATGGTAATGTAAGTTTCCATGTTACTTTTTCCTTACATCTCACCCTCTCCTTCCCTCTCCCCAAGTCCATAAGTCTATTCTCTTCGTCTGTTTCTCCACTGTTGCCCTGTAAGTAAATTCTTCAGCACCATTTTTCTAGATTTCATATATGTGTATTAGAATATAGTATTCATCTTTCTCTTTCTGACTCACTTTACTCTGTATAATAGATTCCAGGTTCATCCACCTCATCAGAACTGACTCAATGCAATCCTTTTTATGGCTCAGTAATATTCCATTGTATATATATACCACAACTTCTTCATCCATTCATCTGTCGATGGACATCTAAGTTGCTTCCATGTTCTAGCTATTGTAAATAGTGCTGCAATGAACAATGGGATACATGTGTCTCTTTCAATTTTGGTTTCCTTAGGTTATATGCCTAGTTGGGTAATTGCTGGGTCACATGGTGGTTTTATTCCTAGTTTTTAAAGAAATGTCCATACCATCTTCCATAGTGGCTATATCAATTTACATTCCCACCAACAGTGCAAGAGGGTTCCCTTTTCTCCACACCCTCTCCAGCATTCACTGTTTGTAGACCTTTCAATAATGGCCATTCTGACCAGTGTGAGGTGATATCTCACTGTAGTTTTGATTTGCATTTCTCTAACAATGAACAGTATGAAAAGGCAACATGATAGGATACTGAAAGAGGAACTCCCCAGGTCAGTAGGTGCCCAATATGCTACTGGAGATCAGTGGAGAAATAACTTCAAAAAGAATGAAGGGATGGAGCCAAAGCAAAAACAATACCCAGCTGTGGATGTGACTGGTGATAGAAGCAAGGTCTGATGCTGTAAAGAGCAATATTGCATAGGAACCTGGAACATCAGGTCCATGAATCAAGGCAAATTGGAAGTGGTCAAACAGATGGTAAGAGTGAATGTCGACATTCTAGGAATCAGTGAACTCAAATGGACTGGAATGGGTGAATTTAACTCAGATGACCATTATATCTACTACTGCGGGCAGGAATCCCTCAGAAGAAATGGAGTAGCCGTCATGGTCAACAAAAGAGTTCGAAATGCAGTACTTGGATGCAATCTCAAAAACAACAGAATGATCTCTGTTCGTTTCCAAGGCAAACCATTCAATATCACGGTAATCCAAGTCTATGCCCCAACCAGTAATGCTGAAGAAGCTGAAGTTGAACAGTTCTATGAAGACCTACAAGACCTTTTAGAACTAACACCCAAAAAAGATGTCCTTTTCATTATAGGGGACTGGAATGCAAAAGTAGGAAGTCAAGAAACACCTGGAGTAACAGGCAAATTTGGCCTTGGGATACAGAATGAAGCAGGACAAAGACTAATAGAGTTTTGCCAAGAGAATGCACTGGTGGCAGCAAACACCCTCTTCCAACAACACAAGAGAAGACTCTACACATGGACATCACCAGATGGTCAACACCGAAATCAGACTGATTATATTCTTTGCAGCTAAAGATGGAGAAGCTCTATACAGTCAACAAAAACAAGACTGGGAGCTGACTGTGGCTCAGATCATGAACTCCTTATTACCAAATTTAGATTTAAATTGAAGAAAGTAGGGAAAACCAATAGACCATTCAGGTATGACCTAAATCAAATCCCTTATGATTATACAGTGGAAGTGAGAAATAGATTTAAGGGACTAGATCTGAGAGAGTGCCTGATGAACTATGGAATGAGGTTCGTGACATTGTACAGGAGACAGGGATCAAGACCATCCCCATGGAAAAGAAATGCAAAAAAGCAAAATGGCTGCCGGGGGAGGTCTTACAAATAGCTGTGAAAAGAAGAGAAGCAAAAAGCAAAGGAGAAAAGGAAAGATATAAGCATCTGAATGCAGAGTTCCAAAGAATAGCAAGGAGAGATAACAAAGCCTTCCTCAACAATCAATGCAAAGAAATAGAGGAAAACAACAGAATGGGAAAGACTAGAGATCTCTTCAAGAAAATCAGAGATACCAAGGGAACATTTCATGCAAAGATGGGCTCGATAAAGGACAGAAATGGTATGGACCTAACAGAAGCAGAAGATATTCAGAAGAGATGACAAGAATACACAGAAGAACTGTACAAAAAAGATCTTCATGACCCAGATAATCACGATGGTGTGATCACTCACCTAGAGCCAGACATCCTGGAATGTGAAGTCAAGTGGGCCTTACAAAGCATCACTACGAACAAAGGTAGTGGAGGTGATGGAATTCCAGTTGAGCTCTTTCAAATCCTGAAAGATGATGCTGTGAAAGTGCTGCACTCAATATGGCAGCAAATTTGGAAAACTCAGCAGCGGCCACGGGACTGGAAAAGGTCAGTTTTCATTCCAATCCCAAAGAAAGGAAATGCCAAAGAATGCTCAAACGATCACACAATTGCACTCATCTCACACACTAGTAAAGTAATGCTCAAATTTCTCCAAGCCAGGCTTCAGCAATACGTGAACCGTGAACTTCCTGATGTTCAAGCTGGTTTTAGAAAAGGCAGAGGAACCAGAGATCAAATTGCCAACATCCGCCGGATCATGGAAAAAGCAAGAGAGTTCCAGAAGATCTATTTCTGCTTTATTCACTATGCCAAAGCCTTTGACTGTGTGGATCACAATAATCTGTAGAAAATTCTTCAAGAGATGGGAATACCAGACCACCTGACCTGCCTCTTGAGAAATCTGTATGCAGTTCAGGAAGCAAAAGTTAGAACTGGACATGAACAACAGACTGGTTCCAAATAGGAAAAGGAGTCCGTCAAGGCTGTATATTGTCACCCTTCTTATTTAACTGCTATGCAGAGTACATCATGAGAAACGCTGGACTGGAAGAAACACAAGCTGGAATCAAGACTGCCAGGAGAAATATCAACAACCTCAGATACACAGATGACACCACTCTTATGGCAGAAAGTGAAGAGGAACTAAAAAGCCTCTTGATGAAAGTGACAGTGGAGAGTGAAAAAGTCGGCTTAAAGCTCAACATTCAGAAAACGAAGATCATGGCATCTGGTCTCATCACTTCATGGGAAATAGATGGGGACACAGTGGAAACAGTGTCAGACTTTATTTTTGGGGGCTCCAAAATCACTGCAGATGGTGACTACAGCCGTGAAATTAAAAGACACTTACTCCTTGGAAGGAAAGTTATGACCTACCTAGATAGCATATTGAAAAGCAGAGACATTACTTTGCCAACAGAGGTCCATCTAGTCAAGGCTATGGTTTTCCCTGTGGTCATGTATGGATGTGAGAGTTGGATTGTGAAGAAGGCTGAGCACCGAAGAATTGATGCTTTTGAACTGCGGTGTTGGAGAAGACTCTTGAGAGTCCCTTGGACTGCAAGGAGATCCAAGCAGTCCATTCTGAAGGAGATCAGCCATGGGATTTCTTTGGAAGGAATGATGCTAAAGATGAAACTCCAGTACTTTGGCCACCTCATGTGAAGAGTTGACTCAATTGGAAAAGACTCTGATGCTGGGATGGATTGGGGGCAGGAGGAGAAGGGGACGACAGAGGATGAGATGGCTGGATGGCACCACTGACTTGATGGATGTGAGTCTGAGTGAACTCCAGGAGTTGGTGACGGACAGGGAGGCCTGGCGTGTTGTGATTCATGGGGTCGCAGAGAGTCGGATATGACTGAGCAACTGAACTGAACTGAACAATGAGCGATGCTGAGTGTCTTTTCATGTGTTCATTAGCCATTTGTATGTTTTTTTTGGATAAATGTCTGTTTACGTCTTTTTCCCACTTTTTATTGGGTTGTTTTTCTAGTATTGAGTTGTATGAGCTGCTTTTATATTTTGGAAATTAATCCTTGTCAGTTGTTTCCCTTGCTATTATTTTCTCCTATTCTGAGGGTTGTCTTTTCACCTTGTTTACAGTTTCCTTTGCTGTGCAAAAGCTTGTCAGTTTAATCAGGTCCCACTTGTTTACTTTTGTTTTTATTTCCATTACTCCAGGGACAGAAGAGCCTGGTGGGCTGCTGTCTCTGGGGTCACACAGAGTTGGACACGACTGAAGTGACTTAGCAGCAGGAGCAACAAGAGGTAGGTCATAGAGGATCTTGCTTTGATTTATGTCATCGAGTGTTCTGCCTATGTTTTCCTCTAAGAGTTTTATAGTTTCTGGTCTTAACATTTAGGTCTTTAATTCATTTTGAGTTGATCTTTGTGTGTGGCATTAGGAAGTGTTCTAATTTCATTCTTTTACATGTAGTGGTCCACTTTTCCCAGCACCATTTATTGAAGAGGATTTCTTTGTCCCATTGTATATTCTTGGCTCCTTTGTCAAAAATAAGGTATCCATAGGTACATGGGTTTATTTCTGGGCTTTCTATCTTGTTCTATTGGTCTGTATTTCTGTTTTTGTGCCAGTACCATACTCTCTTGATAACTGTAGCTTTGTAGTATAATCTGAAGTCAGGAAGTTTGATTCCCCCAGTTCCATTCTTCTTTCTCAAGACTGCCTTGACTATTCTAGGTCTTTTGTGTTTCCATATGAATTGTGAAATTTTTTGTTCTAGTTCTGCGAAAAATTTCATTGGTAAATTGATAGGGATCACATTGAATCTGTAGATCATTTGGTAGTATAGTCATTTTCACAATATTGATTCTTCTTACCCAGGAACATGGAACATCTCTCTATCTGTTTATGTCATCTTATCTTCTTAGTTAAGTTTATTCCTAGATTTTTCTGTGTACAGTTCGTCTTCTTAGGTAAGTTTATTCCTAGATACCTAATTCTTTTTGTTGCAATGGTGAATGGGATTGATTCCTTAATTGCTTTCTGATTTTTCATTGTTAGTATATAGAAGTACAAGTGATTTCTGTGTATTGATTTTGTATCCTACAACTGCTAAATTCACTGATTAGCTCTAGTAATTTTCTGATACTATCTTTTGGGTTTTCTACGTACAGTATCATGTCATCTGGAAACAGTGACAGCTTTACTTCTTTTCTGATCTGGATTCCTTTTATTTCTCTTTTCTTCTCGACTGCTGTAGGACTTCCAGAACTATGTTGAATAATATTGGTGAGAGTGGACAGCCTTGTCTTGTTCCTGATCTTAGAGGGAATGCTTTCAGTTTTTCACCATTGAGAATGTTTGCTTTAGGCTTAGCATATATGGCCTTTACTATGTTGAGGTAGGTTCCTTCTATGCCCATTTTTTGAAGAGTTTTAATCATAAATAGGTGCTGAATTTTGTCAAAGGCTTTTTCTGCATTTACTGAGATGATCATATGGTTTTTATCTTTCAATTTATTAATATGGTGTATCACATTAATTGATTTCCATATATTGAAGAATCCTTGCACCCCTGGAATAAACCCAACTTGATCATGGTGTATGAGCTTTTTGATGTGTTGCTGAATTCTGTTTTCTAAAATTTTATTGAGGAATTTTGCATTTATGTTCATCAGTGATAGTGGCTTGTAGTTTTCTTTTTTGTGCATTGTCTTTGGTTTTGGTATCACGGTGATGGTGGCCTCATAGAATTTAAACTTTATTAAATGTTTTCACTAAAAAGTTAGTATATGCAATATTACTGATTAAGGACACTAACATTCATACAACTAAGTGAGGATTTTCCCTTACTGTGGGGAAAATTATATGTCTATTCCACTGATAAGTGTACTGCACATTTTTTGTTTTCTAGCAAAGTTCTTTTGAAATGGGCTTTAGTATCATTTTAGGAAGACAGACAAAATCCATCTAATTACTTTAAAAATTCATCTTTTTCTTTATAGAACCAAAAACCTCCCACCTTGGTTACTAGACCTATTTCCAAATGACTCCTGTTTCAAAAACAAAGATACTATCAAGAGTTGTAAAAGTTAGTACATGTGTCATGGGGACCTTATATCATCTCTTGCATCCATCTTTTCTTTTTCATTCCTGCAGTCAATGCCCCAGCCCAAATCCTCATTTCCCCTTCCCAGACCTCTGTCTTTTAAGTAATGTCTTTCTGATGATCAATTATGCACACTACCACCAAGATCATCTTCTCAAAGCATAACTCTTTTGTCTTTTACCCTCTTGGTCACAAATGCTCAGTGGCTTCCAGGGAAGATTCTCCACTCTCTCACCTTCTAACACTTACAAAGTACACACTATGTGCCCAGCACTATTCTAGGTAGTTATACTTATTCTTCATTGTAAGGAAGGTAAAAATATTATCCCCATTTTACAGATAAAGTATTATCCCCATTTTACAGAGTTCAAGTCACTTGTCAAAGAACACAGATAATAGGCTTCAGTACTGAGAGTTTTACCCAGGGATTCTGGCTCCAGGATTCTACCTGCTTGTTTCTTTTCCTAGCTTAACTATGACTCATCCTTCTCTGACTAAACCAAATGCTTTTCTGCTTTGGGGTACTGGTTACAATTCTCTCTGCGCTGGCTATCCACATCCATCAAGTTCCATCTGAAATATCATCTTTTCCAGGAAGCTCACTGAGATGCTTCTACAAATAGTGCAACACTGTATTTTGTACTATTTGTACATACATTGCTAAATTATAACTTGCAGGAGCAGAACCATTTCTCACTTTCACTGGCCCCCTTCAGTGTCAGTTACTAACAGAGAAGACTGGCAGGCAATTGCTACAATTGAAATAAATGAACTACTGATGGGTGCTGCTGCTGCTGCTGCTAAGTCGCTTCAGTCATGTCCGACTCTGTGCGACCCCAGAGACGGCAGCCACCAGGCTCCCCTGTCCCTGGGATTCTCCAGGCAAGAACACTGGAGTGGGTTGCCATTTCCTTCTCCAATGCATGAAAGTGAAAAGTGAAAGTGAAGTCGCTCAGTCCTGTCCGACTCCTAGCAACCCCATGGACTGCAGCCCACCATGGGATTTTCCAGGCAAGAGTACTAGAGTGGGTTGCCATTGCCTTCTCCGGCACTGATGGGTGAAATCATGAAAATAAATACATTCACCATAGGCAAAAGACAAGTCTAAGTTTTTGAGAATTTTTCTTTTTTTTATTTCTACAGATGCCTGCATCTTGCATCTATTTTGAGCTACTCTTCCTCTTATTCCTATGAAATAAAAATCAAAATGTTTCTTTTCTTTCAGTTTTTGTTTAATTAAGATGATTTTCTATATGATTGACTATAAAGGCCATAATTATACTATCAAATTCTTTCAAAACAACAATTTAATGCAAAATCTTAACACTTGGCACTGTTTAACTCTAAAATGTAGTAATTTTTAAAAACCTGTGTGGGAATAAGGTGAATTTATTCAGGCTATTTTTGCTGGAATGCAAATGAAAGTTATGGCTACCTTATTATTTACTACTATAGCAAGCTCCAGGAGTTGGTGATGGACAGGGAAGCCTGGAGTGCTGCAATCCATGGGGTTGCAAAGAGTTGGACACAACTGAGCAACTCAACTGACTGAACTGATACACTTTTGTAAAGAGGAAAGGTTTATAAGTTGTTAGAAATAGTAGATGGCCGTGCCAAACCAAGATCCTTTCTGATGTGTTTATAAGAGGCATCAGTTATTATAAAACCAGGAACGACAACATGAAAACAGAAGACTATAGCTCAAGCAAGGTACACACCTTGATCTTTTTTTAAAATTTTATTTATTTATTTTAATTGGGGGCTAATTATTTTACAGTATTGTAGTGGTTTTTGCCATACATTCAAATGAATCAGCCATGGGTGTACATGTGTCCCCCATCCTGAACCCCCCTCCTACCTCCCACCCCATCCTATAGTTAAAATATTTAGGAAAAAAAGAATCACAGGATTGTGAAGTTAGAAGAGGACTCATTAGAATCTTCTTGAGGGACTGTAGATATGACGGCAGAATAGAAGGACTTGAGCTCACCTTCTCTCACGAAAACACCAAAATCACAACTGATGAACAATCATCACCAAAAAAACCTGGAACCTACCAAAAAAGATACTCTACATCTAAAGACAAAGAAGGAGCCACAGCAAGATAGGAGGGGTGCTTTTGCAATATAATCAAATCCTGTCAGTTGGGTGACCCACAAACTGGAAAATAATTATGCCACAGAGGTTCTCCCACAAGAGTGAGAGTTCTTAAACTCATGTCAGACCACCCAGCCTGGCGGTCTGGGATCAAGAGGAGGAGCCCCTGGAGCATTTGGCTTTGAAGGCCAGTGGGGCTCGAGTACAAGAACTCTACAGGTCTGGAAAAAACAGATTCTTCTCTGACCCAGGGCAAAGCAGTGACTCCACAGGAGCCTGAGCCAGACCTATCTACAGGATTTGGATGGCATCCTGGGGTTGGTGGAGGTTGGCTATGGCCCAGTACAGGGTCAAGGACACTGGTGGTGGAGGCCCCTTGGGAATATTCATTGGTGTGAGCTCTCTTGAAGGCTGTCATTTTGGCACTAAGATCTGGCTCCATCCAACAGCCTGCAGGCTCTAGTGCTGAAAAGCCTCAGGCCAAACAACCAGAAGGGCAGGAACACAGCCCCACCTGTCAACAGACAGGCTGCCTAAAGTCCTTCTAAGCCCACAGTCACCTGTAGATGCACCATTTGACATGACCCAGCCACTAGAGGGACAAGATCCAGCTCCACCATCAGTGGACAGAGATCAGTCCCTCATATCAGGAAGCCTGAACAAGCCTCAGAATCAACCTCACTCACTAGGGGACAGACACCATAAGTAAGAACTACAATCCTGCAGCCTATGGAAAAGAGCCCACAGACACAGAAAGCTAGACAAAATGAGATGGGAGACAAATATGGTTGAAAAAAAGAAAGATAAAACCCCAGAACAACTAAGTAAAGTATAGATGGGCAATATGCCTGAAAAAGAATTCAGAATAAGTATAATAAAGATGATACAAGATCTCAGAAAAAGAATGGAGGCACAGAATGAGAAGATTTAAGAAATGTTTAACAAACAGGTAGAAAATTTAAAGAACAAACAGATAAACAATACAATGACTTAAAAAATATACCAGAAGGAATCAACAGCAGAATAACTGAGGCAGAGGAAGGGATAAGTGAACTGGAAGACAGACTGGTGGAAATCACTGCCACAGAACAAAAAGAGAAAAGAATGCAAAGAAATGAGAACAGTCTAAGAGATCTCTGGGACATTAAACACATCAACATTCACATTATAGAGGTCCCAGAAGGAGAAGAGAAAGAGAAAGGGCCTGAGAAAGTATATGAAGAGATAATAACTGAAAACATCTTTAACATGGGAAAGGAAACACTCACTCAAGTCCAGAAAGTACAGATAGTCCCATACAAGATAAACACAAGGAGGATTATGCCAAGACAGACATTAATCAAATTAACAAAAATTGAAGACAAAGAGAAAATGTTAAAATCAACAAGTCAAGGCAAAAAAATAACATCTAGGGGAATCCCCTAAAGTTATCAACTGATTTTTCAGTAGAAACTGTGCAAGCCAGAAAGGAATGGCATGAAACATTTAAAGTGATGAAAGAGAAAAGCATGCAACCAAGAATACACAGCAAGGCTCTCATTCACAGAAAAATCAAAAGCTTTACAGACAAACAAAAGCTAAAAGAGAATTCTGCAAAACCAACCCAGCTTTACAACAAATGCTAAAGGAACTTCTCTAGGTGGAAAAGATAAGGCCACAACTAGAAACAAGAAAATTACAAATGGGGAAGCTCACTGGTAAAGGTAAACATACAGGAAAGGTTGGAAATCATCCACACACATATTTCAAGAATATAAATGCAGGTTATTGGAAACACATTTGAAAGTAAGAGACCAGGAACCTAACACAATTTTGTATGATTATAGACTACTGTATCAAAACCTCATGGTAGCTGCAAACCAAAAACCAACAGATATACACACACACACACAAAATCTAAATCTAACACTCAAGATAGTCCTCAAGTCACAAGAGAACAAAAGACCAATGCAAGAAAAAAGACCTGCAAAAACAAATCCCAAAATAACAATAAGAACACACATATCAATAAGTAGCTTTGATGAAAATGAATTAAATACTCCAACCAAAAGACACAGAATGGCTAAGTGGATACAAAAACAAAACCAGTATATATGCTGTTAACAAGAGACCCACTTCAAATCAAGGAACACATACAGACTGAAAGTGAGGGGGAAGGTATTTCATGAAAATGGAAATCAAAGGAAAGCTGGGTAGCAATACTCAAATAAGGAAACATTCTCATTTACCACGACATCAAAATAAAACAAAATACCTAGGAACAAATCTAGCTAAAGAGATAAAAGACCTATACTGAAAAGCATAAGGTACTGATGGAAAGAAATCAAAGATGATATAGACAAATAGAAAAATACAACATGTTATTAAATTGGAAGAATCAATACTGTCAAAAGCAATCTACAGATTGACTGGAATCCCTATCAAATTACCAATGGTATTTTTCACAGAATTAGACAAAAAAAAATTCACAATTTGTATGCAAACACAAAAGACCCCAAATAGCCAAAGCAATCCTGAGAAAGAAAAACAAAGTTAGAAGAATCAGGATGCCTGATTTGAAACTATACTACAAAGCTACAGTCATTTTAAAAAGTATGGTACTGGAACAATAACAGAAATACAGATCAACAGAACAGGATAGAAAGCCCAAAAATAAACCCACACACCTATGGTCAATTTACCTATAACAAAGGAGGCAAGAGTATACAATGGAAGAAAAGACAGTCTCATCAGCAAGCAGTGCTGGGAAAATTGGACAACTACATGTTAATGAATGAAATTAGAATATTCTCTAACACCATACACAAAGATCAACTAAAAATGGATTAAAGACCTAAACATAAGACGAGATATTATAAAACTCTTTGAGGAAAACATAGGCAAAACATTCTTTGACACAAATCACAGTGACATCTTTTTTATCCACCTCCTAGAGAATGAAAATAAACAAATGGGACCTAATTAAACTTAAAAGCTTCTGCACAACAATGGAAACCAATAAAGAAAATGAAAAGACAACAGAAAAAATGGGAGAAAATATTTGCAAATGATAATCTCCAAAGTTTACAAATAGCTAATATAGCTCAATATTAAAAAAAAAAAACAAAGAACTCAGTCAAAAAATGGGCAGAAGAGCTAAACAGATATTTCTCTAAAGAAGACACACTGATGGCCAAGAGGCACATGAAAAGATGCTCACCATCATTAATTGTTAGAGAAACGCAAATCAAAACAATGATATGTCATCTCACACCAGTCAGAATGGTTATCATCAAGAAGTCTACAAATAATAAATGCTGGAGAGGGTATGGAGTAAAAGGAACCTTCCTATACTGTCGGTAGGAATGTAAACTGGTACAGCCACTGTGGGCAACAGTAAGGAGGTTCCCTAAAAAAACTAAAAATAGCAACTATATGACCCAGCAATCCCACTCCTGGGCATGTATCTGGGAAAAAACATGGTTCGAAAGCATATATGTACCCCAATGTTCTTGACGCACTGTTTACAATAGCCAAGACAACAAAGCAATCTAAATGTCCATCCACAGAGGAATGAATAAAGAAGATATGGTAAATAAATACATAAAAAAGAATGAAAAATTGTCATTTGCAGCAAAATGCATGGACCTAGAAATTATCATACTAAGTGAAGTCAGGCAGAGAAAGAGAAATATCATGATACCACTTCTATGTGGAATCTTAAAAAATGATACAAATGAATTTATTTTAAAAACAGACTGAAAAACAAACAACTTAAGGTTGCCAAAGGGGAAGGGTCGAAGGGGGAAAGATAAATTAGGAGTTTTGGATTAATACACTACTATATATAAAATAATCAATATGGACCTACTGTATTGCACATGGAACTCTACTCAATAGTCTATAAAAACCTATTTTGGAAAAAATCTAAAACTATATATATATATATGAATGTGCAACTGAATCACTTGGCTGTACCCCTGAAACTAACACAACATTGTAAAACAACTATACAACAATATAAAATAAAAATTTTAAATGTTAAAAATAAATAACATTTTCATTATGCATAGGAAAAACTTAATCTCCTTCCTTTGGCTGGGAACACATATACACAGCCATTGTAGGTAAATTAAGAACATTCTTCATGTTTAGTCTCTCTTAGGGTTGGAGATTCTATCATTCTTTTTTTTCTATCATTCTTTTTTGTCATTCATACAGTACTTATGCTACATTTAAGTCTATTTCTCTTCTGTCCTGAAGATGGACAAGAACTGGCAACCATCATCTCCATAACAAGAGCCTTCCTGTACCTGAAGATAATGTTTAATCCCTGATCAGTTTTTTTATCTCAAGAACAAAAAAAGTAACTTTTTTTGTGTTACAAAAATATGATTTAATGTTGATCTACATGTAACATCCTAGAACTCTAAGGAAGTGAGGGAAGAGGAAAGGAATAATCAAAACAAAGGTTTATATATATAATATATTATACATATTATTTATATTATTATAATATATAATATAATAATATATATTATTATATAATATATAATACTATATAATAATATAGTATTATAATATATATAATAATATATTATATATATATAACAAATCAAAAACAAAGGAACAGCAGGCCAGATAAAATAGGAAATAAAGGCTACATGGAAAGAATTAAACATCCTTGACGGACTCCAAAAATAGTATCTGAGTGCTCATTATTTGCAAGGCACTATGTAGAGGGCTTTATGCAGTTGTCGTATAGCTAACACTTAACTGAATGTGTACCTCATGTCAAGCATCATTCTATGTGCTTTTCATATATGAACTCACGTAATGTACAGTCTTTACAACATCGCAAGTATAAGATATTTCCGTATTTCAGATAAGGAACTGAAACAGAGGCTTGTAACACCTTTATATTCTTAGTGCATTCTTTTAAGGACATCATTATTCCTATTTTACACACGTAAAAATTGAGTATCACATTAAATAACTCGCCCATGATCAAAAGAGTTGGTAAGTCAAAGAGCTGGGTTTTAAACTAAGAATTCTCTGATTCCAAAGTACTTTCTGACTACATGTTTAACTTGAGAAAAAAGAAAATACTAACAACAATAAGCACAATAGAGTATATCACATGCTAGTAGGCACTATTAAAAGAGTTGGGGAAATGCAACTCAAACACAGGAGGTCCTGTTTCAGAGCTATGCTCTTACCACAACACTATATTGCCCCTTGTAATCAAAATATATAATGGGAGCAACTGACTGGGGTCATGAAAAATGAGAATGGTCTCACCTGTAAATATATGCTGGTACTGCCATATAACTAATACTTGTTGAACACTCACTAAATAACTTCTGGAAGACACTGTAACATGTGACCTAGATCCCCCTCAGGAATGAAGGACTTATTGGACTAGTTGATGGGAGTTCCAAAAGAAGACAGCCCTCAACTACCAGGTCTCATTGAAAAAACTTACCTGTGGGGTTGGCTGAGGTCTTCGCTGGGATGCAGTGCAGCTCATTTCCTACAGGTGTTAATCCAAAGAGTAATCCCTAATAAATAAGAAACATCCTGAATGTTAACTTTGACCTGAGAGTTTGTTTCCCTAGGAACCCAACCTGAAACAACATTTCACAGAATCTCATTTAACTCTCACCATCCTATGAATCAGACGCTATTATTCTCATATACTCATTTTACAAACGAAAATACAAAGGTTTAACTTTCCCAAGGTCATAGAGCTGGTCAAGGATGGAAACAGAATTTGAACAGAGAAGTATAATTCTAGAGGTTATACCCTAAATTTCTATAAAACTGTATATATAGAGACAGAATCTATATATACAGACTGTTTATGTTGAGACTTGTCATTAGTTCAACATGTATTTAACACGGAGGGGAAAGAGGCACTGTGAGGACTCTAAGATCTTAAAGGGAAAAGATATCTAACATTTATGTTTAAAGCATAGGCAAGAATAATGTTAGCAGCTGGAATGACCTGAAATGTAAACCAGGTGGCCTGAAAAGGAAGACTGGTCAAGAAAATAGTCAAACAATTTTTACCTCTATGGCTTCCACAATTTATTTAAGAAGAACAAACGAAGGACCAAAAGTTAAAAAGTTCCCATATGAAAGAGGAGAGGAAAATGTTCAATTAAAGATAAACCTTACACATTAAATAATCTTAAATTCAAAGAGAAAAGGCTTCACTCTCCAATATGCAGTGTTTATCATTTGATACATCTGTCTAAGCATCTTTCCTCATATGAGAGAAGTTGAAAACACAAAATGGCATATGGACCGGACTTTAATGAGAAGTTACAGGGTATAAGTTCAGTTCAGTCGTTCAGTTGTGTCTGACTCTTTGTGACCCCATGAACCGTAGCACGCCAGGCCTGCCTGTCCATCACCAACTCCCGGAGTCCACCCAAACCCATGTCCACTGAGTCAGTGATGCCATCCAGCCATCTCATCCTCTGTCATCCCCTTCTCCTCCTGCCCTCAATCTTTCCCAGCATCAGGGTCTTTTCAAATGAGTCAGCTCTTCGCATCAGGTAGCCAAAGTATTGGAGTTTCAGCTTCAACATCAGTCCTTCCAATGAATACCCAGGACTGATTTCATTTAGGATGGACTGGTTGGATCTCCTTGCAGTCCAAGGGACTCTCAATAGTCTTCTCCAACACCACAGTTCAAAACCATCAATTCTTTGGTGTTCAGCTTTCTTTATAGTCCAACTCTCACATCCATACATGACCACTGGAAAAACCATAGCCTTGACTAGAAGGACCTTTGTCAAAGTGATGTCTTTGCTTTTGAATATGTTGTCTAGGTTGGTCATAACTTTCCTTCCAGTCTATCTGTTCACAATATTCTAAGAGATGTGGGGCAGTGTTAAAAGATGGGGTGGGGAGAGAGGAGTTAAGGCCATAGTTATGGCCATAGCCATAGCTTTTGCCTGAGTTATACTATTCAATCACAGATTTCCTCCAATGTTAAAAATTTCCAAGTACTATTAGCCATCTTAATTTTCTCACTTTTTCCAGAACAGATAAGATTCAAGACATAAATCCCTTGACTCATATGTAAGCTTAAATTGTGCAGAATCTATGTTTTAAAACTACACTTTTTTTATGGGCATGAAAATTTTCCTGTATTTCCAACGGAAGGAAGGGGAAAATTACAACTAAAATAAAAACCAATATTAAATTTATTCTCAGTGCTCACATGTCCTGGGCACATTTTTTATTTCACTCAAAACCTAAAGCAAATTTAAAATACATTCAGAACATGAGAGGGCCTGAAAAACCAAGTTCAGAGAAAATGGGATGCAGTTAGCAAAGATTACATGCATCAGTGAACTGTACTAAATTGAACACTTTTAAATGCCAGAGATTTTCTCTGTGAAACTGGGGGGTTTGAAAGGAAAATCAATAATGTTGGGAAAGAGAAACCTTCTTCACACATCTCTAATTAGTCATGGCAGAATCTGGTGGATTTCCATATTACAACTGGATCAAACTTGTGAAATTGGTTTTGATCCCAGACTCATTCAGTACATCTTCTAGAAGCTCCAGTCAAGACAATCAAAGGCTTTTCAACCTTGAATGATCACCAAGATCACTCTTTCAGTGTGCATCCATCCTATATTATGTTCAATGTCTGTCTAATGTTGCCTCCAGCAAATCTCCCTGGAATTACCCTGAAAGAGCTCCATTTATTAGAACAGGCAAAGACTCTTCAAAACTGGTCAGCTTCAACTTTAGCTTAAGCCTTCAAAATCTGTATTAGTAAGTGAAACCAGGCATAAAGAGGCATAGTTCTTCATATCTTTTATTTTTTTAATAAGTAAGATAAATATTGGCCATATTGTTTACATTAGGGCACAAAGTCTTCTGTAAAGTCACCACTTAAGTTTAATAATGAAATAGGTGAAGATTTTCTGTATTTTTCTAAATAATCAATATCAAAGCTGCTGATGCAAATTTATTTGAACCCCAGGGAACATATCCTTTGAAATTCTGGGAAATTTTTAAAAACAGTGTGCAAATCAATAAGTGGACAAAAACATCTCTGTCAATGTGTTCATTTTTATTTGGAGAGGAAATATATCTTTAAATGTAAACTCTCACTCCCTCTATGAACCCTTTCCCCAAATCATTTCTTTTACAAAAGAAATTCATGACAGTCATATGAACGTAAAACAGTCTTTCTGGCTATAATTAAAAGTGGTGTAGATGTCACCTCCCTGAACAGGATGACTTCTCAAGCCCAAAAGCCAGCCTTCTCAGTCTTCCTGTTTCTAATCTTTTGTAATACTCTCATGCTTTTCTCTTTTCCTATCATTTCACATCCAGTTTTGGAACTTTAGCCAACTGGTATGGTTTGAGGGCATTTTCAGAAGGGATTCTACTGGCCTGGTTTGGTTGGTATATGTTGTTTTGAATGGGATGCATCATGAGATTAAAATATATTTTTTCATTACTGCCTATTTTCACAGTCCACTGAGCAAAAACACAAAGCAATTTTTTTCCTTCCCTCATTCTCCCTTTCTCCCTTCCTTCTCTTTCTTCCCCTGTGGAGTTCAAATTAAAGAAAGGTGAAAATTGAAGCTGTTGTAGGCAAGGCGATTGCAACATGCATATTTGATTTTTATGATGGATCTAAATTGCTGAATAAGGCCATGGAACAAAGGGAGACTGCGGCTTCCTGCCCATCACATGCAGCCACTGAATGCAGAACAAAAGCTTCGGCCATTAGGGGCTCAGCAGGGAGACACATTATATAAATGACTTTGTCTTTTCTGTCCCCTCCCCCCCACTGGGTGCACTGGACAGGGATGAGGGTGTGGGGTGGGGTGGGTGTGTGTGTGTGCACGCGTGCGCGCTATGATTTCCCAGGGCAGGAGATAATAAATCCTGGCAGCAGCAGTGGGAATAGAAAACATACAGCATGTTATGATTCAAAAAGGCCATGCTTTACTCACTGGACCAGTGCAGCTCTCAACCCTGTGGTCAGAGCATTGCTGGAGACAACTACTTTCCTGAGGAAGTTGGTGTCTTTTCAGAACAACTTATAGCTTTTCTCTTAACTACTTTGTTTCTTTCGTCAGGAATGATGAAGCATAAAGAAAAACACTTAAGAAAAAATATAAAGGCCTACTATTCCAAGGTAATTGCCATACCTGCTTAAAGAACAAACTGATATACAGTTCGTTGTGACACTAGTTTCCCAGGAAGCTCCTATTTTTAATTCTTCCTTCCAGACTCAAGGTTTTTCTTTGGCAGAAAAGGAGAACCATATATCAATAAAAAATCATAAGCTATCACATAGCTGAGTCAACCTGTTTTTAAGAGGCCTCCTGAGGTGGTGACCTGAATAGATGCTACTGTTTTTCCTGGCTTGAAATAGCAGTAATGCTATACATATATATTCAACAATCTTTGTACAGACTTTGTTCTGAAGGATTTTAGTAAGCTTCAGAGAGGTGAATCATTTTATTATTTCTAATATTACTGTAAGAGGTAGGGATTAAAAGAGATTCTCTTGGCAAGTTCTAGGTGGAAGCACAGAGTGATTAAGTATATGAGGGTGATACAGTAAGCTGGAGGCAGGCTAAGAGTGAAACCCAGGTCACTGGATGCTCACTTCAGGCCTAACTATCACGTATGTTTCATGAGAGGAAATGACTCAATGATATGCTTCTATTTTTTAGTACAATTCAGAAATTATTCTAAGATGTTCTGACAGTCCTCCTACTCTCAAATGTAGTAGAGAAAGCAGTCCCACTGCGAACCAAAGTAACTGAAAGTCAGTGTCAGGTGCTACAGAACCAGAACTGAGGGTTCTTGGTGAGACTGAATTCCAAAGACAAACTCAACATAGGGCATATACATGCTTAAGCAGCCTAAAGATGATGGAATTGTGTAAAGCTAGCTAAACAAAATGTCATGAGGTAACTGCCATTTGTCATACACCTTACTTCCCTGTCTCAAAGTGGGCAATTCATTTGAAATAAAGTAGAATCATACCAGTTACATGAAAGCTGAGGGACAGACTGTGGGTTGTTACTGTAGAGTAATTCAGTTCTGAGCCACACAGTTCACCAAGCAACCTTTTACAAGTTCTTTTGGATCTTACTTTAAGATGGTTAAATTCCTTCTAACTGGGTAGGAAAAAAATCTCTCAATAAAGACTGCTTAATGGATTAGGATGATATTGACACTTATGCTTATCAAAGGTTTAAGCAAATGGGATGAATAAATGGTTAAAGGGAGTCCCCTAAAGCTACATGTTCAGAGGTAGGGGTTAGTAGTACCGATGGATCAGTATATTGGAGAAAGTGAAAGAAAGAAAGTGAAGTCGCTCAGTTGTGTCTGCCTCTTTGCAACCCCATGGACTGTAGCCTACCAGGCTCCTCTGTCCATGGGATTTTGCAGGGAAGTGGGTTGCCATTTCCTTCTCCAATATTAGAGAAAAGAATGCTAAATAGTTATTCATTTCTTTATTCATCTACTCTATTATCAAATATTCATTAAGGGCTTACTAAGATTCTGCCTTAGATAATAATTCTATATGTGGTTAGGGGTGGTGGTAAAGATATTACATAGTTATACAAATATCTACATAAATAAACATCTGGCAAGAGATATGAAGAGAAAGAGCAGTGCTCTATGAGAA